>NC_141907.1:62060625-62366484 GCF_057802395.1 Ceratotherium simum simum | reverse complement strand
AGTCTAAAAATACTTTTTGCCACATAATCCTCAGAGTGAGAGGGTGATAATAAAGTGATGGAAAAGTGGTTAACAAACAAAATTAAGATGGGAGAAAAAAGCAACAAGTAATCTGCCACATTGTTACTGTAAAGCAGGATATGTCTATGTGCAAAAAACAAAACAAGAACAAAAACTGTGTAAAATGTTCAGTTCAAGATGTCATGGCAACCTGACGCTTGTAATGGTGTTTATACAGCTCCCTCTTTGGGATAAATATAGACAGACTAGAGCAAGGTAGGTGTTTTTTTTCCCCCCAGTCAGAAGACTCATTAAATGGGGGCACTCAGCAGTGCTGAGGAAAGGATGTGCCAGGAGTGTGCTACGGAGCAGGTGTGTACGTGGGAAAACCTTGGGCGGGGAGAGCGTGTGTTACTAGAGCGGCTGTGCCAGCATGTCGGCCGTGCGCCGTGAGCCCCGAGCTGGAGCAGCAGGAGAGAGAAGAACACTACCAATGGAGGTGCTTCTGAAACCCCGAAATCCTCCTGCCCCATAACCCCCTGCGCCCAGGGTCCATTATCCTGTGGTCTCATCTTAGCACATAAGCAAGAGGGCTTAGAGCACATGTTACAGAATACATGAAACAGAATCACGTGAGAAAGTTCCTCCTGGAATTGGTACCACTGAAAACCACTTACATTCCAGGATCAGCGAGAGGCAAGCTTTAACAAAGAGTCCTTTTTCAGCGTGCACGCTTGAGTTATATGAAGAACTGTAAGTAAGCACAGTGGCAAGCAGCCCCTCTGTGACCGTAGGGAAAGAGGAATGGCAAGAACTTTCTCCCCTGCAGGCACAGCTGGGCTTAGATCTCCATGGCATGTGGGAAGACAGCAGCAGCATCATGGTCATTTTTTTTTAAATTTTTAAATTTTATTTTTTTCCCCAAAGCCCCAGTAGATAGTTGTATGTCATAGCTGCACATCCTTCTAGTTGCTGTATGTGGGACGCGGCCTCAGCATGGCCGGAGAAGTGGTGTGTCAGTGCGCACCCGGGATCCGAACCCGGGCCACCAGCAGCAGAGCGCGTGCACTTAACTGCTAAGCCACGGGGCCGGCCCCAACATGGTCATTTTTAAAATGCTTAACATTTAAGATTTCTGTAGGAGTATCAAAGCTAACAACTAAATTCCAACACTGTGCTTTCAAGCTATTCATTGGGTCATTGGGGTATTGGAAAGAGAGTTGGGGAATCTAAAGATTAACATTAGCTTTTCTCAGAAATGTCTTTTGATAATCGATCTCTCTTTCCTTAAAGTTTCTCGATTTTCTAGTTTTCCTTTTGACTGTGAAACAGGAAATGAAAATCACACAGACCATTGGCACTGGCTGGTCAGCTCTGAGAAAGTGTTGGGGTCCCTGTGCTGAACTAGGAGGCAGATGACCTGGGTTCTAGTCTCATCTATGAGAGAGAAAATAACTTATTCCCTGTAACCTTCACTTTTGTCTCTTGTAAAAATGAAAATGACAGAAGAGCTATGAGGAAATTGCTCAAAGTACCACGCAAGTCCAGAATCCAATGGTGGTTTGGGCGAGGTTCGTGATGGCCAGGCACCTTCCCCTCCTGCCGGGAGGGGCCTGTAACCCTGCTAGGACCTTGACAATCTTTCTGGGGAGAGCAGAACATAGGCCCCAATTCTTTCTTTACCTTCTTTTCATTGACATCTGCCTGCTCCTCTTCCTCATTCACCTCTTCTGGCATATCTTTGATTTTGTTCAGAAGTTCAGCCTTGGGAGCAGACACACTGTAGTAGGCAGAGCAGTTGACCAACATGCCCAGCGCTTCCTTGTCTTCACTTCTGGGTCATAAAGAACAAAAAGTACAGCCACACATAGCACATAACAGAAGCTTCATTTCATCACACGTCTGTCCATTCAGAAATGTGTAAAACATTCTATTCAATTTCTTCCTAGAAATTAGGATGAACCAACTAATAAATATTTACTAATGAGTGATTACTATATGTAGGGCTCTTGAAGCCAGGCAAACACGGGATGGAAAACCACCAAAGGCAGTAGTGGGAAGAGGAGTGGGAGTTAGGACCGTGGACCTGTCATTTAACCTCTCTGCATAGTCCTCCTTTTGCGATAAGTAAAAGAATGATACTGACTCCCTATTTCACAGAAAGACAATGAGGAGCCATGACTCAATCAATGTTAAAGTATATTCAAGATGCTGCACAAATCTCAGATTTTAGGTTATTTCCTACTCTTCCAGGATTTCCCATAATCTTTCTGATCCCTACTATAATTGTTGCTTGGACACTTATCAATGTTCCTTCTCATGTAAGCCTGATACCCCATATAAGCCTGGGAAATTGGGAGCTTTCTGGTCAAAGAATACAAGATGTGAAATCTACTCATTCATTACATATCAGGGGGTTTCAAGGCTGGAGAACAAATTAGGAATTGAGAAACCTCCTCATATCTAGTGTTCTCTGTTTTACTATAATCAAGCTGCCTTTCAGACTACAGGTCAGATCCTACCCACTGAATAAATGACTCTATGGAAGTGAGTTAGGTTCTCTTGGAGAAGTATTTCAACTATTCAATCTTATGACATTATTTAACATCTAGACCATCATTTTACTACGGAATAAAGAACCACAAAAAAGTTATTTTTACTAGTTTCCTGCTTGATGGGACTATTCCTCTAAGCAATATAGTTACATTTAATCCAGTTAATTGAAAAAATAGGAAAAAGGTCTTCTGATATGTTTTTTCTCCCACATGTATTCATTTCATTACAAATGGGCTTCTTGGGCATTTGATGAACTAAACCTCACAATGGCTATCTGCTGAGTCTCATGCACAACAAGACCATGCTCATCTTCACCAGAAGATGGCGCAGGTCACTCGTTTAAAAGCACTCTGGAAGGTCTCAGTGCCGCAAAAGCTACATGACCATTTCACTTCTAAATTGACTGAGAAGGTATATTCTCAATGATAATGCTAGGAAATGCTTCTCAAAGGATGTATTTGTAAATTACTTTGGTCTTTCTACAGCAAGTGGTCAGAGAACAGAATGAAGTAAATGGAAGCCCCTCACTTTGACCTGTGACAACCACACGAGGTGAACTGACTGGCACACCCACAGAAACACATCTTTGGGTCCTTCGTGGCACCCAGGGGATTGCTTTGCACGTTGTAGGTGCTCAGTAAATGTCTGCTAAACACATGACCCTTGGTAAGTCACTTCACCTCAATTAGTCTCTGTTTGCCAAATCTGAAAAAGAAGGATGGACAGGTGACTGTTCAGGCCTTATATTAGGAGAGCCTCCAATAACATATCACGTAACTTCTAAGTCTTACATAGCTCTTTCCTTTCTCCCGGCCCTCCCAAGTCAAAACACGGTATTCTTGTTAGTAATTTGGTTAGGATCAGTTGGAAATTTCTAAAATGCAAGCCCAAATTGAGATAAAATGTTCTGTTTTATTTAGTCTGGAAGCCACTAACTGCTGAGCCCCAGTCTGTCTAGCCACATAGTTTTCATAGAAAATTAAAAAGAAAATAAAAACCACTCTAAATCTTTCCCATAGTAGTCCTTTACAAAAATCAAACATGCAAGAAAATATTGCAATAACCCGGGAGAAGTTGAAAGAATAAAAAATTCGGACGGCTCACAGTCCTTTCACCCCACGGCCGGGCGTTGGGACACATGTTACAGGACAGTAGACACGTGCTGCTCAGGGAGCTTCAGGAGCAGAGGCTCACGAACAAAACCACGAGTGCGCCCCCATTCAGATCTTTCTTGATTTTCAGGATCTGAGCAAACATCCACCCTAACTCTTCAAAGGTGAATGTCAGTGTAGTAAATAAATCTATTTCTCTAGGCTCTCATCCTTTTTCAACAGATGGTGTTCACCTCCGCCTGGGGGGCTTCTGTCACACTCACCACTTCTCTTGCTCCTCTCTCAGCACTGACCCCTGGAGGACTCTCTGTAAAGCTAACTCTGACAGAGAACGGGCAGTTGTGGAGTTAGAGGCACTGTATGATCGTTAAGAGAGCAGGCATGCTCACAGTGTTGAGGTCAAATCCAGATGCCATCACTCACGTGTTCTCTGACTTTGGTTGGGCATGGTCTTAATTTCTCTGCGCTTCCATTTCCTCATGTGTAAAATGGAGATAAAATTGGTAGCTATCTCAGAAGGTTCTTGGGAAAATTAAATAAGATAATGTTTATATAAAGAAATCAATACAATGCTTGACATAACATGAACAGCAGGTATTAACAGCAATTATTATTATTACTATATTTTTCTTGTTGGGTAAGTGCCTGGTAACTCAAGGTCAGTTTGTCCCACATCCTACTCCTCAGGGCCATTCCCCTAAGGCTGAAATGGAATGTCACTCTTGGGCCAGGATCTTTGGAAGCAGGAAAACATCAGATAAATGGTCCTAGACTTACCTCTTGCCTTCACATCCTAGGTAGTTGACAGTTCTCTGCGTGGCCTTCTTCTTTATGCTGTTTTCCTTCAGCAAATTAACATCTCGGGGAAACAAACCTTCCATCAGGTCCATAGTTGTCTTCATTCTGGAGTCTGGATCCAAAATGTCTGCCAGAGATTTGTCTTGGTGGACAATTTCCTTGGCCAGAGCCTCTGTTCTGATGTCTTCTGAGGTCTTCTGAGGACCAGAACTGACATTCTTTTCTAAACCCTGAGTCCCACTGACTGGGTCATGGATGAGGCTTTGGGTCCGGATGGGAGGCAGCTGCCCAGGGCTCGGTTGCTGGACAAGAGACCCAGCAAGTTGGGGCAGAGCGCCCACGGTGGACGGCAGGTTGGTCTCAGTGGCCTCCGAACTCTTGATAGAAGTTTGGGATCTGGAAGCTAGTAGCTGACTACCAACCAAATGGGCTGCACCAGGCCTGGGCCTTTCCTTGGCAATAGTCACCTTGGCAAATTTGCTGGAGCTGCTGGGGGTACCAAAAAGAGAGTGGTAAGAGAAGAGTCAAGAGAAGGGCGAAGGAAGACTCAGGGCTGTACCTTCCCATATCAGGAGTGGAGCAAGGTGGTCACACTTCTAAGGTTATTATTCCCTCAAAACCACCAAAGGAGCCTTCTCCTGAGCCTAGTAGTTGGTCACAGGGAGGTTGTAGACTTTTTAAGGGGGATGGATCAAGGAGGAATTCAGTTTTGGTGAATGTTGCTGTGAGACCCAGAGCCTTCTGAAAGGTCCAGGTGAACAGAGGGTGGTGGAGGTAAATTACATGGTGTTGAGAGGAAGTTACCACAAAGGTGAGGTCGGGCAATGTGTTTTTTTGGTGTTGAGAGATCCCTTGTCCTAGGGAGTATGTGTTGAGAAATGCTTCTTCCCCATTCTTCTGGCTTCCTAGAAGAAGTTTTCCCTAAACACTACTGACCTTTAGCCCTACTCTTTATTCCTCCCCATGAACAGGGGGTGACTTTGGACAGAGAAGCTGACCATTCACAGTCCAGCCTCTTCTCTTCTAAGAGTAAGGCTGCCTCCAGGCTCACTCTGTGTGCTCGCACTCCATGTGTATGTGTGTGTGTGTGTGTGTGTGTGTGTATCTAGCATGGACTGTGACTAGGCGGGTAAACCTATTTAATCTGGGGGCTCAGTTTCAGAAGGCCCACTAACACTCCAGCCTCAGCTGTATCAGTGATAAATGTAATGTTTTTGTTATCTATGTACCTTCTTCTTTCGTCTTATTTGTTAACTGACTCAGAACTCGGGCAGGGAAGAGGGATGCTATTTATGTGGTCCCTTTGAATCGGCCACGTCCACAGAAGTGAACTATGCCTCCTGGGTCTTGCCTTTCATCTTCACTGCTCCCACCCCTTGGTGCCCAATGACCACTAGTACACCGTCCACCCAAGGTAAACAAGTAAAACAGTCCTGCCAGGTCCATGAGCTGAGCTTGTATAAAAAACCCACACCAGGGCTGTCCTGTGGCCAACAGAAGCAGGCTCTGGGAAGCCTGGAGCGTGAAAATCTCTTACTGGTGAGGGAAACCCTTTTCTCCTCCGTGGAAGGCTCTTACCCAGAGTCTGCTCACTCACCTGGCATGGGGCTCCTTGTGATCCTCGCTGTCCAGCTGCGCCTCATACACAGCTTGGGGCGGAGGTGGAGGAAAGTCATCCAAGGTATTCACTGGGGTTTCCTGGCTAGGTGGAGGCGGCGGGGGTGGGGGAAGAGCTTCAAATGTAGGGCTGGAAGTGGCATTGGGGTGCAAGTCCTTCACAAACACCTCATCATCATAGTCCTCCCGAGGTGGGGGGGAGGTCCGCAGGACAGACTCGGATATTCGAAGGGAAATCCTCCCCAGAGTGCTTGGGACCCCAGGAGGCGTGTCTGGGTCAGAAGTGCTGCTTGAACTTGGAAGATTTTGCTGTTTTTTGTAGTGCTTCAGGTCAGCAAACTCAGGCGACAAGGATTCTTCGGGGAGGCTGTCCTCTCTGACTGCATGGGCCCATTTCACCCGTGGCGGGACAGGCTTCTGAGGCAGCGAGACCCGCTTCCTCATTCCCTCTTCTATCCCATGCTCTGGGCTGTTGGGCTCATGGCCCCTCGGACTGGGAGGCTGGGCCAGGCTGTGACCGTTGCTTCTGTGGGTCACTGCTGGGGTGTAGGGCAAAAGAGGCTGCTGCCCCATCTGACCATCCCTTCCAGTCGGCTGATCAGCAGCAGCCTGTGAGCAGAAGCTGGAGGGGACAGGGGAAGGCAGAACAGAGCTGAGGGGGGTCAGTGGTATAGCCCTGGGATCTGTGAGATGCCCCTGCATTCCTGTGGGCAACGGCCTGGGGCAAGGCGTTCTGCTGGCCTGCCTTTGATGGTCCAGCAGTCCAGGACATTCGCTGGGAACTGAGGCACCACTAACTGCTTTGCAGCCTGAACCACCCCAACGAGGGCTAGGATGGTGTTTGAGCAACGGCATCTCTTCTTGGCCTCTTTCCAAACAACTGAGTGACCTGCAGCAGGATACAAACACGAGGGTTACAGCTCTGAAGAAAGGGGCAAACACAGAAAAAAGCATTTGATGGGGAGAAGGCCCCCAGACTATCTTCCCTGGGCTGCTCATACAAAGAACCAAGTTTAAATTAAGTACCAGACAGGAGTAACCTCCTACAGGAAAATGTCACATGGCAAGCCTGGGGTCACAAGGCATTTCCTTGTATTAGCCCCCACCTCCCGCCCCCAGCACCCATATAAGGCAGCTTTTGAGGACAGGCTTCAGGATATAAAAAGAAACAAGTAGGTACATTTCTTCCCCTCCTTTTAGGACTACTTTGGGAACCAGCTCCTGACTCTGGGGAAAAGGAATGCTGCCTCATTCTCTCCCAGTGTGGGCCCCACGGGGAGGTCTGTTTGGAAAGCATTTGCATGGGCTGCTAAATCTGGAGGTTTTATTTACAACTTTCTGTTAGTCTCCTAGTGTTTTCATTTCTTAAAATGGAAAGTAAGGAGGAGGGGGAGAGTCTCACCTAAGGAACTAACATGCAGTTACCTCTGGAGAAAGAGGTTGACAGTAATGAGCAGACAAGGTGCCCAGTAATTTAAACAACTGCTGTCTAGGCTCCAAGGAAAAACCCAACAATTTCCAATACTTTTGTTATTGTGTTCTAAAGGAAAAAAGGAGAACAAAACAAAGAAAAGAGGAGTCTGCAGCACTGCCTGCCTGCCACACGCGAGTTAATATGAGGATAAAACAAGTCTCCAGCAAACCACCATAGTTTGTAAATTCCAGATTTGGAGCTCCCTGCTTAGGATGTGAGCGAATCTGGAGAGCAGATGGCACTTTTCATTTTACAGACCCGAGTCCTGCCTGCCACAAAATCGTCTGAATGTCAGGCTGCACATGGAAGGAAAAGACCGCAAAGAGCCAAATTAGCTCTTCTCGTGCCGTTATTTTTTCTTTATTATAAATGCAGATGGTTCAATAAGGGGCCCATCTCTCTCAGATGCAGCCCCTCCCCTCCTGTCACAATCCTTTTCATTTACAGGCGGTTTCTTTACCAGGAACCTCTCAATAGCCAAGCTTGGCTACTCCGTTCTTCCTGGTGGGTTCCCAAATGGGTAAACGAGAAACCCAGAGGCAGGAGATGCGCTGGGGTGCTTTCTTCTCCCACATCTTATTCAATGTGGTACCCCAAACACCTGGCACAAAATATCCTCTCAGGAAATGTCTGTGGAACAAACAATGTCTCTTCTGCCCCACTGCTATTCAGACTGTAGGACATGAACTATTTTTAAACTTAGCATCCTCCAATAGGACATGGAGTCACTGGAATCTGATGTTTTAATGACTAATTCAGGAACCTTCATTTTATTTATTATATCTTGAGGCTTTTTAAAAAGGGGAGACATCCCTAAAACACACAATAATATAATATTTATCCTTTAAGGATCCAGCCCAAATAAACCTTGATGTGATGTTTTTAGTTTATGTCTAATCTTTTTAGTTTACAGGAACCATACTTAAACTGCATATTTTGAAGGTAATATTTGAGTTAAATGCTTAGTTTGGTTGAGAATGCTTCTCCTTAGTGACTGTTTTGTATTTTTCCAAGAACAAAGAATACAGTAAAAAAGCTTTAGTTTGAGTCTCCTTTATAGTAAAGTGTGAGAGGCAAGCATCTGTTGATACATATCCAGGAATCCTAATATTCAAGAATGGAGTTTGAGAGCGATTGTCTGTTTCCTTCATAGCACCTTTTTTAATGTGGTAAAAAATATAACATATAATTTACTACTTGAACCATTTTTAAATGTTCAGTTCAGTAATATTAAGTATATTCACATTGCTGTGAAACAGACTCCAGAACTTTTTCATCTTGCAAATCTGAAACTCTATACCTATTAAAGCAACAACTCCTCTTTTCCCCCTCCCCCAGCCCTTGTAACCACCATTCTACTTTTTGTTTCTATGAATTTGACTACTTTAGATACCTCACATATGTGGAATCATAGAGCATTTGTCTTTTTGTGACTGGCTTACTTCACTTAGCATAATGTCCTTAAGGTTCATCCATGTTGTAGCATATGACAGCATTTCCTACCTTTTTAAGGCTGAAATAATATTCCACTGTATGCATATATGACATTTATTTATCCATTGATGGAAATTTGGGTTGCTTCCACCTCTTTGCTACTGTGAATAGTGCTGCTATGAACATGGGTATGAAAATATCTCAAAAGACACTGCTTTCAATTCTTTTGGCTATATACTCAGAAGTGGTTTTCCTGGATTATATACGGTAGATCTTTTGAGGAACCTCCATACTGTTTTCTACAGCAGTTGCACCATTTTGCAACCCTCTCAACAGTGCACAAGGGTTCCAGTTTCTCTACATCCTCACCAACACTTGTTCTTTTATGTTTTTTTGATAGTAGCTATCCTAATGGGTGTGAGGTGGTATCTCATTGTGGTTTTGATTTGCATTTCTCTGATGATTAGTTATGTGAAGCATCTTTTCATATACTTGTTAGTCTTTCGTCTACCATTTGTGGAGAAATGTCTATTCAAGTCCTTTTTGTAACTGAGCTATTTGATTTTTTTGTGGTTTACTTTCACCTTTGTCTGCAGACCAGTTCTCTTTTGGCAGTGCTCTAGTTCACTATTAGTTTTCCCTTGTCTCTAGCTTTTAATTAACGCACCCAAGCTAACCAAAGTCCTCAGCCTCACCTTGAATACTTTCTTCACTTTAGGCACAGCTATGCGAGCAAGAGCACATAACTGTGGAAGTCTGCTCTTGGCAATAAAAGAGGTAACTTGATACCCATTTCCTGACCATGCTGGCTGCTTCTAAGTGACAGTATTAGTATTAGGTTGAGTTATTGAGAAGGGAATATAGAAAGGGAGAGAAATGGTGACTGAATGAAATATAAGAAAAATTAAAGAACTAGCTTGAAAAAACATGGAAGGTAGTAGGGAGAGTTTAAATGTATTAGCATTAGTAATAATATAGTAGATAGCCCTATGACACCACATTAAAACCACATATAGGCAAGGCATGTGGTTCAGGAGAAACTCTTTACGGAAATTTCTACTTATTAAAGCTCGATGTGAATAGTTCAAAAATTCAAATTCTAAAAAATTGTCCATTATATTTTTCTACCTAGGGGAAATGATTTTGATGGCAAATGTTTTGTTTTTTTTGTTTTAAAATGACTTACCTGCTATTTTCTATCCCTAAGTGCCTAAAAATTATGATTTTGAGTTTTATTTTTTTACTTCAGGTGCTTCCTGTGAGTATGTCTTGCTCTGTGAAGCTGTTCATGAAATGCTCATTTTTCCCCTAGCACTTTTGTCACTGGACCTGATCCTTTGTGCACAGAAGTGGAAAAGATCAGCCACACAAGAGAGGTCCATGTATGAGAGCCATAGGTTATGTTGAGAAGAGCATATCCATTAACTATTTTGATGCTAAACTTATTACAAGTCAACTATTGCCTCAATAGCACACATTCAAAACCTATTTTGAATAAATATCATTCTGAGAGAAAGTCATCTATAAATAAAAAAGTTCCCCACAGCTTAGATAAGATGGAAAGGCAGCACATGACACTATGAAATATCACAACATCACATTTCAATTTCTTGTAGAAAGGAACAGAAACATTTAACTCCAGCAGCCTTCATAAGGCAGAGGGCATCAAAAATATACATACATACCTGGATCCAGGGCCAGCCAAATAACATGGATCCTTCACAAGACCAAAGCCATTGTTTTCCCCCAAAAGCACATCCTTGAAATACAAGAAAGGCACAGTGTTATTACCAACAAACAGGTATTTGAATCTACCAAGGGGGTGGAGGTAGAGCATTTATTGGAGGCTGCTATTTATTGTCAGGCACCATGGCAGTGCTCTGACATACTATCCCATTTCATCCTCAAAGCCCCAGGAAGTATTGTTAACCCCACTGCATCGACGAGGAGACAGGCCCAAAGAGGTTAACCTTCCCAAGCTCACAAGCAGCAGAGCTAGGATTTGAATCTCAGTCTGTCTCACCAGGTGCCTCTCCTAACAAGGATATTTTCTAAGCAAAAAGTCTGATGACAATTATCTCCAGGGTTCAAAACAACTACTATCCTTGAAATATAATGATGAAAACAAATTCAAAGGGCCAAGCTTTTGAAACAGCAATAGGGAAATGTGGGAGATGTCAGGAAAAGGATAGTTTATTGAATTTAGCAGAAGTCTCAAATGCTCTGAGTTATAATTAGAGAAGATATGAATCTGACTTGTAATATATTCTCTCTAGGAAAAACATCTCACCCACATGTAATATCAATAACTCTGGGGACTTTTCGGGGGTAATCATTTGTTAGTTAGTTTTAATAAGCATATATGTTGGTTTCCTGAAAGGGCCGTGGGTCAGTTTTTGATAGTGTAAAATTTGGCCCACGTGAACAGGTCCCTGATGAAGACAATGATGTTGCTATTGATGATAAAACATTCAACTCGCAATTATTTATGATAATAGGAGACAGGTAGAACAGAAAAATTAAATCCATATATAACCCCTAAACTTAATTTCAGCAACTTATTTCACCATTTACTCTGTCCAAAGGGCTAACTGCTTTCCATCTTCTTTTTCTTTTTCTTTTTTTTTTGCCCAGTCAGCGGCAGAGGTACAAACAAGCAATAAAAAGAGCCAAAGATGGTGGTAGGCCTGAAGAAGAAACAACCCTGAATGTCATTAGTAATTGCAGCTATTCCTCAGTGGGCATTTACTGTGGGCCAGACACTCTGCTAAGTTCCTTACAATCCTCCAATTATGTGCCTGGAGTTGTGTTAGGCACCTGCCATTTCTTCTGTAACTTAATCTATAAGAATGAGGAGGGGGGAAGTAACTGCAGCTCAGAGAGGTGAAGTATGTTACCCACAGTTAAGTAAGTGGAGGAGCTAGGATCCAAACCATGATGTCTTCAGAGCCCAAGATCTTTCTTTGGAATCTTAACAAGCTGAGTGGTAGCTGAGCTGGCTGCAATCAGACTTCAATGCTTTGAGACAAAGGAATTCCATGTGTATCTGATTTGCTCAGATATCACTATAGGGAATGGGAATTCCTGCTCTCCACAAAACCTTATGGTTCTTTTAAAGTCTTTCCCCACCCCACCCCCTCTGTTGACATGAATGTGCAGTTTTGCCAATAATTAAGTGGAAAAGCCTCTAGGTCCCCTTTAAGCTTCTACCCCAGTAACGTTTAAAAGTATTTTTCCATTCTATTATTTCCCTTGAATTACAGTATGAGCATAAGTTGATACTGATGTGAGTGTGCGTAAAATAAAGGAAGTGAGACCCAGTAACTGGCAATTGAGAGAACTCTCTAAATCTCCCATCTATCGAAATACCATTTAGACAGAAGGAAAATGCCTTCCCAACCTTGTAAAAGCCCAAGGAGGATACATTTCTGTTGCATTTCCTTGCTTTGATTGGGCATATATTCACTGTCAAAGAAGACTTGATTTTCTATAAACTGGTAAGAAGTATAAAGTACTTGTTACAGCGACTTGGAAAAAAGCAGTGGCTATGGGAGAAATACCAGATATAGCTATACCAACAGACACTTGTTTAATGTCTATTTGTTTTTGTTAATTATCTCTGACTTCCGATGACCTAAAAATACACCAGTTCTTATTCTTCATTAGGCATAGCATACTTAAAACTATAAACCTAAAGCCTACTGAATCCCAGTCTTCACTCTTGCTTTGGGTTCTGTGTTAGAAATCCTAATATCTCTGTGACCAACAAAATATGAAGACAATATTTATCTACTTTCGAATATCAGTTTCAAATATCTGCTAAAATGAATTAGAAATCCATTTGAAAAATCTTAAAATATTATTTAAATGTAAATAACAGTAATGGATAAATGTCAAAATGAAATCAGTTCATTGACTGAAGTTTTCAGATATAAAATGTTTAACTCTCGCCTCTCTCCTCCTCCCCCAGCCTTTTTTTATTCAAGGAGGCAGCATGGTATAGTGACATGAATAGTCTGGATCAGACAGTATGGGGTCAAAACCTCACTCCCAGTACCCTGTGCAAATTTCTCATCCTTTCTGTGGCTCAGTTCCCTCATTCGTAATATAGTGATAACAATAGTATCTACCTCTTTGCATAGATGTAAGGATTAATTTTATGCTTATAAAACAGTATAATGACTGGCACATAGTACACATTTGATTATTAGTAGCTATTTGTAACTTAACATTTTGTGGAAAGTTGATTCTGTTATTTATGCACAAGCTTGAATGGGTGCTTGTTGAGAGGTGCTAAAACGATTTACAAGCTGCATCCTACAGAATCAAGCCTACTTCCAACACTGTAGAATGCACTGAGCAATTTCCTCAGCAATTAAATAACATTTGTCACACCATCACATGGTGAATGTTTTACCTATCAGAAACCAAGGTCTCTGAAAATACTGTGAGAACCATAGAAGCGTACAACTTAGCATCTGGGAAAAAAATTCCCAACCAGGAGTCTTATTTCTCCAAAAGGTTTCTTTCTATAGCCTCTGTTATATTTCCATCTCTTGGATATTTTTCTGCAGCTTTGCAGGGCCCACCCATTTTAAAATGGTTAAGTTTTCCAAAGTCTCATAGAAAGTAGGAAATAAGCAAGAATTTGATGTGCTCTTCAGCTCTATCACTAATATTCATTTGTTCTGCAATTTCACCTTTCAAATGAAGAGGAATTAAAGGAGAGGTAATGGGAGGCTGCATGTTTCAGAGAGGACCATAGCTGGCTAAGAGAAGGCCCAGCCCTGCTGAGTATCATCTGAGCAGGTCTCAGGCTACAAGTGGTGGCGCCTTCTGCAGTCATTCTATCAGGCCCAAGAATGATCAATTTTTATAAACAGAGGAATTGATTTCCATGCTGACCTTGTTCTGGAGGCAGAAACTGTCTTCACTAATGGACTTTTGAAAATGAGCTGAATCCTTGTCAAAAGCGTGTAAAATCCTGCTCTGCTATTAGCATTTGGCTGGCAGGAGCAAGTAGCATTTGTTCAGGATGCCATGGACTGAGCCAGCACCAGAAACAGACTCCATATTTTGGGTTTAAGTCCGGCAGATACTCTCTACAGGGTCACTTAATTTCTCAGAGTTCTCTAAAGCTGGGATGAGAAAAATTTGTATTTAACACCTTCACCAAAGCTTAGTGATAATGCTAAAATTCCTGGAATTTATTCAAATAAAAAAACAGAATATAATATCTTGAAACAATAACCACAATAATTATGTGGAGATTGGTTTGTTTTCTTTTTAACTAGTTCTACAAATAAGGTAGATGACAGCTGTATGAGAAGATTCAAGGAGCAGACCTTGCCATGGTCCAGGTCTCAGGGCAGGCAAGGTTTGGTTGCTGGGTGGGGGGATGAAGAAGAAAGCTCAAGAACACAGTCCTGGCACAATTACAATCTGGGGGATGAGAACCTATTCTCAGAATTCGTAAGAGCAAAGCAGCACAGATAAAGTATTTCATTTTGAAACATTTTCCCCCTCTGGCATCATATTCCTCAAATTAAGTATCTCAATATGGTACTGTCTTTATTGAGGAGGGTACCTAAATAATGTTCTGTATTTAGTTGTCTTTCTAAAAAGTTTTTCAAATAACGTGAAGTATTTAATTGGGATTTGGAGAAATCTCTTCACTTTCTTATACCACCTATGATTTAGCTCTATTTCCCAATTTACCAGACCTGAGAAATATTTGGTGGGAGGGAAGGCAAAATAACATTCATAGCCATCCAACCAATTCCCCAGGATAGAATAATGACATCTAGTGAGGAATAAACAACAGAAGATAATTTGGTTTTCACCTAAACATTTCTATTTTTCTTTAGAACACACGGAGAGAAATGAAGAAAATGTTTGCTTTGCTAAGCTAACGAAGCCTATCAAACTAGCTGAAATCACACGTTACATACGTGGGTTTTAAATGTGTTTTGGTGGTAGGGTAAGGACTGGAAATTAGCTCTGTTCTTCATTCTCAGGGGAGGAAAGTGGCTATTGGAGGCTTATGGAGGATTGCCTTGATAGATTTTTTTTGTGGATTTATACCAGGGAGAAAATATTTCTGAACAGAAAATATCTGGGAGGGCGCAGTATTTTCTCTCAGAAGGCTGTGTATATGTGTGTTTCAGAAGCTGTGCGGCAAACAAATTTCTCAGGCAGTGACGGCTGAATCTTTCTTTGTCTGAAGCTGTTTCCTCCAACTAATGCCTCCCACACACCACCCCCAATCCTTTCCGACATCCTGCCCCTCCTTTACAGTCTGGTTCAAATCTCATCTCCTTCAAGAGAAGCTCTGAAGATCCCCTCAGAATTAATCACTTTCCCTCCCAAAGCATATTATTTATCACTCCTCCCAAAGCATTCACCAGTCATATTCTTCATTCATATTCTTGCTCAATTGTGAACCTCAGAAAGGTATGAGCCTTATTTTCCTTTGTGTTTCCTTCACTCCTAAAATACGGTCCTTCATACAATGTACGCTCTACAAATGCTTGCTGAACGATTAACTTCTCTGCTGGGAAAAACAGAATTGGAGAAGGAGCAATGGAGGGGTGTTCTCCCCTGTGCTAACACATACGTGAATTCCTAGTGTCTTCTTGGTGGGAAGGGAACCGGGAGGCAGGCCACTGATCTGCAGGGCAAGCGGAGCCTGAGGATGGGCTGAGAATTAGGGAGATCAACCGACTCCTGGGAGTCGGTGCTCAGGTTCTGTTCCTAGCTCTGCCTGAAATTTCCAGTGGAAAGCACTTCATAATCTTTGCATGGTTTGGAGCCTTTATTAGAAAATCCCTTCATGTGACAATGTGCAAGTCTGTGATTCTCCTATCTCACCAGCAGAGTGTACAGAAAGAACTCCAATGGGAGTCAGAGAGACATAGGTTTGATGTGGATAATATACTCTACTGCGTAGGATTATTATGAGGATTAATGAGATGATAAGCATACTTACCTGAGGACCTGCTACACACTTTGATGAGGGCCAGGAACTCAATAACTATCAAAGTCAGTAATTTTGCCTATTTTGTAAATATAAAATTCCAATACAAACACAGAGGGTGCAAAGCTAAAATCTTTAAAATAATGAGACACAGCCTCTATTCCATCAATTAAAAAAAAACAAAAAAGCAAAAAACAAGATAACCCCTAACTTTTCCTTAACCATGCATTCTTGCACTGAGAGATAGGTGACCTCCTAAAATGAAGTTACGTCTCTATATATACAGATATAGATATTTATGTGTATATATACAAGATATATGTATTTATATAAGATATCTATACACCTATATAGATATCTCTCTGTATCTGTATCTCTGTAAGGATATCAGATAGGGCACTGAGAAAGGAATCACCTCATGAAAACAAATGCTACTCTTGCCTGTAAAAGGAAAACTGAAGGGGTAGGACGGGTCAGGGGAGCCGCAGGCACTAAAGCTTCTGGGGCCTAAGAGGGCAGTCCTAGGACCCCCGGCTGCACGTACCTGGAGCTTCTTGTCTGCGATGGGGGACGACCGTGACCTCACGTGGACCGGGACGGCCAAGACGTCTGAGCGCTCCAGCAGGTCCTCGGCCGACAGGGACTTCCCGGCCCTCCCGGCCGCGGCCCCCCACGAGGAGAGCTCCTGAGGGGTCCTGTGCATCCTCTGGGTGTCCTTCAGTCCGCCGTCAGCTCCACCGGGCAGCTCCCTCGGAGCTTGGTCCGCACGTCGCAGATCCCCGAGGCGGCGGCTGAAGGCGAAGGAGCCGCTGCGGTCTCGGTCTCGGGGGGCCCGCGAGAGCTCCCCCGCCGCCGGCAGGAGGGCGGTGGCATCCCTGCGGGGCTGCAGGCCGGGCTCCCGCAGCGAGCTGAGGCTGGAGGCCGAGGCGAGGCCGGGGCCCTCGGGCGCCGCGGGGCCGCTATGCAGGTAAGCGCTCTGCGCGCGCTCCCGCAGCGGCCCGGGCTCCTGGGCGCCGGCGGCGGCCGAGGGCCGCTTGCCGGTCTTGCGCTGAATGTAGTCGGCCAGGGCGCTCTGCTGGAACTGCTTCAGCTCGGGCCCCGACAGGCTGAGGGTGGAGCAGGCCTTGCTGTCGCGCTCGAAGAGGCGGCGCCGGTCGGCCACCGTGCTCTCCGGGAAACACAGGCCCCTCCTCGGCGGGCCCAAGGGCGCCGGCTCGGCCTCCTCCGAGACCCCCACCTCGTTCATCTTCTCGGGCTCCGAGTAGGAGCGCTTCTTCTGCTCGGGGGTCAGGCGCCGGCGCGGCCCCCTCCGGGCGGCGAGGGGCGCGGCCCGGGCCGGCTCGCCCTCGGCCGGGGTGACGCTGTGCCGCTCGCGCGGGGTGTGCGGGGACGGGGAGGCCGGCGCCTCGGGGCTGCGCAGACCCAGGTGGGCCGACGCAGGCCGCGGCCGCCAGGGCTTCGAAGCCCCAGGTGCCCCCGGCTCGAGGTCCCGGCGGCGAAAGGAGGTGGCCCCCAGCACGCGGGACTGTGCGTCCTTGATGCTGTTCCGGTAGGCGCGGCTGAAGGGGGCGTCAAGCACGGGCGACTCGGGCGAGCCGGTCCTGTGGTCCCGCCACATGGCCTCCTTCTCGGCCTCGCCGAAGAGCTGGAAGGTGCTCTGGCTGCGGAGCAGGCGAGTGTCCCGCCTCGGGGGCTCACCGCCTCGGAGTGGGGGGCCACGGCTGCCCTCGGCGCCCCTCCTCAGCTGTGGACCACATGGCTGCCAGGAAGTGTCTTCCGGCTTCAGCTCCCCGTTTTTGAAGTGCTGCTCCCCATTGCCTAGGGCTTCACTGGATTCAGAAAACCGGATATTGGCTTTTGTCTCCTCGAAGTCATTCCCAGAAATACTGGAAGTTGGGACCGTCCTGTTGGGCCTATAGTTACAGCCATAACTAGAGCTGCCCGCACTCGGGGGTCTCTGGCTCCCTTGCTCTCGCTGCTCAATCTTGGAAACCTTCTCCAGCACCGAGCAGTGGGGCTTCCCATACTGAAAGCCCTGCAGGGCCGAGGCACTGCCCGAGCTGAGCCTCCTCCGGCCCAGACTGGACGCCTGCTGGTGGGGTGGCGAGTGCGGCTCTTCATACCCTGGGTCTGAACTGTGGAACGAGGCCAAGGTACTGGTTCTCCCCTCTGGCCTTGGATAAGAAACTGGCCTGTCCAGATGGCTCCTGTGATCAGGAACAGCTTTCCTTTCCGAGTCTGCCTTGGTGTTGACTGCACAGGTGGGCCGGCCATCCACGTAGCCCTCCTGGACTCCCCCTCCTAGCTCCAGGCTACTTTGCCTTCTTAGACTCTCAGGAATGTTCTGGAGAGAGGAGAAGGCTGACTTGGTCTTGCCAAAGTTGCTTGACGGGCTCTGGCTTAGGCCTTCTCTCTCCAGCCTCTGCCGGAGGTTGGCATTGTGGTCTTCGTGGAAATTGCTCTCCCAAGGCTCCGAGGGCCTGGAAGATCTCTTGTCTTCACCCACTTGCCAGGCTGGAGCCTGAGGGGATTTGAGGCTGTGGTAACTAGAATATGGTTTGTTGCTGTGGGTGCTCTTTTTCTCATTGGGATATGGGCTGTTGCCCTGGAGAGGGGTGAGATGTCTCTTCAGGGATGTATCCTCCTCGTTTTCAGGCACTGAAGGGAAATGGACTTTATAGGGGACACATTTGGCTGAAGTTTCAAGTTTCCTCTCTACTGAGGACACTGAGTCATGTTCTAGGGGTGGGTAGAAGGCAAACCCAGGCCTACCAGATACATTTTGGTTCCCATTCTCATCAAGGGTCGCCATCTTGTCGCAAGTCCCCTGAGGAGCTGTATATCCACTCTCCTTGGCCAGTGCAGGGTAGAGCGTGCCATTACTACTCACGGAATGCTGGGGCACCTGGGCAAAGTGTGGCTCCAGGGAAGGTACTGGGTAGATGCCAGTTGGCAGCAGAGGTTGGCCAGGTTGGGCCTTCTGGGTGTAATTATGCTTGGGCTTCACTGGGGGGCTGTTTTCTGGACTCTTCTCTAGCACAGTATGCAGCTGTTCCTCTATGAAGGGAGATTTCAGGGATCCTGCAGAGCTTGCCTGAGGCCGGCAGAACCGTTTCTGATCAAGGCTAGACAAGGAGCTGGGCCGCTCTCGGTGCCGAAAGGCTGCATAACTGTCACTCCGAGCTGGGGGCAGGGGCACACCCCCTTTAGGAGGCAAGTTGTCAGTGGTAGTCTCCAAGGAACTGGGGCACTGCTGGCTCCAGGATGGGGGTGGCGCTCCCTTGCCCCGAGGACCATTATGCCATTTGTCATAGCCCTGACCATCTGCTGATGCTTGGGCTTCCCGACCTTGAAGAAACAGGGCAGAAGAGTTCACTTCATATTCTGCTGAGACCCCCCTCCGGGGATCATAGACTGTCTTGACATAGCGAATGTCTGCCTGCCTCATCCCTTCTAAGAGGCCACCTCGAGCAGAAGTGGTGTCCATGGAGCCTGAACGCTCCCGCCCAGAGATGCCAGGGGGTGGATACTCTAGGATGCTAGAACTGGTGGAGAAGGAGCTGTAAGCCGAGTCTCTCTTGTTATGGAGGTGGCTGAGCTGGTCAATGCTGCTGGTGGACTTTGCAGGGGAAAGAAGATGGCAGGGTGGATATCCCCCACTGGGCTCCAGGCTCTCCATGCTCCCCTGGGAGCTGCACTGGTCAGGGCTCCGTCTCAGATAAGCATGGTCATAGTTGGAGAGGTCACTTGTCGAGGAGCTGGAAGAACGGGAGACAAAGCAGTCAGCATCACTGAGCTGTTATCATTTAGTAGGCTTAGGCACAGGACCCAGCTTATAAACGTAATCTTGTGCAAGATGTTTGGCTTTTGGAAGGGTGGGTGAAAAGGGCCATATTTGGGCCTTGCTCGGCCTCCCTGTGTGTTGTCACCAGGAGTAATTGCCCAACACTGTAACCTATGTGCCTCTAATTAATCACCCAAGCTTGCAAGGGGAGGGACAGAAGAAGGCATGTGGCCTTTGGGCACAGGCAGCACACTGATTTCATTTGCTAATTGCTGGAAATGACATTCTGCACGTGCCAAGAAATGAGAGAGGTGGGGGAGGAAAGAAGAGAGGAAGAGGATGAAGGGTGATTGAAACGGAAATTTTGTGTTTCTTGGGGCTGTTTATGGGAAGAAGGGGAAAAGCTTAGTAAGTGACTAGGCACGCGAACGGGTGAGGGAGACTTTGAGTGCACATGTATATGTTTTTAGTTAATATCTTTCCTTTTTATGGAATTGAAGGGCTACATCCTGGCAATCTTCCTGGAATCTCAACTGTACCAGAGACAATTTGTTTGTGGTGAGAAAGCCAAACATGAAGCTGAATGAGAGAAATCACAGTCAGAAAAAGCTGATGTGAGAGGGAAGCTGTGTAAGAAGTCCTAATCACAGGAGTCCATCACCTATGGATGGCTTCCCAAGTCTGACGAAGGCTCATACACTTGGGAAGGTAAAGACCTTCTCATTCAACAAGCTCCTCCAGGTGGCTTTCAGAGCCGGCCTTGGGGAAGGGGAATGACTCTCAGTCCTGGCATGGCACACCCCACAAAGTCGCCTCAAAACAAAATTACTTATAATTAGCTTTAATTATAAATTCAAAATAGACTTTACCCAGCATGCTGGGGGAGGGGGGCATTTAGGAAGGAATAAGTCGTTCAAAAGTCAAACAGCAGTCTCCGTAGTTCAAACATTTGTGACTCACTGCTCTCTAAAGAAGGGTACATCACTAAGAGTTCTTGCCTGAGTTTCCATTCATTTAAGGCTCTACTATTAAAATTCATGGAGCTATTATTATATTTCTAGACTTCATGTAAGTAGATATGGTGCCTTATTGGCTGAGTATGTGATAATACTTTATGGCTGGACTAAATCTAGAATATATGGCAAGAGACTAGAAAGACCATATTCTGAGTCAAAACTGGTGCTAGAATTCAACGAAGACTACATTTGCAGCAACTCACCTCAAGAATGTAATTTTTCTCTATCAGAGAAAGTCAACTTACTGAATGGAGCATCCTACTTTGGGAGGGACAGGTATCAATTCAAGGGAGAAAGGAAGGGAACAGCTCGCAAGCCAGCCAGACAGGGAAATGAGTCCTGGCACTCAATGGCATGCATGGCAGGTGTCACTGCCAGATTTTAACCCCTACCCCCATTCCCCTGCAAATGAAGAGGTTGTGTTAAAAATGCACATGACATAGCTCAGTTGAGGATAATTCCATACGACCCACTTATGCTTCCCTTTATCTCCTCTAACAGAAGATTCAGAGCTAATACTTTGAGGGGAAATGGAAACAGTAGATCCCATAAGGGCTGTTTCATTCACCAATTCTATGCAGGTGGTAGACACTGCTTAATCCTCCTTCCAACTGCTGAGAATTTTAGCAGTCTTCCACCAAAAGGATAATTCAAATCTAACTAAGGAGCACACACACAAAAAATAAAAGTAAATAAACTGATGGGTTAACTGAAACACTCACCTTTGAGTGGGAGGAAATGTCATCACTACTCTATCTCAAAATATAGAGATGGTGTCTAGAAACATGAACTCTCTGCTATACATCTCTCTAGCCAGGCAGAGCAAGGGTAGAGTAGGTTCCTTCCCGTAGCTAAAGGAACCTCAGGAGGAATGTGTCACGTGAGGACTTTTGTGCTGTGCTCTTCCCTCCTACTTGGGGAGGGCTCCGTCCTCTCAGAATTCCCTTTCCCAAACTGACTGGGACTATGACCAAGTGACATATGCCATGCCATAGAGTGCCCTAACGTTGCCCTCTAGAAACAAGTTCTTCTACCACTTTCTGGAAGTAGTTATTTTGATTACCGTTGCCATTCCTGCTTCCAAGCTGGCACTTTATTTATTTTTTGTGAGGAACATTGGCCCTGGGCTAACATCTGTGCCCATCTTCCTCTACTTGATATGTTGAACACCTGCCACAGCATGGCTTGATCAGTGGTGCACAGGTCCGCACCTGGGATCTGAACCTGCGAACCCCAGGTCGCCGAAGCAGAGTGCACAAACTTAACCACTATGCCACCAGGCCGGCCCCAAAGCTGGCACTGTTAATAGTGGGTAAGAACTTGGAATGAAGGTCTTAAATCCCTGCAATAGTTCCAGCTCACACAGAGATAGCCTTACTGTCAAGACGAGTGCGTCGAGTGTGTCAAAGTTCTTACTGTGGTCTTTCTTCCCCAACCTCTTTTTCTACTGTTCTCGCCTGCTGCACTCTGGTGTGACAGCCTCCTCCTTACTATAGCTCAACCCATGAAATATATTCCCACGTCAGGGTCTCAGGGGCTTTGTACCCACTGTTCCCACCACACGGAATGCTCTTCACCTGGCTCACTCGCTTCCTTGATTCAACTCTCTGCATCAGAGAAGACTTCTGGAACTCACTATCTAAAGAGTACCTCTTCTCTCCTTCCTCCCTGTTACTGTGCTTTATTGTCTTCATAGCACTTACTGCTACCTGATGTTACATCATGCCCCTGTGGTTATATGAAAGAGACTTCAATTGTATCTACGATGTTTAGGATCTGAAGCAAGTATGACATAATGTTTGTTAATTCTGTGGTACATACATGCATTCTTATAATGTTACTCTCTATTTTGTGTACTTAAAAGCATTTTCTAAATACTTAGAACACAGCAAAGAGCACAAAACAAGTGTATGAAAACGTTTCCTAAAGTGTACCTACAGAACGTTAATTCCTTAGATGATCAAATATGTTTGGAAAATACTGGGCTAATAAGTTAAACAATTTTATTTACTGTAAGACTTCTGAGTCTTTAATAAACTATTGTTCATGGGATGTTCTAAAAGGAAAATATACTAAGCAGTGTTTTCTAAACTTATTTGACCCTAGAAACTTTTTTCCTAGGAGCAACTAATGGATTATTAATCCATGGAACACACTGGGAAACAAATATTTTAGGGTGGGGGCTTTTTATGTCTTGTTCAGCCTTGTACCCTCAATAACAAAATCATCTGAGACATAGCAGGTACTCAGTGCATGTTTGTTGAATGAAGGAATCAGTGAACAAGTACTGGTACTTTAGTATCCTCTTCTGAGGAGTCTGGACGACATGACTTTTCAAGATCTCTTCTATAGTACTTTAATACTTTAGGACCATTGCATGAGATTTCTGTAGGACAGCAAAAAGACCATGACAAGGGTCTGACGGGAAGCAGCTGAAATATTATTTCAGTGAAATTCCAGATCCAAGCCAGCTTGCAGACAGTTAAAATTACATGTCTTCTGTCTCTTTGTATTTCTCTCTCCCTCTCTCCTGCCCCTCCCCTCCCTCCAGCTCCCCCATTCTCCAGCTTCTTCTTGAGAAACAGATCCATAAATTTAGGACTGAGACAGGTTTCTGGAACTAAATGACGGCTGTCAGAGGGATGCCGACCAATCGATTCGGCATACTAGACCACTAGATGCCACTGTGCTCCTCAGAAACGCGCCTAGAGTGCTTCTTCATCTGCAGCTGCCAGTGCCAGACCTTCTGAGCAGAACAAGCCCTCAGCCAGGGCTGCAAGCCGAGGCATGGAATAAACAGACCACAGGATGATGTGTGCGGGGCAGAACAGAACCCACACATCTGTAGCATTTTGGGTAATCTGAGCTTCCCTTTCTCCCTTCGTACCCCACACAGTGCTTTTGTGCTGACAGTCATTGTGTCAGGGGGAGCTGTTCTGAAGTCTGAATTAGAGGGACAGAGTGGGAGATACAGGACAAGGGCAGATCCACCCGCCTAAACCCCTCTGGAGGTTGGGATGGGGAGGAGGACACAGGAGGTGGGGAAGTGCAGCCTTCAGAATATTGTACTTCTGATGCCAACTCCGCCATTCTCCTGAGGGCTCTGGGAGCTCACCATAGTTACCATAAGCAGGTATTCTAAGCACTGATTGCAGTAGTCTTATTTCTGCCTTTGGGCCAGCATGTTTTTTAGGTCACAGTATGACTTCAGATTTAGGGCCTCCTAAGAAGGTTAGGGGTCAGGAAGGCTCCAAAGGGCCTCACTGTTCAGGGGTACTCTGTCAATACATTGCACTTGCATTTTGTAAGTGTGTGCTGGTTTATGCCATTAACCTTGAAGTTCATTACCAGGTTTCACCGTGCCTCTAGTTAAGTCTTCAGCCTAATTATTATAAATAGTTGTCATAATTATTGAGTGCTTACTGTGTTCCAGGAACTGCACTAAACATTTTACGTTATTTTGTTTAACCCTCGCTAGGATGCAATGAGATATATATTATTAATTTCATTTACAGATGAGGAAACTAAGATCAAAGAGGTTAAACGATTTGCTCGAATTCATGCAGTAAGTGGTGAAGTTGAGATTTAAACCTAAGTCTGACTTGAAAGCCCAAGTACCTTGCCATAATGCTGTCCTCCCGTCACACTGTTAGACACCCCCACACCTAACCTCCTAAAGGCTTCCACACGTGCAAGCCCACAGACCAGGAGCACTGTGCCTGCGTGGAGGTGGGCCCTGCTAGGGGACCTGTTCTCTGAGCACAGATGGCTCAGAGGGTGAGAATAAATTCTTTCCGAGTTATTGAGAGGGACATGGACAAGGGAGAAGAGTGTCTGTAACAAGGAGGAAATTATCTCTTGCTGTGGCCTGCAGCCTACCCTAATACACTGGGAGCCCTGTCCACCATGAGAGGTCTAGGATTTGGCCCTTGATTTGACCAGACATGAGTGTTAAGCGCCCTGAGTCCTGGCCTTGCCACATGCGTAGCCAACATCTGTTAGTTAAGTAATCCTTCTAGAAGCCACTCCCCCCTCTGCCGACACACACATGGATCAGCACTTGCATCTCATTTATATGTAGGACCCACATTCACTTGACCCCCCCCAGCTGCCTACCATTACTCTTATCCAAGCACTTCCCAAAAGCGATGATCAATGGAGTCCGGCTCCCTGGGATCAGAAGATGGATTCCAATTTGCAGGGGTTCCAAGTCAGTAGTAAGTGTGGGGGAGTCCTGGCTAAGTTCTTGAACATGCCTGGGGAGTCAGGTTTGGCTCCCCGTCTCCCCAGTCCCTCTCAATTGTGTAAGGTCTGATTGCTTCTCCCACAACACTTATGGTGGCTCTGCTTTTTTATGACCAAACTTGACTGACACAGTGACCAGAAAGGCCGAGGAAATATAACTAGTGGTCACCTGCAATGGCCTGGATTTGAGGCTTGACTCAGCTACTGATCAGTTGTTTGACCTCGGACAAATTAGTCTCTCCAGCCTTCAATTTCCTGTTCTGTAAAATGGCGTTAAGGATACTGTATCTGTTTTAAAGGCATATATGAAGAACCACGTGAGATAATGTACACACTGAGTGGTCCTCAGTGTTAGTTTTTTCATTTGGGGCTAAGTTGGATAACCAGCCTTAACAGAGGGAGAAAAACCAAGTGGAGAGTTCAAGACATGAAAAAAATCATGCAGATAAAAAACAGATACATATTTGACTAAAGAAGAAAGGACATTAAGCATTGAGGGAAGAAGTTTGTCAATTTTTCTAGTAGAGTGTTATAATGTGGAATTGAGAAATTTCTAGTATAGTGTTATAATGTGTAATTGAGAAATGTCTGACTGAGAATCAACAGACCCCAAAAATATCCCAAATGGCCAGCCAGTGCTCAAAATAATTCTGGCCTCCCTTCACACCAATCTAGCCCAGGATATGAGGATGACTCCTATACATGTTAGGAGTTTTAAGAGGATGAGGAAGGTAGTGGGTAGAGAGATTTAATACTTGGGGTGAGTTTAAGAAAACGTTCTCAAAACGGAAGAAAATGTTCTTTTTTGGGAAAAGTCATTTGAAAGAAAGAACCCCTGGGTCTCAGCTCCACTTACCTGGAATGGTAGCTTTGGGGCCAAGGAGTGCCAATCATGCTCTGAGATATTTGCATCATGCTGGCATCGGGTTGGTTCTCCCCAAATTTGGTTGAATGCCAAGAGTGAGGTCGGCCTGCAGGTTCACTGCGCCTGGGGAGACACAGGGAGGGACGCCCAACATTAGAAGCATTCTCAGCTGAGTCTCTTCACTAATATGGTTTATGGATTTTGGAAGCAGACTGCTGTATTCTCAGAGATCAAAAACAATCAAGGAAACACTGGAAAGTAGATCTTACTGTTTGTTTCTATTACTTACCATTGCTATTGTCTACTTTATTAATATTTTTATTTTCCTTTTCCTTTTGACATAATTTCAGCCTTAAAATAAAAATGTTATAAACTTAGTATAAATAATTCCCACATAAACTCTAGTGTACTGTTGGTGAGAATACAAATTGGTGCAGCCACTACGGAAAATAGTATGGAAGTTCCTAAAAAAATTAAAAATAGAACTACTGTATGATCCAGCAGTCCCAGTTCTGGGTATATATCCAAAGGAACTGAAATTAGGATCTTACAGAGATATCTGCCCTCCCATATTCACTGCAGCATTACTCACAATAGCCAAGATATGGAAACAACCTACGTGTCTGTCAACAGATGAATGGATAAAGATGTGGTATATATATATACAATGGAATATATTCAGCCATGAGAAAGAAGGAAATCCTGCCATCTGCAACAACTTGCATGGACCTTGGGGTCATTAGGCTAAGTGAAGTAAACCAGACGAAGAAAGACAAATACTGTATGATATCACTTAAATGTGGAATCTAAAAAAGACAAACTCAGAAAAAGAATAGAGTGGTGGTTACCAGGGGGCAGGGGGTGGAGGAAATGGGGAGATTTGGTCAAAGGGTACAAATTTCAAATGATAAGATTAACAAGTTTGGGGATGTAATGTACAGTGTGGTGATTATAGCTAATAATACTGTGTCACATACTTGAATGTTGCTAAGAAGAGATCTTAAATGTTCTCACCATAAAAAAGAAATGGTAACTATATTATGGGATAGAGGTGGTAGCTAATGCTATGATGGTAATCATTTTGCAATTTATAAAGGTATCAAGTCAATACCTTGTACACCTTAAACTTACACAATGTTATGTATCAATTATATCTCAATAAAGCTGAAAAAAAAAAGAATTCTCATATAACCTTCACCTAGATTTCCTGCATGTTAACATTTATTAATTTAAAGCACATGGAGTTACCTGGGTCTTTCTCAGCCTCTGCTTATCCATATACAAAAATGGGAGCAATAATTCCTTCACACCTCCCAAGGGACTTTGTGTGGATATATGGTAAAAGCTTTCTGGGGATTTTGAAGTCCTCTGTCATATCCTGATGCTGGATAAATGGTATTATTTTAATTTCTTGGTAAAAACTACATAAAAATTTGCAGCTACCTTGGTGTTAACATTGATCTAAGCTACATCGTATAAACATGGTCTCAATAGTTTCGCATTTTGCAAGTCAATGAGTTCAAGTTTTAAACATCTTGCCCTTATAACACAAAGAAATGACACAGCCAAGGGAAGAAGTGGGTGTCCTTCAGACTGCAATACTGAAGAATGAATTTCGTAAGGAGGATTACACTACTATAGAAGGTCAGAGACAAGAGAGCGTGGCTGTGCTTTATTTTTGGCAAAAAAGTGAGGTGAGCTATCAGGCATTTCATGCAGAAAACTTTTGAACTTGAAGACTGTAGGGGAATTTTTCTGCAGTTTAGAAACACTTATGGGATCCAGGAATCCCATATTTGGGATTTAAATAAATTAAATAAATCCCATATTTGGGATTAAATAAATATGGGAATCCCATATTTACAGGAATCCAGGAATCCACTTTGATATGTTGAAGATAAAGCTGTAAGTACACCCACCTATTCATTTTACATGAAAAAATAAATTGGCTTTTGTAATATAAATGAAAAATCACTCCCCCAAGGCCAATAAAATTTCAAGAGTGTTAAGTATATCAGAATAATACTAGCCCAGGTGTCAGGAGACTTGGGTTCTTACCGTGACTTTATTAACTTGCTATATGACCCTGTGTAAGTCACTTCGCCTCCCTAAGCCTTTATTCATCTAAAAAATTAAGACATTAATCAAAGGGGTTGGATTAACCTAATTTTAATCTGAAATAACATTTAAAATGTATAAGAGAGACATTTAAGGACTTGCCAAGAGAGATAATGGTGATAGGAAAATGGTCTTGTGTGAAGCAAGGGACACAGGCACAGGAGATGTGTAGCAGTCAGTGAATAAACATTTATTGAACTGAAGGATCCTTTAAGTCAGGTGGACTGATGCCTGGGTTGCTAGATGGGCCAGGGAAAGTGAGAAAAACTGACATCTCTCTTGATAAAATTCTGGGGACGGAAAGAAGCTGAAATGTGGCTCAAGATATCAGCTCTGAGGTCAGACAAACCTGAATTCTAATCCTGATACCACTGGTTTTAGTTTTTGGATTTTAGGTAAGTTTCTTAACCATTCTGAGTTTCCTCATCCGTAAAAGGCAGGTTATAACAGAACCTATGTTAGAGGGTTTTATGTGAAATTAAAAATTAGATAATGTACCCCATACATAGTAAAAGCTCAATAAATGTTAAGTATAATTATCATTAGTCATTCATTATTAATGAGTTGACAAAGAATAGAGAGGCCAGGGAGACAAGCCTGTCAGAGATATCTAAAAGGAAGGACAGAAAAGGGGCTGAGTGAATGGAGGAGGAGAGGGGAATAGGCAGGAGCTACTGGTGGCGATGGCTGGCCCAGCTCTGAGCTCCCCAGTTAGGTATTGCTAGTCGATAATTATGGCAGAGGCTGGTCTGAGACTTACTGTGGTCACAGCCTAGAAGCCCCTGGCCACACTGGTGAGGCAGGGAGGCTGCCAGGGCAGTGGCTGTGAGTTCTAGTCACAGAGGTACACACATGCCAAGAAGGAATAGACCTGGCCCACCTGGAAATTAGCAAAGAACTAAAGGAAATAGTAGCACAGCCTTGGGCTAAAGGGATGAAGCAGGATGCAAAATCAAGAGACCAACAACGGAAGCCAATATATTACAACTCATCTGGCTCCTTGCCCCCATACCTTTCCAGGCCTCATAACAGGTCCCAGGTAACCCATACCTTTGGGTTCAGCACTGTCCCAAAGTTAAATCCACCGTTTTCTCAGAGGGAGAAATCAGGGAGCCCTGTGGCTCAGTAACTTAGCACATGGGCATTCTTGCTGCTAGTCCCACTCTGACATTGGACACCCAGCTCCCTAGAAACCAGGCTGATGCCTCTTCAACCAGTTCCTCGAAGCCAGACTACCCCCCTTGAGCCCCAGTTCCTCACTGACTTAGATTCCTGCTTTATCACCCAGTTCCAGTGACTAGAAGTTCTCCCTGGCACCCCAGGCCCCTCAGGGGCTGGCCCAAATCACACAGCCTATAAGTCCCGGAGTCAGGGTTCAACCCAGTTACATATGACTTCAGGTGCTCGACAAATATTATTGGTTAATCATACAGCAAAAGCCCAGAACTTAATGAAAAAAATATGAAGTCTTTTTGGCATGAGGCACCTGGAGACATTTCATATACATATCATTTTGGACCCAAATGGATCCAAAATCATAAGAAGAAACAACAAACTGTCCTCTTCCTGCCCCATGTTCCGGCTATCTAGAGTGAGGAGTTGCCAGGATCCCTCTCAGTAGTAGGGTGCTAGCCCTGGGACTAGGTACTGGCTTTGAGAGGCCGATGGATGTAAGTGAAGAGTATAGTAACGCTGAGGATGGCTCTTCAGCAGCTTCATCCCCCAGTGGAATCTTCTTTTTTTTTTTTTTTGTGAGGAAGATCAGCTCTGAGCTAACATCCATGCCAATCCTCCTCTTTTTGCTGAGAAAGACCGTCCCTGAACTAACATCCATGCCCATCTTCCTCTACTTTATGTGGGACGCCCCCACAGCATGGCCTGACAAGCGGTGCATCAGTGTGCGTCTGGGATCCGAACCCGGGCCACCAGCAGCAGAGCACGCGCACTTAACCGCTACGCCATGGGGCCGGCCCCTCTTCCCCCAATGGAATCTGCCCAGACCAAGCTAAAAACACTGGTGCTGAGAAGCATTTCCCACTCAAGGGAAATGGATGGGCCCTGAAAAATTCTACAGGCTCCACAGAAAAAAGATCCCTCTTCCAGGCAAGGAGATGAGGTGTGACATAATGCTAACCAATAACTTCAGGAGTTCCAGAGAAGCCCTCTAGCCTGAAATCTCGAAGGAGAGAAGAGAGGAGGTGCCCTGAAGTACAATATAGCTACCCAGGCTTAACATCAGTCAGTACACCTCGTTCACAAAGGATCAGACACCTTGCTGAAAGTTCTCAATCAGACTTTGAAGTACAAAAGGAGGCTGTGGGCGGAACAATGAAGATAAATGGAGCTGTTCCACCTAAGTGAGGAGAAGAAAATTGCTCTTTGTTCTCTGAAGACAACAGCAAGGCTTTCTTTTAAATGTAAGCTATCTAGACCTTTCCTTGGTTCCCTTCCCATTCATTTAGGGGACATCCGTAGAAACTTTCTACACGCCAGCCACTATGCTGGCACCTGGGATACAAAGAATAAAATATCATTAGACCCAAATAATTCACAGCACAGTAGAAGAGACAGCCAAGTAAACGGCTATAATACTGTGATGGGTTCCATAAACAGAGTACAAGATGCTCGGTGAACTCAGAGGAGGGAGTCATTAACATTGTGGGGTTAGGTCAAGAAGGCTTCACTTTTTACTACAGCATGAAAGATTTCTCCAGATGGAAGGGGAAAAGGAAGGGAAGGGCATCTAGGTAGAAGAAATAGCATGATAAATGCATGGAAATGTGCAGGAACACAGTACAAGCAACTCAAGTAGCTGGAGAGGAGATGACGAATAAGGGGAAGAGGAGTAGATGAAGGTGAAGAGGTAGGAGGGGTCAGATCTTGAGATGCCTCACTAAACGTTTTGGACAGTATCCTGTGGAATTGGAAGCCACCAAGGAACCTTAGCCAAGGAGGGGCATATTCAAATTTGAGCTTCAGGAACATATTGCCAATAACAAGAAGAATAAATTTGAAAGACGAAATTGGAGGCTATTGTATTGGCCAGGGTAAGAGATAATGAAGGCCCAGCGCTAAGGCAGTGGCAGCAAACTTGAAGAGATGACAGATCTTAGAGCTGCTGAGGAGGCAAAATGCCCAGCCTAGTGACCACGTGGATGTAGGTGGTGTAGAAGAGAGTATAGTCAGGGGGAAGGCTGGCCTTTATATTCCTAGCTTGAACTAGAATGATACTATTATTAACCTATATAAAGAACTATTAGATGGAGGGGGTGGAGTGGAGAGGGGAAGAAGGAAATAGAGTGGGGAAGTTGATGGCTCACTCTGAGGCATGCAAATGTGAGGTGTACGGTAGGCTCTAGGGTCTAGAGGACTGAAGTCTGGACTGTATATAGAAATTTAGGAGTCACAAACCAAATGGCCTTTGAGAAAAGGTAAGTTGCTTGGGGAGAATGCATAGGGAGCCAAAGAAAGTAGTTTAAGGATGAGTCTTTGAGAACAATCACAATTTAGGGGAGGAAGAACTGGGGGAATAGCCCAAGAAGGAGCTTCCAGAGAAGAAGGAGGAAAACTAAGAGAGTAGGAAAGTTTCACAGAATCCTAGGAAGGAGAACAAGGAGTAGGAACTGCCAACCATCCCAACTGCTACAGAGAGGTTAGTCTGATGAGGGTGTCCACTGGACATGTCCACTGGATTTGACAACTAGTAAGTTTTTGCAATGGAATGACAAGGGAAGAAGCCTGATTATGGTGGGATAAGAAGTGAAGGATAAAATGGAGACAGAAAGGGCAGATAATTCTTTCAAAAACTTGGCTCTAAAGGGAAGAAAGAGGATGGTAGCTAGAAGACTAGAGTGGGCTAGAGGGTAAAAAGGTTTTCTTCTTGCTGTGTTATTTTAAACAATGAGAAGTTTGAAAAAGTTTATATGAGACAGAGTATAAGCATGTGCAGCTGCAAATAGAGAATGAAGAGAATATGGCATTCCTTAAGACTCATGAGGAAGTAGGAAAGAATGGCATTCCAGAGCACATGAGGAAGGTATAGCCTTATGTAGGAGTAAAGCCAGTTCCACTGAAATGAGGAGGTGGTAAGATGTTGATGCTCTTAAGTATGTAAGGGAGCGGGTGGGAGGAAAGTTGAAGGGACTTCTCACCCACTGTCTTCTATTTTCATTATGAAGCCTAAAAGAGGGAAAAGTAAGGGGATTGATGTGGTGGGTTGGGGCTCAAGGCGCATGGTAAAGGAGGACCAGAAGAGTTGAAACTGATTAGAGATATTTAAAAGATTTAATGACTAAGATATGGTCTCTGCCCTTACGGAGCTTACATTCCGGTGGGGAGACCAAATGAAGTAATCCTATAGTAAATAATAAATCATAGAGAAATAACTCCTACAGTAAAAATAAAATAAGTGCCCAAGACTTGCAATGCTCCGACCTGGGGGGCTTTTTCTCTGGAGGAGACTGGAGAAGCTATTTACCCTGAGGTAGGGGTGGGGTCAGATTTTATCACAAGTCTAATTACATTAAGAAGAACAGGCTGATTTTGAAAGAAACAAATCAAAAGGTCCTAAAAATGTATTCCTTTCTTTTGGACACACAACATATGTTGGGAGAAAGCTTCTGAGATAAATCTTTGTTTTATAAGATTCTTCTAATATGTACAGCTAAGTGATGAAATGAGGAAAAAGAATGAAAAAGATGACCAAAATATAGCCCACCAACTCTCACACCTTAGTGGGGGGAGTGTAAATCAGTATAACCTGAACAAAGAGCAGTTTGGCAACATCTTGCAAAATAATTTTTTAAATAACATCTCCATCAAAAAATTGAAAAACAACCTAAATGCCCATCAGTAGCAGACTAGTTAAGTCAGCGTTACATCCATATTATAGAATACTTGAGTATATTAAAAGAATGGAGTAGCTCTATACATATTGATATGCAAATATCTCCAAAATATACGGTTAAATGATAATCGTAAGACGCAGAACTGTACATACATTATGCTGCAGTATGTGGGGGACAACATACATAATCACTTATACGTTTATGAATGTAAAGAATATTTCTGGAAGGATACTTGAGAAACTTGAAACAAATTTATAGGGAGGAAAATTTATTTTTCACTGTATTTCTTTTTGTAACCTTTGAATTGTGTACCACGTACATGTATTGCCTATTAAAAAGCAAAATATTTTAAAAACAGCTTCTCATTTAAAAAATTATAATTCATTGTATCTTGAGATAACCAAAAACTCAAACAGCTGTTTACTGACTTTTTCAACGACACAAATAATTTAATAAGCATTCCTAAAGAGCACAGCAAGCTTTTTACATTTTGGGATCACTTTGAACTTTAAGATGATAAGGAAATATTTTCCTAAAGTACATTACATCATGAGCACATCAATAAGAGTCAGAAGACAATTTAATTTTAAAATTGAGCAAACCAAGTTTTGTGTATGGGTGTAATTCAAACAAAGCCCTTTTGTTGCATTCCTAACCACAAACAAGGAAGCTTAACTGCGTGGGATGGGTAGGCTGATGAAACTGGAACTAGCAAGTGACACGATGTCCTTCTTAGATGATTTTGCCCTAACCCAGAGACTCAGGAATGCAAAGTATATTTCTGAGTAATCTACAATAAAGCAGTTCAGGTGTTTCAAGAAGTATTCCTTGATCACCTACTCTGTGCCTTCTACCTTGCTGAGCTATAGCTGGAGCTCTGGGAGGTCACAGATGGCCTCAAGGAGTTTATAATCTTGTTGAGGAGTCTTAGACGCAAGAAAAAGTATTAAACAGATTCAGAGTATCCATTCACTCAAAAAATATTTCAGTCCTACTGAGTGCCCAACACCATTCGAGGCACTTGACGCATATTTTTTCACTTACTCTTCATACTATCTTTATGATATAGGACTATCAATGAGAAAAGAGAGACTAAGCCCACAGTCACAAGAGTGGTGAGCAGCAGAGCTGATATTTAAACTTGGGCATCTGTCTCCAGAGCCTGTGTTTTTAACTCCTAAGCAATGAGCAGTACAAATGAGAAGGGTGGGTAGACTTGGGAGCCAGACAATAAGCAAATAAATAGGATATTTTCATAGAATTATGAGGGCTTTGAAGGAAATAAAACCGGGTAATGTGCGAGGGTGACTGAGGGTACTGCTTTGGGTCAGGGACAGCCTCTTTGAGAGAGTGACATTTGAATTAAGATCTAAATAATGAGAAAGAGTCAACCATGCAAAGAGCTGGGGGCAGAGTGTTTAGCACAGAAGGAACAATGAAATGCAAAGGCCTTGAAGCAGGAATAAATTTGGCGTTTTCAAGAAGCAGAACAGTGTGTGGCTGAAGCATTATGAGTGAAGAACAGATGGTAGGAGAAGCCATCAGATTATACTGGGCCATGTGGGCTCTGGAGCCATTTTGGATATAAGCACCAAAAAGGTCACAGGCTGCCAGTGATCAAGAACGGGGTCTGAAGTTGGCCAAACGGCCTGGCAGTAGAGAGGGACTTTAGATGAACTTGAAGGATTATGCTTTGGATAAGTGGAGAAGGTGACAACCACAACTTGGAAAATAAAAAATTCTAAGAGCTAGAGTTAATTTTTTTGTTGGCGTTGTCCTTCGATGAGCTATAAATGCTGAGACTTTGCATGGGCTCTTCTGGGTGCACTGACATTATAAAACCATGCCAGCTAGCAACTGGGCATGAGTTGAATGTGTAAGAATACAAATTATACTCAGACTACCAGCACTACCAAATAAAACATCCTATTTCTTAATCCACTTACTAACCCACCCATCTGCCATCATTTGTTTAGTGCACAATGCTATAATAGACAACCAGGTCCACCATAACAAGGTTCTAGTCTTAACCTCCCAACCGAAAAACAGAAAGAAAAAATAATATATCAAAATATTCTGTAAATATTTGGTCTATCTGGTCTATCTGAATTAACATATCATGGATTTAGGTTGAGGGTCTTCATGATACACTTACTGAACACCATACGCTTAGCCAGGGATAAAGCAGGCTTCTTAAGGTTCTTTTTGTGTGTTGCTATTTTTTCCCCTATTGTTCCTCATCTATTTTTAAAATTATGCAATACTTCAAACATATACAAATGTATTCAAATTAATATAAAGAACACCCAGGTACTCATCACCAAAATTTATCAAATCTTAATATTTTTCCCATATTTACTTCAGGTATGCTTTTGAACAGGTAATTAACTCATAGTTTCAAAAAAAAGATCAAAGCCATTGAGAAGTCTTACTCTCTGTGTTTCCCAGCCCCATTTCTCTTCCTCCCACAGCTAACCACTGTGGTTAATTTCTTATGTATCTTTCCTAGTGTTTTGTTATGCAAATACAAGCAAATATGAATATATAATTTCACTTTGCCCCTTTCACAAAAGGAACCATATGTAGTGTTCTACTCCTTGTTTTTTTTAACTAACAATACATACTGGAGATCATTCTATTTCAGTACTTAGAGAACTTCCTCATACCTTGTTTTCCTTTTAGCTGCCTAGTATTCCATTGTGTGCATATATCATATTTATTTAACCAGATCCTTTTTGTAGATATTTTTTGTTTCCATTACAAATAATGCTTCAATGAATAACCATGTCCATATACTGCTTTCCACCTATGCCAACATATCTGCAGAAATTCCTAGAAGTGGCATTGCCGGCTCAAAGTAAAATGTGCTTGCAATTTTGATAGTTATTGCTAAATTGCCCCTTTCACACTTTAAAGAGGAAACAAACTCAATATGAACAATTAAATGTCACTGTACAAGTAATTTGGGGGGGGGTATTATATCTTCTTTGCTTTAGAAGAATAGATGATTCATATTTGAACAACAATGCCTTTTTAGGCATTTCTTGTTCACAGGAAAATGATGGCCCCAAATACTGACGATACAAGTATACAGCAATTGGAAACCATGACAAAGTCAAGCTAACTGAGCTGCACTCATAACCCTTTTGCATTCACAGATCCAGATGGAAGTATGTCCAGAATAAAAATCACTCTGTGTTGAGATATGTTTTTGCATGTCCACAGGAGACAGAAAAGCTCTTAAGAATTCTTATAAAAGTTGAAAAAACTCATCATCTTCCAAAATATTAAAAAAAGGTGGTAATTGTCCCTTAACACACCATTGGCAAAGACATTGTTTTTGAGAAATCCCTTAGCCCTTCATAGCATCCCTAACCTCTAGTTTCTATGATTACTGGGCTTTTCAAGGCTGAACCTCAGACTTTTTGGATTCACAGAAAAATCTAACAAGTAAACATTTCTAAGGCTTTTATAATTGCCTCACTAATATCTGTGTCTTAAAAAAGTGGTTCGGTGGGAGGAAAGGTACGCATTAGGTAATATAACCCCATAGCAACAGACAGTCCTTCTGGAAAGAGAAGTTCTTTTTAAATGTCACATCCTGATAATATGCCCTGGGGACTTTTGGCTGTGACAATGGAATCACAAGCAAAAGTGAAGTCTGCTAACAGACATAAGACCCTAATATCTAAACTTTGCATAAAAGGCAAAAAAACCTTTTCTGTTAAAATACATTACCCCGTTCCTCCACACTTATCTCAATATCCTTTCACTACTAATTTGCCTCCTCACCACCCTCCATTTGGAAACATTTTTTTTAATTAAATTTTATTGATGACCACAAAAAACTATTACCATAAAATAGAGGAACTAGCAATGGGATGGGTGTCTTTCACTTAGTCACCAATGGGTGATGACATCGAAATGTTCTTTTCACCAATATTTCCCTCTTTTTATCATTCTCCCCTCAACTCTGACACATACAGAGGAATCAGAATAGTCAACTCTCCTTCCCACACTTTTGCATATAAGTCATGGCAGAAGTTACCACAAACCCTGTAACATCTTTGATCTGTAAGAGCACTCATCTTTGTCTTTCATTGACTTTCACACTCAATTACAACAGAATTATACAGCATCAATAGAATAACAGAAACTCTGATTATCAATAAATAATTTCTTCTTCTCAACTCTCAATTTGGGACCAGACATTTTATTTGTTGGAGGAGGAAGGAGGGACTGGCCTTCGACAATTTCTTCAGCTATCAGACAGTATGATTTTAGAATCTTCTCTACTACTTCTCTGTGCTATAGAATATGTTGCTAGAGCGCAGACAGGAGAAATCACTTTCATGCTGGTTTGTTGTCATCTTCCACACACAGACACCCACAAACGCACTCTCATGGATCTCAGAGAGGGTCAGATAGTTGACAGAGAACTAGAAATATTGTGTGTGCTCCTGAATTACTACCTTTCTTTTTTTTGTGAGGAAGATCAGCCCTGTGCTAACATCTGCCAATCCTCCTCTTTTTTTTTTCCGCTGAGGAAGACCGGCCCTGGGCTAATATCCGTGTCCATCTTTCTCCACTTTGTATGGAATGCCACCACAGCATGGCTTGATAAGCGGTGCGTCGGTGCACACCTGGGATCCGAACTGGCAAACCCCGGGCCGCCACAGTGGAGTGCGCGCACTTAACGCTTGCACCACTGGGCTGGCCCCCATTTTTTTTGGTTTTTTTTAAAGGAGAAGTTGCTTGGGGCCTCTCCCAGAGGACTCCTGTGGGATAACTTAGGAGCAGCTCAGCAGGGCACTGGAAAAGGTATGTATGGTTCTCCTCCTCCACCCACTGGGCTGCAGAGCTGAGGGGCGGGAGAAGAAGGGTATCCCGACTATGGCTGGAAACACTTCTCCTTAATGTATAAACCCACAGAAGATTGCCCTTTGAGGGTTTAAAGGAGTCCAAATACCAACCAAGATATTTCAAAATCAAGCTAATTAATTTTTGTACGATGCCAAAGTACAAATTAAATTTCATTTGCCAAAACAAATGAAATTGTTAAGAAACGGGTTTTTTTTTGTGAGGCAGAAGCCTCACCTTTTGGTAGTGATTTTTTTCTAAACACCATTCCATTAAACGGAAACAAATAAATGCCCTCCAAACCTCCAACACTAAAGAAACTGAATTGTCTTTTGGAGTAAGTTTGATGCACTGTATTGGTTTTCTCCTCTTATTTCACTTTCTCCTCATTTAGAGGAATAGGCCACAAATGAGAAATTAAAGGCAACAAAAAAAACAAAGGAAAGGACAGAAAGCATTTATTTTAGATAAAAACTTCAAACAATGGTCAAAAGATCATTTTTTAAAAATGATACTGGAAAAGACTTTTGTTCATTAAAATAAAGTTTTCAAATATTATTGAAATCTGAATGAAAGGAATAGTGACGTTTTTAAGGCAGAGAAGCTGAAAACTTGAAGAACGCTTGCTCCAGTCCCTACCTACCAATATTTTCATGATAAATTTTACAAGGAGGAGTTTAACTGCCACCACCACTCACACATAACTTGACACTGTTGGGGAGAAAATAATAAAACTCAGAAGAATGTTCTCTTTTATTCACTTTCAAGTGAAAGAATGCCAAATAAAACTTGAAAAACCAGCCCTGTGATCCCTCTCTCTATATATGTTTTATAATATAAACAGTTCATATTTTCTTTTCTACCTTTTACATGGTATAATAATAAAATGAGTGCCTGTATAATAAAATAAATATTCAAGTCACCTTGAGATCTAGAACATTACCATGACTGTTGCATCCACCTGCTCTTTTCCATGTCATATTTTCTTTTAAGCAAAAGCATCCCTAGCTGCAGGCATTGACATTAAGCATAACTCTGAACAAAAATTTTGAATCAAGATTATAGAAGGATAAAAGCAGAATTCAAATTACTGTGAATAAGGGAAAAGATAATCAAGTATTTAAACTTTCAATTGTGATGGGGTTAAATAATGTACAACTGGCAATCTCAATAAACACTTCTTTTCATTTAAACTCAAAGGTGAATAGAAGACCATCTCTTTTCTTTAAAATTGAATATATTCACAGGTTCTTTACACAAATTCTTCTTTACACAAATATTGGCAGTGAGAATAGAGAAGAACTTGCCAACTAGTACATAGATAAGTAGCCACTGCTTGTGAGAAACGGAAATAGTTACTCTGAAATTCCCTACAGAAATGGGGAAGCAAAACTATAAGGTACACAACATAAAGCAACTGCTAATCTGAATGAGATAAAAAGCCACGCTAAATACGCACATCATAAGAAATATGGCAACTGTATATACAGGAGAAAGAATGATTGCATATTCCCACACAGAAATATTAATAGTACACTGAATTACATGAGGTGCTCAAATATTGAGAATTTTCATGACACTTTAGAGAAATGGGCTTAAATTCAATATGTGGTTGCTTATTTATTTTTCTTTATCAAGAGATATAGCACAATATCAAAAAGACACCTGTGAAAGGCTTGTCAGTTGAGAATCCTGCAATGAAAGATTCTAAATCTCATTCTAACACAGGAGTAGACTTACCTTGTGGCAAACAGTAACATCCTAGATAACAACCCTCTGGCCAACTGAATGTCACACTCAGGAGAGGGATAAAAAGCCATTTCACCCTGCTACCGCTCTTTCTGCTCCTCCCAGGGTTGCAAAGTCTTCGCAACAACTCCATGTGCCTCCCGTCAGACAGCCTGAACCGCCCTGAACTTGCTGAGCTTCGTACAAGTGGGAGGGACTCTCATTCCCAATCACCTCTGTAAACTGGCCAATTAAAATTCAATTCCTGCTCTATAAGAAGGAAGAAGAGAAGGTGACCCTTAGTGACTCTTCCTGAGAAGAACCAGCATCTTAGACAATAGCACCCAGCTTAGAAATGCCAGAATTCTATTTTGTGGGCTGGAGGAGGAGGGAAGCAAGGAAAATCATCAGCTTATGATAAAATGCATCAAACTGAAATCAGGAAGCTTCCTGAAATGATTTCTGCTAAACCAGCACCCTCCTCCACATGCAAAAATGTCACTGTCTGCAAAAGTGTGTGTTAATTGCTGTAAGCTTCCCACAGTTTGGGAGGCTACTGAAGCAGGGTTCTCTGCTAACACCCACCGAGGCTTCCTGAGGCACGCTGTCCTGAGTACACTAAGTCAACAGCACAGGGACAGAACTCATTGCCAAGGGAAGTGAAAGTGCCAGCTGAACTAACCTTGCTGCCCAACTGAGAATGAATTAAGAGTCAAACCTGAGCTTCTATTATCCATTCATCTTGATTTACTTTACAGAGCACATAACATATCACCATGTATGGGTAAAAGCTTAATAATTAGATGAGACAGTTATTATAATAATGGTGGTGACTGGTGGCGGAAGGTAAGGAAGGGATGAGAGGTTACAGAGGAAAGCACTGGCTTGGGAAATCTTGAGTTTTAAGCTAGAACATTTTGTCTACTTTACCACTTCATTGAGCTACCCTACCCTGAGGCTTGACAGATTTTAGGGAGAAGTTTCTGCCAAGATAAATTTGATTACAAGATTACTACTGACAAGTTAGTTATGAGAGAATTCAGGGATCTAAGCAGGAAAGGAAGGATGGGATTGGATCTGGTAGAATATTAAGCCTTGATCCACTAAGAGCTTCTCTCTCTCTCTCTTTAACTTGGTTGTTTGACTAGTCCCTGTATACCTGGGGGGAGGGAGTTTCTTCCTTTTGCTCTTTCCTTTTTCTTATAAATAAGTGAGAAAATCCTTTCTGGCTATTTTCTTTATGAAAAAGGAGCTATATATAACTATGACCCATTGGACTTGGAATTGGCTCATGAGGTGACTCTAGCACTTTTCAATTCTAAAATCAGTGTACAGGCTTCTGTGACTTGTCACAAATTAGACTAGCTCAATGCCCACTATTAACCTCCCACCTCAACACTTGTAAGACTACTAAGAAGATGATAAGCACATCATGTCTGCTCTCTCTCAGTGGAAGAACAAGACATCAGCATCTCATCCCTTTCCATATTTCAAAACAGGATTCAGATCTCAGCCAGCTTGAGAGAACTCTCAGTGACAAAAGCTAGAACAATTTGAGCAATAAAATAAATAACAGTACTATTGGATTATAACTCACAGAATAAAATAATATGATGGATTCCATACTGCTATAAATAGTTGAATAAATAAGTGGAGCAGAGAGACAGCTCTTCCTTACAGAAGAATTCCAATTAATAAATGTAGAAGGAATGAAGGAAATAGACTCATCTTTAGAACATTACAGTAATAATTATCACAGGCAGTATCCACCGATGGATGCTAAAATCAGTGAGAAAAAGTTTGAGAAGAAACAGGATATTTACATAGCCTCAAAGTTATCGCCCCCAATATATTTATTAATTACAGAGACAAATAACATTATAGTGGAGAAACCTGGCAGACTTCACCTTAACCAAGTAATCAAGGTTAACACTACAAGTAATAAAACGTATGAACATCATGTAACCCCTGATAGGACACACAAAGGCCACATCACTTTCATGGTATTCTTGCCAAAAATGCATAAACAATCTAATCAGGAGACAGTATCACACAAACCCAAATAGAAGGCATTCTACAAAATAACTGGCCCATACTCTTCAAAAGTGTCAAGACAAAGACATAAAAGACAAAGCAAGACTGAGGAAATATCACAGATTAGTGGAGACTAAGGAAACACGACAATTAAACACAGCGTAGGATCCTGGAACAGAAAAAGGACATTAGTAGTGGAAAAAATGGTAAAATCTGAATAAAGTCTATAGTTTATGAAGTCTTGTAGTCTGTAGTTAATAGTATTACACCAATGCTAATTTCTTCGTTTCGATATTTGTACTATGGTTATAAAAGATGTTAACATTAGGGAAACGTGGGTGACGGGTGTATGGGAAATCTCTGTACAATTTTTGCCACATTTTTGGGTCTAAAACTATTTAAAAATAAAAAGTAAAAAACAAAATGGGCAGGATTTAGGATTGGAATATAATTGGATGAGAACCACTCCAATTTCCAAGTTCAGTTCTACATCAGTGACACGTGGGTTGCAGTGAGACCCCAGGGGATAGGAAAGCGTTAGGAAGTGGACTATTGTAGGGGCTTACAATATAGTTGTGGAGACAAGACACATACGTAAAATTCTTAGAGTACAAACAGAGCAAAAATTCCAGCCACAAGGATATGCGCAGGAGTGATGTGTGCAACATCTAGGTCACGCCTTTTTCCAGAGGAAATTGCTTGCCTCTCTGCTCCCTTGCAGTCTCCCTTCACACAGACACAGCACCATTTCCAGGCTTTGACCACGCTGATGAGGGCAACCCCAGCTTGTTTTAAAGACAATCTCCTCATGATATACATTTAGGTTCATTTCTTTCATCCAATTGTTAAAGCCTGTTTTATAAAATATTTTAATTTTTTCAAGCTCAAACCTAGGCCTGTGTGATTTCAGCGCTCAACCTCTGAACCCCACTTAGTCTCTGCTCTCATGGCCCTGGCTAATGGCCTACAATTACCTCCAACTGCCCCACAGCAGAAACTTAGGAGTCACACTCTTTAGTCCTTCTCCTCCATTCTCCCACCCTCATCTGCTATTGATCTGCCTCCTAAATTCTTCTCAAATCTGTCTCATCTCTTGTCCCATCACCACTTGCTTAGCTTAAGTCTTGATCATTTCTAAATTCTTCTCAAATCTGTCTCATCTCTTGTCCCATCACCTGTCCCATCACCACTTGCTTAGTTTAAGTCTTGATCATTTTCCTCCTAGGCTGTTGTAGTAACTTCCTAACTACCATGTTCTGGCCTCGAGTACTTCGGCACTGATGCTACATTAACCTACAGAGCCCAATGGAGTCTTGTTAGATAGAAGGCTCTGGTTCTCTACATTTTGAAGGTCCTAGGAGGCTGAAGAGAATAGTGATGACCTCGGGTTTCTGCTTCTTCAGGCTGTCCCTGGAACAACCTTTTGCCAGCTGGTTCTCTTGCTGTCAGAGCCCTTTGCGAATCTTGCCCTGTCCTCAATAGGTAAACTTCTTTTCAATCTTTTTGTCAAATGAAATCTTACAGAGAACCTTAATGTAGACACCAGATACAAGTGTTGTTTTATTATACAAAACATAACTACATTAATTATATTTGCATATCCATAAACATGGATAACTGCATAAATCCAAATTTATCATGTTTACTTATTTATAACGCAAGTCAATGTGTCTACATGAAAGAAGCCCCCACATTGAAATCAGGATAATTAACAACAGTGATAACCAACATTTGTTGAGTGCTTAAGATGTGCTGGGCACCACCTATGCGCATTACATGTATTAGCTCTTTCAATCCTTTCAGCAACCCTATGATTAGTTATTAAACTCATTTTACAGACTGTAAACTCAGAGAACTTAAATAACATGTCTGCAGTTACATAATAAGTGGCAGAATCAAGATTTGAATTCTAGGTAGTCTGATTCCACAGACTCCATCTCACTCACTATATTATACTGTTCTTCACGCTGGCACACAGACTTACATGATGATGATAATAACCACAACACCATTACACCACCACCTAATATTTATTCCACCTGATATTTATTTAGTTCTCGTTCCCTATGAGCAGGCTCTGTCCTAAGTGCTTTGAATACCTTACCTCATTGAATCCCCACAGTTGTCCTATGAAGCAGGTTCTGTTGTGCTGTTATTGAGGTAATAGAGTGTAGTGGCTATGAGCTTGGTCAAACTGCCTGAATTTGAATCCACCACCCCCTCACTGAATGCCCTTACACTGCTGCAGACTTCACAGGACTGGTGTCAGAATTCGATGAGACGTGCAGAGCCCCAGGACCCCGCGTAGCACAGGGACAGCACAGATAAGTAGCTGCAAATTTTTATTAGGCTAACTTGGCCATCTCAGGACATTCCTCAATTAGAGATGACAACAGAAGTTTTAAATGAATATCCATTCCAAGATGAATGAATCTTGCTGTACAATTTAACACATTAGTCATTTCCAAAGTGTAAGACGTTGGTATACCGCCTTGAGTGTTTTTAATTATAGTTTTAAAAACAGTTGTGGATGCATTTTTTAAAAGTTATTTGAATCAAATGATTTGAGGAACCACCGGATGATCTCCCAGGAGCTTTAGTGTTCTTCAGGACCTAGTTTGAAAGCTGCCATTAAGACGGTTAGCCTTCTGAGCTCTGAGCTTCCATCTGACCTCCTTGTTCGGCCCCTCCTTACCTCTCACTAGCCTGTATCTTGACCAGCCTTGGCCCCCAATTCCCTCTTCCAGCAGCCGAGTGCCTTTTCTGAGCCACTCATTACAGACCTCTGTGCCCCTTACCTGTGCTTCAGCCGAAGCTTAGCTCCTCCCGACCATGCTGCTTTCCTGTGCTGGGGGTCAGAGGTGAGGTGCTCTGGGCCGAAGGAGTCAGAGGTGCCAGTATCTGCAGGGCCCGGGTCTGCACACGCATCTCTGGCAAAAACAGGAAAACAGGAAGTTGAGCATGATGGTGTTCATGGGCAGGGGGCACAAATGAATTTAACAAGAAAAATGCGTGAAAATTAACCTTGGAGATAGAGCAAAGCAGCACAGCTAGGTGCAGACTTCTAACCCTGCACCCACTGAGGTTCTCTGCCCGAATGGCAGTGGATCTGCTACTGAGGGTCTTCATCCTTTCCCATCTATGTGTGTACAAAGCAATAAAGCGTACCTCCCAATCTTAGAATACCAGATTTTCCAACCAAGGGAGAAGATGCATTAACTATTATGAAGGTGAACTCCCCCAATAATTCAGTATCCATTGATAAGTATGTGAAAATTGGACTCATTGAAGCTCACTGTCAGATGAGGTGTTTCCCTGAGACCCAATCCCGCTGCCTCATGTCTCAGTTTCACTGAAAGGAGAGCGATCTCCAAGCAGAGCAGCCCTCGCTCTGTTCAGTGGGTGGCAGCTCAGAAGCACATGCCAACTCTTGAGCCTGAGCTATTTCAGATTGTTCAGATTCCACTGTGCTGGAGGCAAGCCTTTTGTGAGTCCACTGAAATCTACCCTCCCACCCTTGGTCCCAAACACCATCCTATAAATCTTTTCCTCCATATACTCCCAGGGAGTCAGAGAAAAATTTTAAGCCCTGTGTGGCCAACGTGTTCCGCCATGGGAACAGGCATGTCTCTTCTCCGTAGGAGAGTCTCAGATACTGAATTTCCAAATACCCCGACTGAACCCTTAACACCTCCTCTTGATCAGACTGTCCCCTGCATCAGGCTCTGAAGCAGGTTTACCATCATTCCACTTCACTGGGTACTAGGGGTGTGTTTTCAACACCTGTCTTCAAAGATCTTTCTAAGCCTCTGAGAGCCGACTGGTGGCCCCCACACATGTCCTATAAGCAGGACTCTGGAGGAGGCACAAACACATGCTGTTTCTCCTCTTCATAAGCCTTGGCTGAGAGGGCACGGGATTACTGAATGACTGCTGATTTCTTTTTATTTCAGGACATGGAAGGAGATGACCAGGGAGTCAACAGGGAGTTTCCATCTTTCATCTTTATTTTAGTTTTCATCTTTACCTTAGTGATATCTAAGCACCATCACCTCCTTCTGTACTTGACTTTTCTCCCCAAATTTAGGATTCCTGGCTTTTAATATATTCATTATAACCCTAGTCTTGATGTCTGAAGCCCTGGTTGAGGTTCTGTCACTTAACGAACTGAGTGACATCTGAGCCTTGGGCTCCTCATTTGTAAAGTGAAAGTATGAAGCAGCGCGCATGGGGTTAGGAGCATGGCTCTGGAGTTAGCCTCTCTGAGCTGGAGTCCTGGCTCTACCCACTGGCCAGCTCTGTGACTCTGTCCTCTCTGTGCCTCCGTTCTCTCATCTCGGAAGTGGGTGCAAAAGAACCACTTTCATAGGTTGTTGGGAAACTTAAATAAACTAACTCAGGTAAAGCCCTTAGAATAGAGCCTGGCACATATTCAGCACTCAGCAAATTAGCCACTATTATATACCTATCTTGCAGAGTTGCTATAAAGTTTCTAGATAATGTCTATTAGCTGTCTAGCATATGTCTATACATGGTATATGCTTAATTCGCTAATTATTTTCATTATTGTCTTAAACACTACCTTCATTTTAGAGCACCTTTCAGGTAAGATGTTATGTAAACTAGACACTACTAAAAAGACCTCATTTATACTGGAAATAATAGCAAGAAGAGCCTTGGCCAGAGAGTTAACACATGAAAGCCTCTTGCAGAATTTATCATGTGGTTTCCAATTAGGATTTCTCCTACAGCCCTCAGAGGCACCAAACCTCATGGCCATCTGGCGTAAGCTGAGGCAAAAAGCATATTCAAATATCTCATCATCAAATACATGAACGTGAACAGCACACCCAAGACCCCCCATTGGTACAGGCCATTCTGATAGCAAGCTGTCCTTTCCAGCTCTCCTCCAGAGCCTAATGTTGTGTGCTGCGGGAAAACAATAAGGCCAGGTCTGAGCTTTCACAAAACCTCTGTGGCATTTAATAACTTCCTCATTTTTTGCTTAAACCACCACTGTTGGCTCTGTCTTTTCTGCACAATGGCTGAGCCCTTGTCTCTTTCCTTTCCCACTCCCCCTTCCTGGGAGGCTCTGAGGGACGGAAGGTCCAGGGGTGCCGGCTGTCACACTGAAGGGCTGGCAGGAAGAACAGGCAAATGGGAAAGAGATGGGTACAAGAGGAACACGAGATCGTCTCATCTTAAGGATTCCTAATGCGTGATTCTTTTCAACTCTAGGAAAGCAGAGATCAGCACCCCAGCACTGCCCTCCATGGTCACATGTTGTCTTGCCACCTGCCACCTCCAGGGGCCCAGCTGAGGTTAGCAACTGGGCCCTAGGGTTCGTGAAACCCGTAAAACACACATTGCTTGTTGCTGACTGCAACCCCCAGGCTAAGTCACGGCAGAGCCTCCCTGCTAATCCTCACCTCCCCCACCCTGGATGGGCCGGCTCCGGAGGCTCCTGAGCGGGACATCTGGATGCATCACACCAACTAGGAAACAGGCTGGAGAGAGCACAGGAAGATCGCCAGGACCCAGAGTATACCTTTTCTGCCTTAAACTCTTTCTGGAATAACCTGGACAACAAATAAACACTTTTTAATTCATGTGTTCTAACAAAAAGAAATTTCATAGTGAATCTGGGTGGAAAATAGTCCTGGAATGAGTGTTGGGAAGCCCACTGTCCCAGAAACTCCCACTCTGGAATGGTCCCTTTGCCCTTCTCTCTCCCTGCCAGTTATCTTATCTGCACATTGAACTCCGGCTGTCTCTGGAATGCACATTTTTCCACCCACCTGAGGTTACTATGCTACCTGCCTGACAAGAGACTGGACTCGACCAAGTCTGCAATGTGCTTTGATCTCATCAGGAAATGTTGCCCCAGTGGTGCCACATGACTGGGGCAGATGACACCAAGCCTTTCCTATAAAAGGATATGCATGCCTTCCCACCAGTCAGGAGTTATTTTCATAACTTCTCTTTGAAGGTGAGAATTAATGGGCTTTTTTTAAGCCCCATTTTCCAGATGAACAAACTGAGATACAGGGAGGTTGTATATCTTGGCTCAAACCACACAGAGAATCATACTCACTTGGAACTAAAATCAGTGACCCACTCACTACTCTTCCTTTCAGTTTTGCAGCTTCAAAAATTTTCAGTTTGTCACAAATTCTGTAGGCCTGGGACTTACTAACCCAGATTTGGTCAGAATGGGTGGAGAATGGTGATATGGGGCCATTAATTAAACATGCTACCAAATGAGCTTATTTTTACTTAAAAGATACTCAAAGGTACATAATTTTACTTAAAAAAGATACCCAAAGATACATCGTAGAAGCCTTGGAATCAATGAAACAGCTTCAAGTGAAAAATACTGAAATAAACCATCCAGCTCTCCAGCGTTAATGGGGTTACTTCCAGATCTGGAAAGGTACCACCCTCTCCTGGCTTATCCACACTCATCCTTCAGGTTTCATATTGGACATCATTTCCTCTGGGTGCAAGCCGGGGTGAGGTGACCCCCTCCGTGCTAGCAGAGGGGCACACTGACTATAATGTGCATTTCGAAGTGCAATTCACACCTTCTTCTGGGACCACCCGTTTGCTGCCCCTCTCCTCTTCCACTACACGCTCAAAGGCGAGCAGGCCAGCCCGCTGCAGGACACAGAGAGTTGCTCAATAAAAATTTGTTGAGTGAAGTACTGCCAAATGTTCAATAGATCTCTAACTTTTCTTCCCTCCTATCTCCCTTTAATTCACATAGTAACTTGCTGGCAAAACTAATGAAATGTTTTTGAGGGCTATTTTTATTATATTGTTTCTTGCTGTTCTCCAGTCTCAGTATCACAAACTAGGAGTGATAAAACAGGAATCAAAGCTGACTTGAGGAGGGTTAGCAGGGGCTAAAGAAAATTATTGTGATCCAAAATCCCAGTACCATCTTTCTTCCCCAAATAGTTAACAAGAAATCAAGGCCAACCACCTACATATTTCTACTTCCTATGATGAGTACATTCATATTTTCTCCCCTCATCCAATATGCATAACTCCTGAATATATACTGACTGCTTTACTATTTGGTATTTTAATAGAGTCATTAACTGCTTTCTGAACTGTTTCGGCCAATAGCAGACGAAAAAGTTCTGGATCATTCCGTTCCTGTGGCTCTCTTAAACACCATGAAAACTGGGGAAGGACTGGGGACTGGAGGGAAAGACATAAGGAGCTGGGCCAGGCCTATTAAAATGGTGTCTCCAGACCCCTGTAGTTTCTGGTTTCTATTGAGTTTAAATAGTTATATTTTGTCCCTGGGGGGCCCGGGGGTGGTGGTAGAAGGAATCCTATCTCCTTGGCATGGACCGTTACAACCTTAGGGAAGTGCCTACCGGCCCACGGCTGGCTTTTCTTCAGTTTTGTGTTTTTAAACCACTTCACACCCAGGACCTAGCAGTGAGTGGCTCATGGTAGGCAGACAATACAGATTTATAGAATGAATCATAGGAAATTGTAAAGGGAATAATTGTATAACGCACCCAAAATGGAGCTCTATGCCCTTAAACTCTTAAAGGCATTAAATTATTTTCAGTACACTTTTTGGGGAAGGTGGGGATCTCTTTTCTTTTAGTCACTTTCTATTTAGGTCATGAGTCAGTTTCTTCATGGAAACAGCATTCAGTCCTAACTTTTGGTCCCTGTCATTCGCAGCTGGCTTTCATGGAGTAGAGAGGACCAGTGCTGGGGGACCATGGCCTAGCCCTTCGACAAACAGTTGGCACAGCTCAGTGCAGTTTTGCTGCCTTATGTTTCGAAGCAGCCAGAATGCTTTTTGAGATTAAGCAGATGGAAGTGCATTTACACAGGGCTAAGTTGTCCTCAGAGCCCTTTGCAGAAATTCCTCTGGATTTATGCTGGGTGCATGTGTGCACTCGTTTTCATAATTTGCCTTATGAAAAACCCTGTTCTTGGTTTCCTGTGTTTCTTTTTTTTTTTTTTTTTTATCCTGCTCTGTGTCCTTCATGCATCACGCTGGCCTTATTATCATCTCCTGATCCTGTTAGCAGGTCTCTAGTGTCATCGCCATAGGCTCCCCAGCAAGTTTCCCTCCAGTCTCCTGGAGGCGGAGAAGGCCTGAATTCTTGGCTTCTTCAGTGTCTGGAGGAAGACTTTTAAGAACTACCCTTGGGTACAGACTTCTGTTTTTGTTTTTTTGTGAGGAAGATCAGCCCTGAGCTAACATCTGCCAGTCCTCCTCTTTTTGCTGAGGAAGACTGGCCCTGAGCTAACATCCGTGCCGATCTTCCTCCACTTTATGGGGGACGCCATCACAGCATGGCTTGACAAGTGGTGTGTCGGTGTGCGCCTGGGATCCGAACCCAGGCCGCCAGCAGCTGAGTGTGCGCACTTAACCGCTACGCCACCGGGCTGGCCCCCAGACTTCTGTTCTTAGCTCAGCGTTGCTGTTCTTCATTTTCTGATGGCTGAACACCGATCAAGGGTTTCACAGACATTCTCAATGGATCGCCCTTTCTTTAAAGGCCCCTTGTTCCTGTTCCTGACCTTTTGGTAGCTATACATTTAGACTTAACCTTCCAGGTCACTGTCCCTTCATTACTCTCCTTCTTTGCTTTTTTAATCATTACTTACTATCTAGGAAGCTCACTCTGCATTCCTTCAGGCCCATATCCTATCTGCTTTCCATCACAGGCATGCCACTTACTCAGACTTAAAGACCTCTCTGCCTCGCGGCTCACCCACCCTGGTCTGGCAGCTTGGTTATTACAGGAGGGCCACACGTAACCCTTCAGCTGCTTGTAGATGTGATTTGTATGTCTCAGCTCTGTGTCCATTTGTACCTCCTGCTCTTGCTGCTGCTTTTTCTCATTTGATTCCCCTGAAACCATCCAAATGGATCCATATGTACAATTTATACCACTGCCATTTAGCATATTTCTGATTCTTTCTGAAACCATATGCTCAACTATCTCCAGATCTTAGCCAACGACCTCTATGTCAACCTTGTAAAAAGACTGGAAAAGGGTAGGTAGGGGAAAAAGCCAAATGACTAGCCAAATCTTTTAACCTACCTAACAAATATTTAATCTGCTACAGATTTACTTTCGACTTCAATCTGCACCCACTGAGCCCTGTGACATAGCCAGCCCAAGGCAAGTGCATGAGAAAATCAAGGGCCCTCATGCAGGGCTTACGGTTAAACTGATGATGTATCTTCAGCACTGGAGCACATGGCCCTAGCTACAAACACTCAGAGCCTGACCTTAAATCAACTCTGATAAGTGGCAGGCTGCATAATGTGAATGGACGACGTGGATTCTGGAGCCTCCTGCTTGGATTCCTATTTGGGCTCCATCATCTCATAGGTGTTTGACCTTGGGCAGGTCATGGAACCTCTTGTGCCTCAGTCTCCTCCTCCATAAAATAAGGATGATAATAATAGCACTGCATCAAAGGGTAGTTGTGGGGCTTGAATGGATTAATACGTGTAAGGCACTTAGAATAGTGCCTGGCAATGAATGTTAACTTGTTACCAATAGAACGGAAGCTTACATTTATTGGGCACATGGTAATGCCAGATACTGTGCTTTAAAAACAGTTATTCAGTTAATCTTATCATTTGAGACAGTGATGATCCTCATTTTACAGATAAAGAAAGCAAAATGAAATAAGACGAGTAAAAAGAGGTCCAGCCAAAGGCCATGCCCTCTCCACTCCACCTCTCATTAAATGTCTCTGAGGATCACTGGGCTTTGCATACTTTTTTCTTAGGCATCGGCCACATGCCAAGCCATGCGGGCCTGTCATTCCTTCCACATCACCCTTTTGCTACTCATGTGAGACAAAAAGATACGCGTAAAATTAAAAGACCAGCAAGTATAGCAGAATGTTACTACTGGGGGATAAGATTATAGGTGATATTTCTCTTCTCTTTTTCTATATCTTGCAAATTATTTACAATTAATATTTATTATTCTAATTACCAGAAAAAGTCAATTAGCCTTATTTCTTTTTCCTACTCTAATGAGTCTGAGAGTCTAATTTCTCCATATTTTTAAAGGAAAATCTTTGTGGGGAAATGGAAGTGGATATATCTATCCTGGGGGCAAATTTGGGCAGTGGAAAGACTTCACACTGGTGGTGGGTTTACTTTGGGAGCGCCAGCAACCAGTGAAAATACTCACCGGAGGAGGAAGCAGGATTTCTGGGAAACCCGTATCAGGAGAGGGAGATGAAAGCTTCCTGAGAAAATTCAGCCTCCACCTTTCTTCCTTCACCCTCTTTCTCTCTCTAGTGCTCCCAAAGAACCTTGCAAATCTCTACAGCGAACCATAATAATTCTTTACTTTGATATCATCCATCATAGCTTGAAAGTACCTTCCATACATTATTCCACTTGGCCCTCATAATAATCCTCAAGTGCCAGTAGAACAGATATTATTTATCCCCATTTAACAGATGTAGAGACAGCCTCATAGAGGGACAGTTACTTGCTTGAGTTCAGGACTTGTAAGCTGCACAACTGACACATGAAGCTATGGTCCTTAACTCTAAGTTTTTTACTCTCTCTTATTTCATATTGCCTTCGGATTCTACAATCCTAAAAGTCCATTGACACAGGTGACAAACATTTAATACCAAACCTTCTTTAAAGGGAAAACTTCTTCAGAAGAAAGTGGAAAGTTATTGAAATTCAGATGGGAACCTCTGTGTCCCTAGCCCAAATGTCCCTAGATCTAGAGAAAAGCTGAGGTTAGATTCTGAAGGGCTCCCACCCTTACCCCTGCCACCCAGACTGCATTCCTGCTCCTGACTTGGAACTTCCTAACACTGGTCACAGTGCCGAAATGATACAGGACATGTTTCAGCTGAGACTCACAGCTCACTTCTATACCCAGCCCAATCATCCATTCCCTCAATCAACAACTGCTAAGAGTCAACCATGGACCACACAATGGATTAGGCACTGGGACTGCAATGGTGGCAAAATAGACATGATCCCTCCCTCTGTGGAATTACAAATTAACGGGGAAGACAGGCAAAATGATTATACAAATATATAATTACAAACAATGATAAGTGCCAGGGGGATAGAGTATACAAGACCACAAGAGCAGTCCACACTCGGCACACCTCCTTCTCCTTTCCATTTACTCTTACGTTGTCTGTATATATGCTTGTTTCCCTCCATTCATACACCTCAAGGAGGGCAGGTATCAAAGCAGCAGTCCCAGAAGTAATTACCTTATGGAGTGCTCTGAGGCAGGCCATGTGCTAAATTATTACCTGCACAGCTTACTGTAATCTTCACAACCAATCCTGAAAGCAGGTACTTTTACTATTACATCCCTACTTTACAGATGAGAAAAGTGAAACTCAAGAGAAGCAGAGGAAACTGCTCAAGCTCTATTGGAACAAGAATGTGAATCCAGATCTGGCTGATGACAAAGCCTATGCTCCTAACCACTATGCAACAGTCTTAATCTTAACAAATTTTTCTTTCCTTCTTTGGCCAAGTATGGTGCTCCTCGAAGAGATGATGCCCAATAAATATCTGCTTAATAAAAATATGCTGAGTGGACACTAGGCCAGCTTCCTGGTAGGCTCCCTGCAGTTGTCTACCCTCTCTCATCTGGATGGGCATCACTGTCCTCCCAGAGTGAAGTTCTCTTGCTGATGCTCTGCCTGGACCACATCAGTGTGTTGTTGGTCTGCTAGGGCAGGTGGGCAGGGGTGCACAGAATATAATGCAACCAGTGCCCAGACCCTCAGCTGAGACAGCAAAGGGCACACAAAACAATCTTGACATCCTGCGTTATGGGACCCTTATGGAAGGGTAAGGTTGGGGCCAAAGAGAGAGCGTCCCAGTCCCAATTCCTGTGACATACCTCTCCCAAGCCGCACTGCATGGTGTGGTACCAGCAGTGACCTCTAGGAAAGCATATTGGAAAGGATCTACTTGGGGGGGGGGGCAGCAAGAGCGAGCAGCAACGTGGTGGAGGTAACACAGGAAGATATATTTGGTTATACTTCCTCCCCTATTCCCACAAAACATTAGGAAAAAGGCGTTTGGATGGTTAAATAGACACCAAAAGTGTCCATATATGCACGCACTATTACAGAGGGCAAGTGTACTAGACCAGCAGCCAGGAGACCAGCACCAGGTTGGTGCAGAGAAGCTTTAGGATTCCTCTTACCTTTAATGGCCTATGAAAAAAGGGCATAAATAACAAATCTTGGGTGAGAAAACATAATTTCTGAGTACCTCCATCCACAAGTGATAAGCACTCTCTACATGCAGGCTCCAAGTTGGAATCTGTGTGGAATAAAAGACAGTTTCTCACCTCTAGTCTCGCTGGAAAGACACACAGGATTTGGAGCCAGATGGACCTGGGTCCCAATCTGGGCTCTGCCAGTCGCTGGCCACTACTATCTCTGAGCCTCAGGACCTCCTCTGTAAAATGCGGACAGAGTTTTATCCAGCTGGTGGCATTGCTATGGGACCCAATGAGCCTGCCATGGCATATGGACAACCACTACAAAACGAGAGTTGATCATCCTTCAGTCAAACTGGTCTGAGAGAGATGAATATGGGAAGTCACCCAAGGGATATAAGGGGATGATGGTATAATGATGGGCTCTTTAATTCCTTAAAAAGGAAAACTGCAAATGTCCAAAGCATTTGGGGAAGGATCTAAGTATTAAACTCCAGAGTGGAGGGTTTTTGCATACAAGAACAGGAAACATGGGGCATTACCTTAGGAAGGAACTAGACAGAGGACAGAGCAACTGGTGTGAAAGAAATGGTTGCTCAAGCATCAACAATGACAGAATTAGCCTATAAGAGTTCTTCTAGATGCCTCCTCTCACTCGAGGGAGTCTCAGGCACTGAGCTGGGATGGCATGTCAGTGAATATATCCTCGTGGCTGTTTTAAAAACATAATGAGTTTGGGCCCAGTTTTTTTGAGCCCCTGGAGACCCCCCACTTCAGGCTCTGGGGCGAGAGACCCCTCCCCTCCTGCAGGTGGGAAGAGGTGGAGGGACTCTGGCTCTGGAAGGTCCCTGGGATCACAATGTGATCTATGGAAGCCAGGGTTTCTCTCTCCCATCTACATGCAAATAAGTTGCTCCAGTCCAGTCCTCAACCTGCCTAGAGAAGAGGAGTGGACATTAAAAATGTAAATGGAAGGGCCGGCCCGCTGGCATAGGGGTTAAGTGCATGCGCTCCGCCGCTGGCGGCCTGGGTGCACTCTGCTGCTGGTGGCCTGGGTTCGGATCCCGGGTGCACACTGCTTGTCAGGCCATGCTGTGGCGGCATCCCATATAAAGTGGAGGAAGATGGGCACAGATGTTAGCCCAGGGCCAGTCTTCCTCAGCAAAAAGAGGAGGATTGGCATGGACGTTAGCTCAGGGCTGACCTTCCTCAAAAAAATAAAAATAAAAAAAATAAAAATGTAAATGGAGATTGTCATTCATTGGGAGAAAATAGGTCCCTTGCTAAATTTGGCATCAGCTGAGGAATCTTAGCAAAAATGAACTCGCCCCCTTGTTTGTGAGGGAGGCCTAATCCTTACTTTGCCCAAGAGGATTACTGGGTCTTAGAAGGAAGCTCACATGCACTTTTTTTAAGCTCGTGCCAACTGCATTTGTGTCCACAATATACAAGATTCATTCTGCTTTTTAGGGTAGATAATAGACATTCCATGCTATATAAATGCCTCCAAATCTCAAACCTAAATGTTTCCAACCTTTGCTATCACCCAAAGTGGGTCTCTGTGTCCTAAACTTTCCTCAGCTGTTGCTTTATATTCTTTAGAAGCACAGTTTAAATGGAAGACAAGGTACCAAAATGCAGCCAATTCATGGAAAAGTAACTGCCGTTTACAGCATACCTTTTCAGGTGTTTGGCTGAGTTTCCACTTATCTCCATCATTTTTCCTTTCTTTCCGTTACTACAGGGTTAGTGTAATGCAGTCTAGAGTTTTTTGTTTTAATCCTGTATGTCTCTACTCATCCCAACACTATCCTATCCTCTTCAGGGAATTCTGGACCCCTTAATTATGTAACACAAAAGTGGGACTGCAAAATCTTTGTCTTGGGGCCAGCCCGGTAGCGTAGTGGTTAAGTTCACACACTCCACTTCGGCAGCCCAGGGTTCACGGGTTCGGATCCCGGGTGTGGACCTACGCACCTCTTATCAAGCCATGCTGTGGCAAGCATCCCACATATAAAGTAGAGGAAGATGGGCACAGATGTTAGCCCAGGGCCAATCTTCCTCAGCAAAAAGAGGAGGATTGGCAACAGATGGTAGCTCAGGGCTAATCTTCCTCACCAAAAAAAAAAAAAACAAAAAACTTTGTCTCTAGTTTAGCATGGCGCTCTCAAAAATATCATTTAAAAACATTATAAATCGGCACCTGTGTTGGGCTTTACAAAGTATTTTTACATAAATTTAATCCCCATAACAACCCTATGAAGTGTTCTTCCCCTTTCACAGAAAAGGAAACTGAGGGACAGGTAATTTAAATAAGTTGCTCAAGATCACAAAGAAAGTGGTAAAGCCAGGACCCAACACATTATAGGGCTCCAAAGTGTGCCCTTAACCACCTTCTACAACAGTCCCATCACCTAAGGGCTTAGATATCTGTAGGCTGAAAGAGCCCTAGAAGAGAGAGTCGCAGGGCCGGCCCCATGGCTTAGTAAAGTGCGCGTGCTGGGCTACTGGCGGCCCGGGATCCGGGCGTGCACCGACGCACCGCTTCTCCGGCCATGCTGAGGCCGCATCCCACATACAGCAACTAGAAGGACGTGCAACTATGACACACAACTATCTACTGGGGCTTCAGGGGGAAAAAAAAGGAGGAGCATTGGCAATAGATGTTAGCTCAGAGCTGGTCTTCCTCAGCAAAAAGAGGAGGATTAGCATGGATGTTAGCTCAGGGCTGATCTTCCTCACACACACACAAAAATAATAAAATAAAAAGAGAGTTGCCGTATGCCAGGAAGAGCATGACAATTCTTCCAGTATTGTCTTCCACAGGAATGATGATTTTTAATGGTTTCCACTGGTAACTACTATCCCTTACCCTTACTACAGGGGACTGTAGTTATAATTCTTGTTTTAACTTGGGGCCAATTAGACAGAGAAGGAATTTAGGCCTCCAAACACTATCTCAGGAGGCAGCTTCAAGACAAACTCTTAGCTAGTTGTGTTCTCATCCCGAACCTCAAGTCCCCACCCTATCCTCCAGCTTCCAGGGCCTGCCTGGTCTTCCAGGATGGATGAAACCTGCCTTTGATATCAATTCCTTCAAGATCAGAGCCTGGCCTTGTTAATGTCGACTACCCCATAAACAGATGGTACTGGGTACAAAAGCTGAAGGGAAAGCAGGTTGGGAAGTGAGTGATCATTTTTATTGGACTGGGCAGAGCAGCTCCTTCCCCCTCCACTGGGCACTAATACACAGAAGGAGCCCACATCAGGCAGGAGTTTGGCAGGGTCATGGGGCAGGCAGGCCAGGCCAGCCTAGGACAGGAAATACTCTGTGAGCTGTGTATTACCCCTCATCTCCTCTCCCACTATAACCCCAACACACCAAGCCTGGGAAAGGTACAGAATTCACGACAAAGAGAAGGTACTGGACTGTGACCCCATGTCACGAATCCAGCGGCGGATCCGTGGCCTCCGCCCCAGCCAGACCTGGCTCAGTAGGGGAGGCAGCCTCCTCTCACCAAGGCATTCCAGCTGCTAGTGGTGAAGAGGTAACCATGGGAACCGACACAAAGGGCTTAAAGTTGAGGGAAAGAGGCTGGAGGCTGGAGGCTATGGTGAAGCAGAGAGGGACTTCAAGTGACAATCCTGCAATTCTCCTAACTTTAGCCATGCACATCTATTGTGAGTCAGACTGAAAGACGAGTGGAGCTTGCATACAGCACAGCAGCCTTGAGGAGTCAGGGACAGCCAGAGAGCTAAGATCCTTGTAGGTTTTCCTCCAGATTTCTTCTCTCCCTTCAGAGGGCAGAGCTCTAAGAGATTCATCTGCCAGTAATTCTGCCCTGAGATAATGTGGCTCACCTGGGTGGACAGAACTGGTACACAGTGACATTCCTTCAGATACGGGGCTGCAAGGCACACTCTGCCAAGGGGCTCCTCCCACACCCCCTGGCTCCAGCCCACTGCCTCCAGCAGCGCCTCCTCTGCACGCTGGGGGGCTTCTGTAAACAGACCTGGCACCACCTGGGTGGTTGAGGAAATGGTGCTGAGATTTGGGCTGTCTAGCTGCACTGCAAATGAGAGGCTTGGATGTCAAGAACATTAATACAGAGCATCTTGCACAAAAAACCAGGACTTTGGGGGTGGGAGTGGGGGTGGTATTAAGTAAAAGGCTCATATCTAAATAGGAAATCATGTCCGTATATTTATTTAACTACATTTTTCTCCTGGGCATCTACACATTATTTTAATAAATTGGCCAATGTGACTTCGTATGTCTTCATTAAATCAACAGGGTTCTCAACCTACCACCTGGGATTTATTTTGACTTAAAGTACCATCTCAGGGTTCTCCAGAACCTGGGAGGTGCCAATGGAAATGGGAAATAGGAACTATCTTGGGTCAATAGTTGACTTTTCCTCTTACTCTGACAGGGCTCTGGAGCACATTTCCCACCTTGCCTTCCTTGTGGAGACCAAGACAATACTGCATCTATGTGAACCTTACATGGGCTTCACAAAGTCTGGGTCAAATCCTAACAGGCCTGGTTCTCCACATTTTTTGTTCACAAATCGACTTCTTAATTGGAGTCACTGGGGTAGGGGGTGAAGGACAATTCAGAGAGGCCCACTTTTGAGGGCTGGGGAAAGAATCTGACAAGTTCATTAGCGCCTCTCCTGCAACCTGCCCCCTACCCCGCCCTTGCATGCAGCCCATACCGGGGGCACTGGTGCCACTTATGGTCTTACTTTCTCCCTGCAATAATTAAATCTTAAAAATAATTTTACCTAAAAGTAACTGAAATCTATTGCGAACCTCGTCAGTTGCGAGGCAGGATCTTGAGGGGTTCTAACCCTGGCAACCTCCATGCCCTCAGCTGGCTATTTAATCTCCTTTGTGTTTTGTTTCCTCACCTTTAAAAGAGAATAACAGTGCCTACCTCATAGGAGTGTAAGGAAGGCACAAGGAGTTTCAGACAGGGCTTGACTCTTAGCAAGTACTCAATAAAGAGTAGAAACTAACACCCACCAGGTGCCAGCCTATTTATTTTTACATATATTTTGTCATTTAATCCTTATAACAGCCTTAATCTGGTAAGTATTAATACCTCTTTCAAGGTATCATTACCACCATCTTGCAGATGAGGAAACTCAGGCTTAAGGAACTTAAGAACTTGCCCTAAATTCTTAGTAGGAAGCAGAGCTCAAATCCACACCTAGGTCATTCTGTCTCCAGTCTAAGACCTTTCCCTACACTAAACTGCCTTCTTTATAGAAGACCACATTGTTGTCATTGTTGTTATTTTTAGCAAGGAATAACAAGAGAGAACCTCAGCAAGAAACTCTGATGTTTAAGAAAATAGCACTAACGAAAGAGAAACAGGATTTTAAGCCTCCCACTGTAAGCAGGAGGCTTTAAAAACAAAACAAAATAAAAAACCAAGACTAGCCTAAAACGGAGCCCTCTGCTCTAAAAATTTCCAAGAGAAATGGATACACATTCACACTCACAGTCAGGGCGCCTAGGAACCCTTGAGTGTAAAATGTCTTACTATTCATCATTGAATTCCCAGAGACTAATACGGTTTCGGTAAATGTTTGATAAATGTTTGCTGAATGAATTAAACCAACTCAACAACAAAATGCCTCTGTTGGAGTTGGCAAAGTATACAATGTCTAAACCAAGCACTTTGTTGAACTTAAATAATTTATGCTTAATAGATTAAGTAAACTATTATCATATTTACCACTCTGTCCAAGGTATTTTACTGAAAATTCAAGTTATATAATTTGTCCCCTTAAAAAAAGCACAATATTGATTTGATAGAGATTAAGAGGTTTTTTTCCACCTACGTCTTTGGAAAGAGGATGTGAAACGTAAACCTTTCACCTGGATTCCCAGAGGATGCTGTGAGCCTAGTCTGGAAGTTCAGTCTAACTAATATCATTAAATCAGTCTTCAAAAAAAGAGGCGTTTGCTTAGTGGGTACTTCCTCTCTCTGGGATTTATCTCTGTCGGCAAAGCAAAGCCCCAGTGGTATTTTGATCAGATAGGCAAGAACTTTAAATTTAATTCCCTACATTCTCAAAAAGGGACCCATTAGAATGAAGATACATACAATGCTAAGGATATCAGTTAACATGTTACAAGATCCTTGATAACCTTAAATAAATGAAATGACTCACAGAAATTGCAAATAATTTTATCAACACCAAAAGCACATATTTATCACAGTGCACGGAATGATTAGCTGACATTTATTGAGTTCTTACTAAGCTAAATACTTTCATTATCTAACTCAATCCTCAAAACAACCCTACGAAAGAGATGTTTTATTATTGCCCAATGTTTTGAGGCTCAGAGGCATTTAATAACTTGCCCAAGGTAAAACATACCTAGAGGCAGAGATGGGATATGTACCTTTGTCTCTCTCTAGAACCTAAATTCTTATTCTTCTAATTGAACTAATGCTTTGCATACAATAAAATGCATAAGTCTTAAGTGTTCAGTTTGATAGTTTGATAATTGTGTATACCCATGTAACCATCACTCAAAATGAGACATAGAACATTTCCATTGCTCCAGAAAATCTCTCCTTACATCCTTCCAGTCAATTCCCCAGAGGCAACCACTAACTTCTGTTGTCACAGATCAGTTTAGCCTATTCTAGCACTTCATAAGTAGAATTGTTTATGTATTCTTTTGTGTCTGTCTTCTTTCAGTTTAATATAATCATTCTGAGATTCATCCAAGTGGTTGTGCATGTTACTGAGTTTGCTCCTTTTGATTGCTGAGTAATATTCCATTGTATGGATGTACCACAGTTTGTCCGTTTTCCTGTCAATGGACATAGGGTTGTTTCCAGTTGTTGGCAATTATGAATAAGGTTGCTATGAACATTCTGTATAAGTCTTTCTGTGGACATTTGTTTTCATCTATCTTGGATAAATAGCTAGGCATAGAAATGTTGGGTCATGGGGTGGTGTATGTTTAACTTAGAACAAACCTAAATTCTTAACCCCTGTACTCTACTCCCTCTGAATGGCACTAGCGTATTAACATGTTTGATTTCTCCTCCTATATGACAAGCTTCCTGAGGGCAAAGAACCCATCTCCCAGTTCCTGGGCTGCCTCCCACATAGTAAATGTTTGCTGGACAAATGAATGACCATTGTTCATACACCTAGTCCTTCACTGGGCGTTACTATAGCAAAAGAAAATATGCTTGGCATGCATGGAGAAATATGACAAGCTGAAGGGTGTGAGGTGTGAGGTGGAGGCACTGCTCATTCAAGCAAAGTGAAAAACTGCCCAGCCAGGAGACTCCTCGCTTGCCCTTTTTTTTTTTTTTTTTGGACATAACCTTTCCTAGAAAGTGAATCCCTCCCAGTGACCCTGCAGGGAGAAAGAGGGGGGGGCTGCTCCTGATCAAGTAACACTATGGAAAGGGAGGAAGGTGTCACCGCAATTGAGGTCACACAGTGGTTAGAATTACAGGATACTTCTGTCAAACAGGAGGGCAGAGGAAGCAGCAACCCATGAAATCCTGACCTTCTGAAAGAAACCAGCACAGCGGCAGCACTGCTGGAGCCCAGAGGAACAGCCGCCAACAGAAGTTACAGGAATCCCTGGTTTTGGTAAAAGTGCTACCAAGTTTCTACATTGAAAATGGAAAGTCAAGAAGACATTTGGGGGAGAAAGGAAAAAGTTGATGTAAAAATGTAACCAGATTTAACATACAAGACAGGATACTGAAAAGAACTTCCGGTCCAAAGTAGAGAAAGCTCTCAGGCACACCATCCTTAGCTCAGAGGTTTATGACACACACACAGCCCTTCCCGCCTTTGAGGCTGAACTTTTAATTCCCACGAATCAATTCATTCCTTTACTTTAAATCACAGAACTTACACTGTATTCAACCTATAACTCCGTAAAAAGTAATTAAATCATTGTTGGTTTTCTATCTATAAATAGAAAAGGAATGGTGAGTCCTAGTGATAATTTTAAATCTTTCTTACCAAAAGAGAATCTTTGTTTTACATAAAACAGGGCTTCGCCTCATGCCGGACTCAGGTGCTTTGGGGGCAATCTTTATTTCCTTTGGTCCCAAGTTATTGAGGACTGAAATATGTTTAGAATTCCTCAGTTTGGGGTTCTCAGAGGTGACCTGGCCTTCCTTTATCTAGACAGTACTGCACTGAAGCCATCCTAGGCAGATGGATGTTTATCCTATTCTTAAAATCTCCAGGGAAGTAAATTCTCTACAACATCCCTTGGTAACCTTCTCCAGGGTTTTATCAAGTGTATAGTGAGGAAGTTCTGATGCAAAAACCAATAAAAATATTAACCCTATGAGCCTAACTACACGCACTGGAAAGGGGTATGTGCTTGGGCACTTTGCCTTAATGGTAGAGAGATGTATTTACAAAACAGGCTGTACAAACAGAAACCATTTGTCAGCAGCAGATGTGGGAAGTTGATTCAGAGAAATTGCCACAATAAATTCTGCTCCATGAACCATGAACCATGTGAATAAGTTACTGTTGGTTATAACATTTTTTAAAGTACAAATTTATTTCCTTGTCAATTCCTAGTTTACTTCCTAAACCAGGTTTGTTAGCAATTTAAAAAATGTCCATAGCTGCAAAGTTTCAAATGACTAGGCTTCTATGAACAACTAGGCCTTAGCAAACAGAACATACATGTCATTGTCAGGAATAAGAGTTTACTTCTTGCTCAGTTCTGTACACTCCACCGTTTCTGCCATGATCACGTAATACTTTTATAATCCAAAAAAAACCCATATTTTAAAAGACAAAAATATCCACCAAAATTAATTAAAATGTAAACCAACTTCTGGTGAAATTATTTGGGGGAAGACTTAGCCATATGTCTAACCAACATGCTTTTAATTGGAAATGATAATTTAACTAGCCTTTAAATATTAACTAAATAGAAATAGAAAACGCACAGAACTGTCTTTAGGAACCTCTGGGCTAAGATTTCCTGTCACACCTTGATATCTCACAGCAGTCTCTCCACGGAGACTACAGGCATGTGGGCACTCATTCGCCCCCACTTCGTGTACAGAAGTGCACCACAACACTACGATTTAAAAAAAAAAATGTAATGCCAAAATACATTAGAGAGAGAAAGAACGGACATACCCCACCCCCACCGGATGCTGGATGTATTGAAATTTTATAAGCTTTCCCCTACCCCTTAGGAAAGCACTTCTCTCTCTCTGACAACTCAGAGTAAAGCATGTGTCAGGTACAATTTCATTTTCATGATTTAATTTTTGCTACATAACAGTGGAACACACTTTTTAAAAAACTGCCTTAAAATCTGGAACAAGTGGGGGGGACGTGCCCTTCAAAACACATTTAGGGCCTTTCCTACAGAAACAAATCCAGTAAAATTAAGAAAGGCAAGTCGTTCTAAACTCAGCAGGGGCCCTCGTGGGAAGCAATTTATTAAAATTAAAATATTCCACAGATGATTTCTTCTGAAAAGTTTTCATGCTGTCAATAATCTGCAATTCTTTTCCTCTTAGAGTGGCAGTTTCTGCCTCCCTAATAAAAAAGCCAAGGCCCGGAGCGTCAGGAGCCCCTACCCCCACCAGGCGGGCTGCTGGCAGTGAAAGCCAGCCCTGGGACCCGTGCTCACCGAGACGGTTTTCCAGAGTCGCCGCGGGGACCGAAATAGACACCCTTTAGAAAGCAGACGGCGGGGCACACGCCCTCCCTCCTTCAAAGCAAGCAGCGCGCCTTCGCGCCGCGGCCGCCAGCCCGGGGAAGCGGAGCCGAGCCCTGGACTCACCATCGCCGCTCGCGGGGCTGCAGGCCGACGCCAAGTTCAAACCTCGCCGCCGCTCCGAGGAGGCGGCGCGGGGCATCGCCGGCGGGCTCGGCCGAGCTCAACAATGGGCGGCCCGGCCGCGCCCAGCGCCGCCGCGCCCCGGCTACTGCGGCTGCGGCGCGGCGGGCCCGGGGCGCGCGGCTCCAGGGGGCTGAATCCGGGCGCGGGGGCCCGAGGGGTGCGGGGGCGCCCGACGACCACGCCTCCCCGCCGCGGGGGCCGCGCCGCAGGGGCCGCGCTCGCTCCGCGCTCGCCACCAGGTAATCCCACAGGAAGCCTCCCGGATTGGCCCGGGCGCTCAGCACGGGATTTGCATTTCAATGGCAGAGAAGGCTCCCTAAGGTTTGAAAACGGATTCTGGGATGGAAGAGTCGGGCTCCGATCGCCCCTCCGCAATCAATGTCCTCTGGTCTTGGTGATATTAAGGGGACCGACGCACACTCTCAGTCTCCCCTTTATCAGTTCACAGAAAGGTATCTTCACCGCCCCCCACCCCACCCCATTTTGAAACTAAAGGGGATCCAAAAGCAAAATATCAACTTTAAGAAGCCCGCGCTCACTTTTCCGGGGCTATACAGTTAGTAACTGATCAAATGAAGCATGAATGAAGCAAGGTAAAAAGTTCACAGCTTAACAAAAAAAAAAAAAGCTCACATTACGAGGAAAATAACCATCCTTTTTCTTGGTATGTCTTCCTTTCAGTATAAGTGAACTGGGGAGACTCAGGTTGTTGCTGATTGGCTGACGCTGTTGAAACCCCCCTTTGCAGCCCCTTTTTGTTTCCATGCGCATCATTTCTAGATGAGGGACAGGTGATTATTTCAGTGGTTATGACTGTGATCCCTAGGGAGATTTTTGATTCAGTTTTGCAAACTTGGGCCTTAGACAATAAACATTGGCATTTGTTTTCCATCTATGATATAGTTTCCCAGTTAATATTATTAGGGAAGGTATGGTGCTATTTTCAGTTTCATCTTTCTTCAAAGCTCTGCCAGCCTCTTTCAATGGCGGTAAGATTCTTTTCCTTAGAGAGTACCTTTCTTAATTGCTTTCACGTCATCTCCAGAGATTAAAATAACAGTAAGGTTTGAAATTGGCTTTATTTCTTCTCACTTAAGCAGAATCCCTGTAGTTAAAATTTCAGGTTATATATTTTAGGCAATAAATGTGCACATAGACACAAGAAGAGAATGCCGAATCAGGTAGGAACTGGAAGCCTCAGTTCCCGTAGAGCTGAGAGCATTTGCGTTTACGTGGCTGTGCTCTTTGTTATAGCCTGGCCGAATGCAGAAGCATCAGCCGCCACAGCAACCACCGAATAAACCTCTTTACTGATATCTTCATGGACAGGCCCCCTCACCATACGGTATCATCCCCTTAAAACCGCATTTTGTTTTCAATATGGTATCACAAGCACGTACAAACATACACACCTGTCACACAGTCAGCGGGGTACCCACACACATTGTTGCTAGGCATTGGAAGCAGGGAAGCTAATGTTGCCTGTCCTGTGTCCGAATGTCCTGTGGGAATCTAGTTTTGGGCGGAGGCAGATGATGTTCAGAACTTAAGCTTTAAAAAGTGGTCAGACTTACAGTTCACAAAGCACACTGCCGCCACCACCATGTTGAGGAAATAAGAAGTGTTAGCTGGAGGACACAGCCAGGAGCTCTGTAGGCAGAACAGATAAGACCTCCTCTCCTGCTGCGGCTTTATCTTGTTTTTAAGTGTTCAGGGTCAGGTGGAATCTCCTAAGGGTGGAACAGATCCCCCTATTCCTCTGTGAAACATCACTTTAAATTGCTGATTAAAAACACATTTTGGGTCCAAATCTTACCTCCCACACAGGCTGTCTTATACCAGTGAAATCCATCACTATGACGGAGGGCCCTGGGCTTCCACTGTACCACAGATTCTGGAAAAATGCTTTTTATTTGTAACTGTGATCCAGAGTCATCATCAGCTATTTGCAGAAGAAAGGAAAACAAGCTGTCTCAGGGGATCAAAGGTGAGACTAGAAATGCAGAAATCTCCACAGCAGTATAAAATTATGCTAACGTCTCCGCAAGAGCTAGGGGCGAGTTCCCTCACCTGGTACCTCAGTTCTCCTGCAAAGTGGCCTGTCCCTTCCTTCACAAAGCACAACTGATAAATGACCGTGAAATAGTTCCACATATCAAGTGTGTGTATGGATAAACTCCAAGCTCGTTATTAAAGACGGTCTCTGTCAAGTCACACTGCCCTTTAGTTCCTGTATGAAGACCACTCTCTATCAAGTCACACTGCCCTTTAGTTCCTGTATGAAGACCACACTCAGAAATGGTGCATCACACTAGAATCCAAAGCGTTTTTTTTTTTTTCAATGAAAACAGATATATTGATCGAGAAATAAAGCTTTAAAAAAGGCTAAGATCTTGGGGGCCGGCCAGGTAGTGTAGTGGTTAAGTTCATGCGCCCAGTTTTGGTGGCCCGGAGCTTGCCGGTTCGGATCCTGGGTGTGGACATATGCACTGCTTCTGAAGCCATGCTGTAGCAGCTGTCCCACATATAAAAATAGAGGAAGATCGGCGTGAATGTTAGCTCAGGGCCAATCTTCCTCACCAAAAAAAAAAAAAAAACCTAAGATCTTTTCTGAGAAGGTAACAAATAGGAAAAAAATGCACAACCTGCTTTTAGAGACAAGGGCATGCATGGCCAGTCAGGACACTGCTATTTGCATACTTTTTCTTTTATTTAAAGTCATGGGGCCGGCCCCGTGGCTTAGTGGTTAAGTGAGCGCGCTCCACTGCTGGCGACCCGGGTTTGGATCCCGGGCTCACACTGACGCGCTGCTTCTCCGGCCATGCTGAGGCTGCGTCCCACATACAGCAACTAGAAGGATGTGCAGCTACGACACACAACTATCTACTGGGGCTTTGGGGGGAAAAAATAAATAAATAAAATCTAAAAAAAAGAAAAATTTAAAAAAAAAAAAAAATTAAAAAAAAAAAAAATAAAGTCATGATTTTTTTTAAAAAACAGCTTTATTGAGATATAATATTTACATATTATATTTACATATAATATTTACATAAAATTTACACTTTGAACAAAGCACATTTTTGCTCCCCCACCCCCACCCTTCTCTGATGCTGGGGTGGGTGGTGGCAGGAAAATATAAGAGAGACTGGAATAAGTCCCTGACAGAGTGGGGACCACAGTGCCCGCCTACACAGAGACATCAGAGTGAGGTGTGGAAGGTCCACCGAGGTGGTGATGGGAGCAGGGTCATAAGTCAAAAACAGGAGTGGTGACAGGATAGCAGCTGTGGCAGCCAGTACAGACACTTTGTGCATTCAGAGGCCAAATGGATCTCCTCCTGTCTGAAATATTTCAACCTACAAACCCAAATTTCAGTTTGAGATAAATATGATAACCTAAAAATATTTAAAATCACATCAAATTAGATTATTCTAATTGAGGCTCTAGCATAATTCAGAATGGTTTGATTCATACTGTATACATATTTAGAAGTTTGTTTTTCCATTACAATTGTCAAGTTTTATTAGTAAGAAGAAACCTGTGAGAATGAGCCTTTTTTTTTTTTTTGGTGAGGAAGATTAGCCCTGAGCTACCATCTGTTGCCAATCCTCCTCTTTTTGCTGAGGAAGATTGGCCCTGGGCTAATATCCATGCCCATCTTCCTCTACTTTATATGTGGGACGCCACCACAGCATGGCTTGATAAGTGGTGTGTAGGTCCACACCTGGGATCCAAACCTGCAAACACTGGGCCACCGAAGCGGAGCATGCGAACTTAACCACTATGCCATGGGCCTGGCCCCAAGAATGAGGATTTTTTTTCAAACAAAAAGCTTAAGAAATTTAGGATTACTTCCCTATATCTCTAAATTCCAGATTCAGCTATTATTCTTTGAATTATTTAATTTCAGTTAGTCTAATAAATTTAATTAATTGTATCTTTAAAGAAACTACATATAGAAATCATACATAATTTAGGTTCTGAATTAATTTTTTCACTAATTTAGCTTCTTTTCTATTTTATGGTAATATAGTTTATAATATATGTTGTACTTTATGAAACTAAATTTCACTAAGAAACAGTGTATCATTACTTCTATACTTTAGAATATTAAACTAAATTTCACTGAGAAATAGTAAACCATTACTTCTTACCAATTCAGTTTGGCATTCTTTCTCTTATTCCAAATAAATAAAGTTTTCATGTGAAAAATATAACTACTTGAAACATGAGTCTTTGCTAAGTAATAATAATAATAACAGCAATTCGCTCTTGCCCCAGCCGTACAATAAATTCCCTGGTTCATCTATACTCTTCTTTGGGATGTTAACACCTTAGAAAAACAATGTCAATATCTGTTGAATGTTGAAAATCAGTTCTAGGGACTGTTTAATGGTCAATATAAACAACTCATAACCAAGAAAAAATACCTTTGAATCATGGATTGTTGCTTGGGAAAGAAAATATTAGGAAGAACGTATGGTGTGCTTCCTTTTCAAATGGGTGTTTGGGTTTAGTGTGAACATTATATAACTTCTAACGTAATATTCACTTTAATAAATATTTTAATTGCTTTGAACCACTCACAGCAAAATGTGAAAAACAAGTAAACAACCATCCTAGTGAACAAAATGTTAAAATGGAAATTTAAAGTAAGGAAATGCATTTAAGATCATTCCAAAACAGACAAATAATTTTTTTCATGAAGTGGTGATAACATGAAAGGGGAAAACCCTATAATATCTTTCAGCTTCTCAGAGTTGTTTACGCTTTACAACCACCTTGTACCCCTCTTGCATAGTCCTTTCCCATAAATAGCCCAGCGAGCCCCCAAGTCCACTGAGCTACACCTTCCTCACCCTCTCTCCTTATTTAAGGCATTTCTGCTGCTGGCAGCTGATGCATAGTGACAAGGGCACCTTGGTGTTTTCTGTTCTTCGTAGCCCCAGGACCTGGGTCCCAAGTAAAGGCCTTTATGCAACCTGCCTGTTACCCCTAAAGCTACTTAGAATCTTGCAGAGGTCAGAACCTAAGGAAAAGAGAGGAGAGGACTAGGTAGGTGAAAGTTCACTATTTGTGCCACTACCAACATATGTTAGTAGAGCACTCAACTGCAGTGTGCATGGCTTAGTGGGTCAGATTTGGGATCCTGCATCAAACCAGTATCGGTCTAAACAGAAGCAAAAAGGAAGAACAGAACAACAACAACAAAACCAGCAGAATAAAACTAGAAGGGATGCTTCAGAGGGTGAAGGTAATCAGCAAGTTTTTGTTCTCATGGAAACATAGGAGACAAAGGACATTTTCAATATTATGGGGGGGGGCGGGGTGGTCACTGATTAAGTAACAGTCACTCAGGTCGGCGGCCCCAAGTCATTAAGGAGACAAGGATTGAGAGCATTCTCTTTGGAAAGTCTTGGCTGAAAGATTAGAAATGCATCCTAGAGATTGGAAGCAACCTAAATGTTCACATAGCAAACGGTTAAATTAATTGTGAAGCATATCACACAGCATTTAAAAGGAAAGAGGTAGACCTATATGTAGTGACGTGGACACATGTCCATATGGTTAAGAGAAAAAGTTTCCCATTTGCTGTCTATATATACATTATATACAATATTTATTATATGTTTTATAAAAGTCCAGAAAAACATCTGGAAGGAGATGCTAAACTATTCCTGGGGAGTAGGAATTCTGGGGGATAAATATAAATTTACCTTTTGGCTTTTGGGGCATTTTTTAAAACAATAAGTATGATTTACTTTTTGAATTAAATGTATAAAAATTTTAATAATTACAAAAGCACCCTGGATTCTGAAATATTTCAACCAAATAAGGTAATTTTGATTAACTGAATATTTTACTTTCTGCCCACCCTTGCCTCTCGCTTTCTCATGCGCAGGCTTTGTAAGACAGCAAGGCACCCAAGAAATAAAGTTCATCCCCAAAGCTTAGGCTGAGCTGTCACACCTTGAGGGTGAATTCAATTTCCTATGAGCCTGAGTACTCCAGAGCTAATATGGAAAGAAAGAGGAAAAGGTAGAAAATGAAACATAGGAGAAAGAGAGAAAAAAAGACATGGAGAAGGAATGGAGAGGAGAAAAGAGAAAGAATGAGAGTAGCTGGAGGGCAGGAGAGAGAATACAAAAAGAAACATCAAACTCCTATAACCATGAAGGTGTGGTTGAACACATGTGTTAAATGCACAAGGAAGAACATACACCAGGCTGTTAACAGATGTTACCTAGGAGAGGTGGAATGGGGAAATGTTAACTTGCTGGTTTTACTTTTATTGTGTTGTGGTATTTGTTGCAACATCAAATAACTAACATTTAAAAAATAAAACACATTGTAGATAGACGATTATGAAGAAGAAAAAACTATTCAGTAAAACTGCTTTGATTGTAATGGGCAGGTCACAGCCTAAAACCTTCACCCTTCACCTAGATACATAGTCTTAATACGTATGATATTTGTTATCACAGGGATTTATGTAATGTGGGATAACAAGAGCTTTCAGACAAAAATGTAACAGAAAAGTGTGAAATTCCAGAAGTTATCAGATTTACATACCACCACCATCTTAAATGACAGTGTCTAGAAAGTAAATAACAATCAACAAGGACCACCGCATTGGCTGATAACAACTGTCGGCAGTTCTGCTCACTGCTCACATATGCATGTGATCCCCACTTGTTATTGCTGTGTCACCAATGACATTATATTCTTTTCTGGGCACACAGAATTAATATCTATGCCTAAAATAATCTGACAGCATAATGTAAGGAAAGGTCAGTTCTGGACATGAGTTAGATAATACCATCAAACTTCCAATTCCATTTATATTTTAGTTGACAAAACATATCATTCAGGCAGTTTCAGAATAGCTTAAAATAAGGGAATTTTCCCACTCATCTTTTTTCCCCTCCTCCTTCTCTTCTTTTCTCTCTCCTTGAACCATTTCAATTCAAATACCACCTACTGAGTACCTGCTAAGTGCCAGGCTTTGGGGACTTCAAGGAGATCACAGTTTAATTCAGAAACTCAGATAATTAAAGAAATTATTTCAATACCATGTGATAAGGAGAGTAGAGTGTGGTAGTCAAGAGCATCGACTGGATTCAAGAGCTTGTTAGCTGTGGGCAAGGTTGTTTTTTTTTTGTGTGTGTGAGGAAGATCAGCCCTGAGCTAACATTCGTGCCAATCCTCCTCTTTTTGCTGAGGAAGACCAGCTCTGAGCTAACATCTATTGCCAATCCTCCTCCTTTTTCTCCCCAAAGCCCCAGTAGATAGTTGTATGTCATAGCTGCACATCCCTCTAGTTGCTGTATGTGGGACGCGGCCTCAGCATGGCCAGAGAAGCGGTGCGTCGGTGCACGCCCGGGATCTGAACCCGGGCCGCCGGTAATGGAGCACGCGCACTTAACCGCTAAGCCACCAGGCCGGCCCCCCCAGCTGTGGGCAAGGTTAATTGATCTCACTAGGCCTCAGGTTTTCCTCTGTAAAATAAGAATAATTATATCTCCTATTGGTTTTTGCAAAGATTATATGAGATAATCATTGAGCGTGTGTGTCTTGAGGACAGGAGTAATAGTTAAATATTAATTGTTCTTATTCCCTCCACTGAATTTCCTTATAGTCCTGTATTTCTTCCCAGTCGGGGCCATTCATTGACTAAGGAAAGGATGACTCGGCAAAAAACAAAGGAATCCAGGCATAGACTTAACATTTGGAAGAATATGCAATTATTCAGAGCCAGTCTTTCTCCCCAACATTACAGCTTTCTAGGACTATTGAAGAAGGGCAAGGAGATTCAGAAGAGAAAAGAAAGAGAGTTAGAAGCTGGAGCAACTCTGAGTAGGAAGATGGAAGCTCCAGATAGGCTTAGAGATTTGAGAGCAGAAAGAACGTGGGTCCTGACCCCAAGTCTCCCCAAGACTCTCCCAGGAGTCTGGAGAGCTGGCTCATTCCCAGAGTTGCTGAGAACCCAGAGTAGGAGTCAAAGAAATGTCTGTGTGGTGTACCTAGGCAGGAGAGAGCCTCACGCTTTGCTTTCTACCAATTCTCCCAACCCAGGGTGGTCCAGGAGAGGCAGAATGTTTCTGATAAAGCCCAGAGGGCATAGATGCCTGATGGATGTGAGGCTGAGGTTACTACCATCCCAGCCGGGATGGTGACCAGCACTGACCAGCATGGCGAGATGGTGACATGGAGACAAAAGGTGCAACTTCACCTGGCCTACACACACACACACACGGACTCTGCCTAAGACTCACACCTCAGCTGCAAGCCCAGGAGCTGGAGGAGACTGAATTGGCTGATATTAAATTTCTGTCTCCTCAATGAATGAGGTCTCAAAACAGAAATTATAGTCAGTTTTTGAAAAAAGAAAGTTACATTTCTTCCATCATTGTGTTTGTTGCTCAAGATTTGTACCACCAAACATGCAAAATGCTCAGCACTGTGTATAGCACATGAGAGCTCAAAAATTTTAATTCTGATTCATAGTTCTATGTACTGACAGCAAACAGAGGAGAGGGTGTTTATGTCAGGGAAGGGTATAGAGAAGATGTCTGCGAGAGGTCCTGAAGTTGTGCATGAACTTACTGGGGTAAGAGGGGCGGAGAAAAAGGTCGGGGCAGAAAGTTTGAAGGTCTCAAAGCATCAAATAGCACAGGCCAATTGGGGAACTGCAAGTAACATGGCCAAGGCATGGGCCAGTGGCAAATGATGTCAATGGAAAGGCAGATGATGGAAGCGAGCCTTTTGGGCCATCTTCAGGAGTTAGACTTTATCTTGTAGGCAATGAGAAATCACTAAAAGTTTTACACCAGTGTCATGATCAGACCTGCACTTTCAAGAAGTCACATGATGGTATGTGGAGGATGGATTGAGTGGAAGGCGCTGGGCTCGTTAATTTTGACCATAATGCCTAAGGTAGAATCACACTCCTGTGGGGCCAGCGTTGCATCATGGTTAAGAGTACAGTCTCTAGGAGCAGAATACTTAGATTTGAATCCTGGCTGTAGCACCTACTATATGACCTTGGGCTAATCACTACCTGCTCCATGAGGCAGCTTCCTCATCTGTAAAATGAGAGCTAAAAATTGAACCTGAGTCACAGAGTTGCTAGGGTTTTAGATGTAATGCTTTATATGAAGCACTTAGAACAGTGCCTGGCATAAAGTAAGTGCTTATTGAATTCCAGCTCTTATTAATTAGGCTGAATTTAAAATCATGATCGACTTTGTAAGGAAGACAATAATGATTATGTCAGAGAATCATGGTAAAGTCTTCAACTCATCATGGTACTTATTTAAATTTTGGTCACCGAGCAAAATTTCAGGGAAGAAAATCCACTTTGTAAATTCACTTGTAAAAGGTAGAGGTCAAGCTGCAATTTAAACTAAACCTCACCAGCTCAAAAGTGATTGTAGTTATTTGTGCTGGAGAAAAAGTTTTTCCTTTTCAACGCTGAAGCTCTGAACAAGGTTGATACGAACTACTAACAGCTGCCACCTCCCATTAGCGGCAGCAACCTTCTGGAAGAAGGTGAAGTGGGCCTGGTATGTGAAGGGCATTTGACTCTTAGAAAAAGACATATGATCTAGGTGCCAATGAGTCCTGGACTGCCCAGTATCCTGAAAGGTAAAACTCCACAAGTGACAGGTCCTTAATAGCATAGGTTCAGCTGGAGTGCATTCAAATACCGGTATGTCCTTCTCACTAGGGAGAATGTGCCCAGGGAAAGTAGGGAGGTGGTGTGGGCAAGGGCAGACAGGGCTGAGCCAGCCAGCATTCTCAACCTCACCTGTGCCTGAGCAGAAGCATGAACGTTATTTTCTGTCAAGGGAAGTGAGTATTTTAATTAATGGTGTCTAAGAAGCATAAGAACTGAGGATTGAAATCTTTTCTGGGACGTAACCTGATATGTTCTGATGGAAGCTATAAACCTTTCTTTTTTCTTTCCAGAGAAATATTCATATGTTTCTGAAGATAAAGATAAATAGGATTGGGGGAGGTATGAGGAAGGGGAAGCATAACCCATTTAGAGATGGAATTCAGTGCAATTCCTATCATTGGTTTTCAACTTGTATTTTAACAAAAACTGCTTCCCTGTCTGAGAGCCTGCATGATGATTGGGTGGGGAGAGAGAGCCATTAAGACAGTGCAGGAGATAAGAGATAAAAACGAAGAAAGACTGGGCAGAGTAGACCTGGGATGGAAAACACTTGCATGCCTGGAAGGCAGTAGGTGGAGGGTTTTAAGGCCAAGTTGAGGTATCTGAATCTAATCATACAGGATACATAAGGAGATAGCAGAACTGGAAATAGAGACAGGTGATACTGTTATAAATTGGCATACAAATTGCACAAATGATTTATAGAAAACTGTTTTAATGACTAGAAGTATCGTGTTATTCCATGCTTACAAACCTATGACTTATTTATTGCGAAGAGCTGCTTCCCTGACCAAGAGAATTCATCAAAGTCACCAACAATGATTTCTTCGTAACATGCAAAATATCAACAAAACCAAAATTACTTTTTTTAAATTGCTCATTGATTTGGCACTTCTCTTTGTATTGTATCAGAATTTCAGGCCTTTCAAAAAGGACATCTTATTAATTTTATTTCTAGCATCAAGACACCTATTCTACTGGCTAGTTTCCTTCCTAAAACTGTATTATATGAAACTGTGTTGACTACATATAAATATTTTAAATATTTAAATGTCATCAGCATTGCCATACACTGCTTTAAGAACAACCCAAGGTGCTATAGAAGTGTAACTTCAACAGATAAAAACAAGAAAGTTGCTAGGATAAAACCAACTGGAATTTTTGACACGCAGATGACTTACTTTGATGATTTATTGCTACTGAGGTTTAGACAATATGGTATTTAATGTCTACATATTTTTCAAAAGGAGTTAAGTCCTATTTGTTGCTTTAAATTAAAAAAAAATCACCTTATCTTCATCTGTAAACTTATTTTTGAAAATAAAATTTTCCACTAGCTAGTTGGCAGCTTCTTTGGTTTTGAAGTGTTAGCTCCTCTGGCTCTCAAAAGAAAAACAGAGAAATTAAATGTAGCTCTTGTTGACTTTTTTGGCAGTCTCACTTTATTGACTTAAGGAAGCCAATTCATCTCCCCTTGTTCTTTAAAAACCCACAAACAACATGCTTTTAAAAAAGATTCTAGCCACCAAGCACCATGATAATAGTTCATTTTCTAGGATCTCTTTCATTTGCTTCAAGGCATATAGTTTTATTATACTTTCACACCTAGATTCAAGCAAGGGGAAATTTTTTCTTTACTTTCCAGCTTATTTGTCTGTAAGCACAACTTTCTCCCAGTAGGTGTTCAGGAAACTGTTCTACTCCAAGCCGGATGTCAGTGTTATTCTGCATACTTTAGTGCTCTTGCCTAGGAACCAGAAGATAAGATGGCAGAGAAAATTTCTTTTTAAAGGTCCTGTAATCAGGACCTTTGGGAGGTGTCCAAAGTGTGCTTATATTGGCCAAAGGCAAGAAGATAACAGGATCCTGGGCAGATTCTAGCAGGCTCTTGGCCACCATTTCTCGATGGTAGACCAGAAAGAGCTGAGCCACAGCCTATCAGTAATAGACACAGCCACCATTTATTTCTGCTCAGTGTTAGTCCTACCCATGCCTTGGGCTTTATATACCTCATTCTAATTTTTACAATAATATCTCAACATAGCTACCACCAGTCCCGTTTTATAAAAGAGAAAACGAAGCTCAGATTTTAAGTAACTTGCCAGGGTCCAACAGTGAAGAAGAGGCAGAATGAAGAATCAGAGAGGTCTGCCTGACTCCAAAGCCCATGCCTTGTTCTTATACCACCCTGGATGGCCAAGATAACACTGCAGGTTAAACTACTTTAATAAGAGGACAAGGTATGCTTGTCTCCTAGAGGGTGAAGGAAAGTGGACAAGTCCATTCTCTGTAGGCAAAGATTTTACTGTTATTCAGAAGACCAAGAAAAAGAAAGCTACTTAAAAGCGCTTTTGCCTAATAAATCTAATGGAAGATGAGCAAAGCCTTAGATCTCTCCAGAATGATCTTTTTCCTCAGTAAATGGAAAACTAGTATATTTTTTCCTTTAAAAATTATGCCTTTAACCAAGCGAAGGGCACTTAACTTTGCCTGATTCCATCTTAATTGTCCCAACTATAAGGGACAGAGTTTTTCTAACTACCTTTAACGAGTCCAATAATTACCATTTTGCAAACATGCCTTGGTTTCCCTCCTTGGCACCTTATTCACATTTTCCTTTGTCTGGGTTGAGATTCCTTCCTCAACCCCAATGTCTACTAAGGAAATTCTAGCCAACCTCCCAGGACCTGCAAAACATTCTTTTTTTTTTTTTTTAATTTTATTTATTTATTTCCCCCCAAAGCCCCAGCAGATAGTTGTAGGTCATAGCTGCACATCCTTCTAGTTGCTGTATGTGGGACACGGCCTCAGCATGGCCGGAGAAGCGGTGCGTCGGTGCGCGCCCGGGATCGAACCCCGGGCCGCCAACAGCGGAGCGCGCGCACTTAACAGCTAAGCCATGGAGCCGGCCCTAAACATTCCTTTCTCAATGAAACTTCTCTGATCCTTAACCAAAAGCAATTTCTCTCTCCTCTGAATGTTAAAAAAATACATCATTCAGTCATCTACCATAGCCCTTATCACCTCTTACCTTGAATAGAACTATTGGTGCCATTAAAACAAAACTCTCCCCTCCTAGACTAAAGGGTTTCAGGAGCAGGAATTGTGCCTCATTCATCTCTGATGCCCATGGGGCACAGCACGTGTTGGTATTGGGTAAATTAATGTTCCCAGATCGTTATACACATGCCCGTCTTCTCATTTTTTGAGTCCGGGTTGTTGTTTTTTTTTTTTAATAATTCTATTTATTTATTTATTTTTCCCCTAAAGCCCCAGTACATAGTTGTATGTCATAGTTGCACATCCTTCTAGTTGCTGTATGTGGGATGCTGCCTCAGCATGGCCGGAGAAGTGGTGCGTCGGTGTGCGCCCAGGATCCGAACCCCGGCCGCCAGCAGCGTAGCACGCACACCCAACTGCTAAGCCAAGGGGCCGGCCCCTAGTCCGGGTTGTTCTTGTCTCCCTTTGTTTACATAAGTCCTATTCTTTCAAGACCTTTTCCCAATTTATGAACTAAATTTTTGGTGCTTATCATATATTGCTTTGAAGCATTATTTTTTATGCGTATGCCCTGTAGTCCCAAGTAGATCTCCTCCTGGGGCTAATGTCTGTCTGGATGATGCTATTATCCTTCTTGCTATTAACAACTTTCATTTATTGACCACTATGTCTCAGGGACTCTGCTGAGTGCTTCGTTTACCTTATCCTATCCCTTATAGAACTTCGGGTCTCCTGACTGTTTCTCAGCCTCTATCAGCCCTCAGCCTCCTCTACTGTAAAATACTCCAGGGTTTTGACAACTAGATGGTACAGTTCTGGAGGCAGGGGCCACATCTCTCGGGAACCTACAGAGTCTAGAGCAGTGCATGGTAGAGGATAGATCCCCAATAAATGTTCCATCGGAGTTTTGGAACTCCCGAGTTCACAAAACAAAAAATGCTCTAAAACCAGTTTTTAGAAATACTAGTGGTAATTCTGTATTACTAATTATCAAGTGGGAATCCTTCCCCTATCAGTATTGGAACTGCCAGATTAAGGATTCTGATATATATATATATTTTATTCTTTCTTTCTTTTTTTTTTTTGTGAGGAAGACTGGCTCTGAGCTAACATCCACTTCCAATCCTTCTCTTTTTGCTAAGGAAGATTAGCCCTGAGCTAACATCTGTGCCCATCTTCCTCTACTTTGTATATGGGACACCACCACAGCATGGCTTGATGAGTGATGCATCAGTCCACTCCTGGGATCCGAACCTGTGAACCCCGGGCCACCGAAGCAGAGCACGCGAACTTAACCACTATGCCACCAGGCCAGCCTCGATATATATATTTTAAAATCCAGCATAAGATCCCCACTCTTCATTAAATGGATGTGTTTTAGGGAAAAGAATAAAAGCCTGTGCTAAGCATCTTGACTTTGAGCTTCCCTCTGCTCCCTGCCTACCCCCCACCTTGTTTATCTCTGGTCTATATTCGTATTTGTATCTGAAGGGAGCAATGGTCTCCTTTTCATGTGCTGGAATAAAAAGATCTGATGGGAACTTAAAAGCTCCCCCACAGGAAACTGTCTGAGCCCGTGATTGACATCTCTGGTTTCCTTATTAACTAACTGCCAGGCTTCAGAAAACTGGAGCCAACCCAAGTGGGGACCCTGGCAGCTGGTGTGAAATGTGAGACCAGAGGCCAGCTTGTCACAGTTGCTGGAGAGTGGGGGGAACAGGAGGCTGGGTGGGTAGGAGGGAGGAAATGGCTTCGGAAATTTGACATGTGCTCCTGGTAAAGAGTATCGTTCTGTGTGATCAGAGGACACCTCACCCTTGATCCCCATGTTAGGGGGAGAGTCAGAGAGGCCAGTCTGCTAAAGGTTCAGGGTAGGATGTGCTTCCTCCTTCTCCTATCTTAGAATGTGTAGGAGAGAGGAAAAGATAAGTAACCTAGAGAAATATAAACAAGTAATCACTGTTCACGGAAAACAGGTATCTTTTACCTTACATAAAAAAACACTTAAAATGTTTGACTTCCTGACATATGAGGTAATGAGGACATTATACAGAATCAGAAGAGTCCATCTTTTAAATTCTAATTTAAAAACAACAGTAAAGGAGGGAAATGGGGAGTTGTTCTATGGGTATACAGTTTTAGTTTTGCAAGATGAAAAAGTTCTGGAGATCTGTTGCACAACAATGTGAATATACTTTACACTACTAAACTACACACTTTACAATGGTTAAGATGGTCAATTTTATGTTATGTGTTTTTTACCACAATTAAAATTTTTTTGAAAACTTAAAAGAAACATTAAAGAACAAATAAGGAGGGTCCGGCCCCCTGGCTTAGCGGTTAAGTGCGCAAGCTCTGCTACTGGCGGCCTGGGTTCGGATCCCGGGCGCGCACCGACGCACTGCTTGTCCGGCCACGCTGAGGCCGCGTCCCACATACAGCAGCTAGAAGGATGTGCAACTATGACATACAACTATCCACTGGGGCTTTGGGGAGAAAAAGGGAAAAAAAAAAGGAGGAGGATTGGCAATAGATATTAGCTCAGGGCTCGTCTTCCTCAGCAAAAAGAGGAGGATTAGCATGGATGTTAGCTCAGGGCTGATCTTCCTCACAAAAAAAAAAAAGAAAAGAAAAAGAAAAAATACCTTAAAAAAAAAAAATAAAGAACAAATAAGGAAAAGAAGAAAATAGCCAAATACATTCTGAAGAGGAAAATATATTACTGCTCCTTTGGCTCTCCCCCTTCTTTCCTTTAGCAGGCTGCCTAGTAGTTACGCATAAATATCCTTTCTCTTTATGTGGACAAAGGGGGAAAAAAGCAAGATATAAGAGTTTGCAAAAGCAGAGAGGAAAACTGTGGGTCTTTCTCTTTCTTTGAAGGAACATCTCTTTCTGAACCACTGGCCAATAGGATATTTTTAAAATTACATAATAGTTTTATGTATATGTAATAGTATAATACATAATAGGAAAAGAAGCTTTTAAAGTCCAAATAACAGAATACATTAAGTTCTTACTACTTGATTCCAAATCCAAAGTCTATAGAGATTCACAGAGCTAATAGTCGAGGACAGTCATGCCAACAGGCAAAAAAAAGGAACCCAACTCTACGTCCTTCCTAATTCTTCCTATCCCCCAACCCCCTCCCATTTTTTTCTTTCTTATCCAGTTGGGAGGCTAAGCTCTTTATATTGACTGATTTAATTTAGGGAAGGGACTGTTTTTGAATCTGGCCTACTATGGGGTTTTTTTCTTTTGGAGATGGGTGTTTGTTGATCAAAGCAACAAACAACAAATGTTGTTTAAATTTATGGTTCCTTTAGTCCTGCAAATTTGGAGGGGAGGGCTTTTTTATAAGAGGTAATGAGGCAGAATTCTCTTAATGGCAAGGATACTTTCTCACCAAATTAAAACCCATGCATGCTTAAAAAAATAATGAAATAAAAGTAGCTTTTCTTTGGGGAGTAAATCAATTTGAAAGCAGGAAACTTCCCACACAGTTTGAGCTTACTGTTCCTACCAACACAGGCTAGGGAGGGAAGTAAACAGGATATTTTCTCTTCTTTTTGTCCCTAACTTGAAGCAACAATAATTGACAGTAAGAAGGATCTGATCAAAACATTTAAGAAGTATGCCTACTAAAGCAATAACCTTAAATGCCAACAGTAGGGATAGAACTTTTTCTGTTTTATTTCTCTCTGAAAATATATTACCTTAGTTTATTTTAATCAAATGAACTCAGAGCTTTGTATGAATATCACTTCATCAATAGTAGTCTCATATATGCACTGAGACCAGAAAATCTTGCTATGTTCCCTTTTTTTTAGAGGGATATATCATCTTGACTTTCTCACTGTGTCCTGAAGGGAAATTGCACACAAAGCTCCTGTTTCCTAGATCAGAACTCTGAAAAATGCTCTTACCTTAAGTGTGGAGGCCCTGGCATCACATCAATAACAGAGTCCATACCAGCTAAACCTGTCTCTCCCTGGATGTTTCCTTCTGGGTGTTCATTCATCTAACACGCATGTTTTATTGATGGGCGCTATGCCATGGGCGCTGTGTGATGGGATCCGTCTGGCAGGCTGGAGGATGACAGGAAGGCATCCTAAACTGGAACTGAGGGATTATGAAAGGATTCTAACCTGAGGTCTAGAGAATGAATGGGAGTTAGCTAGGCAAAGAGAATTGAGGGAAGAGAGCCCAGCAAGACCCAGGAATGGAAAGAAACCAGTATGGCTAGAGGAGAGCACAAAGGAGGAAGTGGCAAAGGGGGCAGACACAGCCTGGACACGCAGGTCTGGCCAAGTCCTGGTTAGGAGTTAGAGGCTTTTCCAAAAGGCAGCGGGAAGGCATTGGAAGTTTTTAAGCAGAGGGACAGGATCAGATTTACATTTTAGAAAGACTGCTTTGCCTGCAGTGGCCACCAATGGGAAGGGAGCAAGGGTAGAGACCAGTTAGGATACAGGAGTACAGCCTGGAGGTGATGTAGTCCCTCCAGCCCAGAATGTAAGCTCCATGAGGGCAGGGCTTTCTGCTTGGTCTATTTACTGTATCTCAAGTACCTAGAACAGTGTGTGTGGCACAATAGTAGGTGCTCAAATATTTGTAGAACAAGCAAAAACAGACTGAGGTAGGGTAATGCCAGAGGGGATTAAAGGGAGGGGCAAATGGGCAGAAAAATTAGGAAGTGGAGTGGATAGGCCTTGTTAACCTTTTTCGAAACCTTCAAAATGTCTTTCTTGATTTAAATAGTCATGCTCCTTTGCATCCTTTCCATAATAAATCTATTTGATTCAATATAAATGATCTGTTATTTTTCCAAATAAAATCCTACCGTTTTTAAAGTGTGTAAATCAATGATTTTTAGTAAATTTACAGAGTTGTGCAACCATCACCATAATCCAGTTTTAGGTCATTTCATCACCTCAAAAAGTTCCCTGTGCTGATCCCTGCTCCCACCCCCAACCCCAGGCAACTATGATCTGCTGTTTGTCTCTATAGATTTGCCTTTTCTAGATATTTCAAATAAATGGAATCATACAATATGTAAGCTTTTTTGTCTGGCTTCTTTCACTTAGCATAATATTCTTGAGGTTGATTCATGTTGTAGCATGTTTCAATCATTTATTCCTTTTTGTTATTGAATGTATTCCATTGTGTATATACCACATTTCGATTATCCATTTACCAGTTGATGGACATTTGGACTGTCCCACATTTTGTCTATTACAAATAATGCTACTATGGACATTGTGTACAAGTCTTTGAGTGGACAGACAGAGGCCTTGTTAATTTGGATTAGATGTAGGAGGTGGTGAGAAAAATAGAGGGGTCAGGGAAGATGCCCAGATTTCAGACTTAGGCAACTGGATGGATGATGATACAATTCACTGAAATGGGAAGACTAGATGAGGAGCAGCTTTGGTGGGAAAGTGGACCTCAGTTTTGGGCAAGTGCCTGTGAGACAGGAGTGGGTACACCCAGTAGGCAGGCGGACACATGGGAAGGTTAGCTTCCTCAAAATTTCTATCAAAGGCCTAATTTTTCTGCAGCTTGTCTCATGTTTAAGACTTATTTCTCAGGCATAATAAAAGCAATTTTCTGTAACTTCAGCTCTTCTCTATATAAATCTGACCAAAGAAGAAATTCATAAAACATCACATCAAATTCTTACTTTGGTTTGCATAATAATTATAATAACATCTTCTATTTGCTCAGCATTTCCTTTTTAAAAATTGTGGTAAAATACACATAACATAAAATTTATCATCTTAACCATGTCTAAGTGTACTGTTCAGTGGCATTAAGTACATTCACATTGTTGTGCAAACATTACCACCATCCATCTCCAGAACTGTTTCATCGTCCCAAACTGAATCTCTGTACTTATTAAATACTAACTCCACATTCCCCCTCGTCCCAGCCCCTGGCAACCACCATTCTACTTTCTGTTTCTATTTATTTGACTCCTCTATGTTCGTCATATAAGTGGAATCATACAGTAGTTGTTCTTCTGTGACTGGCTTACTTCACTTAGCATAATGTCCTCGAGGTTCATCCATGTGGTAGTCTGTGACAGGATTTCCTTTCTTCTCAAGGTTGAATCATATTCTGTTATGTGTACACACCACATTTTACTTATCCATTCAACTGTCAATGGACACTTGCTTGGGTTGCTTCTACCTTTCGGGTATTGTAAATAATACTGCTATGAACATGGGTGTACAAGTATGTCTTCCAGTCCCTGCTTGCTCAGCATTTCCTTTTGAGAAATTAAAAGATATAAGAGTTGAAAGATCTCTGTCATACTTTAACTCAGGCAAGCTGTAATACATAACCACTTGAATAATAGGTGGTCACATGACCAGTTCAAGATCGTAATTACAAATATCCATCTGTACTGAGTGAGGCCAGAACTTTCTCCAGCTTTCAGAGACACTGGGTATCACTGGACTTTTCTTAAACTCTAGACCTACAAAGCAGCAAATAGCTCTTTTTTTCTTTTTAGGATTTTGGTGATACCACCTTAAATCAACCAATACTTGAGCCCAAAAGCCCCTTATAAAATTCCTTCTTTTCCCAATAATCTGTAGGGTCCTGAAAGTGACTCAGTTGTTTGGTTTTGTGATAAAGGTATTCAGTGGGTTCCTAATGCACTTAAAGTTTTCTGTAGTATGCTGGGTCAGACAGGTCTGCACTGACACAGTTGGATTTACCAGAGCAGCACTTATCAGGGAATGAAGTTATGATATGGGGTCAAGATGTCATACCTGATGGCAGAGAGAAAGATTAGACATACACCAGCAAACAGCAGGGAGAGGTTATGAAGGAAGGGGCAAGCATTTTCCCAGCTCTGTTAACTTGTATCTGTCTCTCAAAAATACCAGTGTTCCATGGACAAAGAGAAAAGATTAGTGGTTACCAGAGGGGAAGCGCGTTGGGAGGTGTGCATAAGGGGTAAAGGGGCACATATATATGGTGACTGACAAATAATAATGTACAACTGAAATTTCACAACATTATAAACTATTATGACCTCAATAAAAAAATAAATACCAGTGCTCTCCACACATAAACAGAGCAGGCAGCTCATGGAAAATACCAAAACAGGGCAATGTTTTCATTCTACCAGGCTCATGAGAGATGAGAATTGCCAGGAATTAAGTTAATAAAATCAGCAAGCTTGACTAGCCATAAACATCAGAAAACACCGTTTTAATTGTAAGAGATGTGGCAAAAAGCAGCCAAATCCACAGAACAGTCCAGCACCGCAGGCAAGGCCCTGGATCTCGCCACTGCTGGGGAAGGAAAGCCAGATGGGCCTGGGCCTTAATAGTACTCTCCCTTCTCCAAATGGCTATTTCTTCTGTGGGGCTCCAAGCTTTAGGCCCAGGGGTCTGAGGGAAGGCCACAGCTTCCTGGAACACCCTCCCAGATGCCCCACCCTCAACTGGTATGGAGGGTGGAACAAGAAATGAAACACAGGATATCAGTGGCAGGGAGACAGGAGATCAAAAACCCATGGATCTCAGCCAGGCCACACTGTGTGAGTGAGTGCCTCATGGGCAGAGCTGTGGCCGCTTGCAGACTTGAGATCGTTCCACCATAAGAGGCCCAAGGGCAGAGGCTCATTTTTACTCAAGGCCCTCAGAGGTCCTGTTATGTAGGCAATAAACCTATCCCACCTATTTCCGGAGGCACTGGCAGCTGTGGAGTCCCAGGTGAGAACTGTAGAAGCCTTGGCCCCTCTTTAGGGATGAGATCCTGCCCTCCAGGTCAATGGTTCTCACTCCGGGCTGCACCTCTGAACCACCTGGGAAGCTTTTAAAACCAGAGGCCCAGGACCAACCCCAAATTCTGAGTCAGAATTTTGGGGATGGATCCCAGGCACTGTTATCTTTTAAAACTCCCAGATGATTCTCATGTGCAACTAAGATTGAGAGTCACAGCTGTCAGTCAACTAGGGATTCTAGCTACATAAACTCAAGAAGAATTATCACGGGCCGGCCCAGTGGCTTAGCGGTTAAGTGTGCACGCTCTGCTGCTGGCGGCCCGGGTTCGGATCCCAGGCGCGCACCGACGTACCACTTCTCCGGCCATGCTGAGGCAGCGTGCCACATACAGCAACTAGAAGGATGTGCAACTATGACATACAACTATCTACTGGGGCTTTGGGGGAAAAAATAAATAAATAAAATTAAAAAAAAAAAGAATTATCACTTATCTTACCGTATACATTTCATAAGGCTACACAGAGGTTCTTCCAAAGAAACACAACTTAGGAAGCTGTAATAGTTAGCTAGGGCTGCCCTAACAAAATACCACAAACTGGGTGGTTTAAACAACAGAAGTTAATTTTTTCACAGTTCTGGAGGCTGGAAGCCCAAGATCAAGATGTCAACAGGTTTGGTTTCTCCTGAGGCCTCTCTCCTTGGCCTTCAGATGGCTGCCTTCTTGCTGTGTCCTCTCACAGTCTTTCCTGTGTGTATCCCTAGTGACTCCTGGTGTGTCCAAATTTCTTCTTCTAAGGACGCCAGTCAGATTGCATTAGGGCCCAGCCTAATGGCCTCATTTTAACTTAATCATCTCTTTAAAGGTCCTATCTCCAAATACAGTCACATTCTGAGGTACTGGGGGTTAGGGCCTCAATATCTGAATTTTGTCTCTGGGGTGGGGAGCACAATTCAGCCCATAGCAGAAGTTCTTTAGTTGAGAAAGTGGCTTTCCTAAATGAACTCTTTGATTTCACAAATATCAAATGTTTTATTTACTTAAAGTCAGAATTTCTTGATGAGTAAGCTAGCTCATTAGAAAAAGAATACTTTTTGAAATTATATGAATGCTGAGTATCCCACATGGTAACTTGACTGTGGGCCTACAGAGAAAATGTGCTTTTAAGTGGCCAGAATGCATGCCAGGAAGTAGCTCACCTATTTTGAAAATCTGGCTCATTATCTCCAACTGCCAGGAAAGGAGAGCCAAACATATTTGGTATTTATAGCCCAGATAAGAAATTGTTTGCACAGTCAGACAAGGTATCTCCAAACTCCAAGCTTGGGGTGAGGCAGGTGTCATGACCAATTCCCATAGAAACCGAGACGGGAAATGGATGAAGCGAACCAGCTGGGGCTGTGGCTGCCTGGAGCGCTCATGCCCTGTCTCATGGCCTTGTGGAAAGTGGGGCCCCTGTTACATGAGCTCCCAACTTCTCACAAAGAAGCTGGACATCTGGGTTTTTATATGAAAATTTCCAGTTTTTAAATGTTGGAAATTAATTCAAATAAAAAATACCACCATTCTGTGGGCCAAATAAAACAGCTTCAGGAGAGACTGGGTTTGCCTCTAGTGTAGCCACAAGGAGACCTGGGTTCTAGTCTTGGCAAGTTATGTGACTTCGCAACCACCTTCTCTGGAATTCATCTTGAAAAATAAGGGGACTTTATGAGAGTTTCTTGAAAGTCAGGTATACAATTCTTATATCCTCTATTGGAGGAAATGCAGAGTCCTCAAGTCCAGTGAAATTGCAAGCACACAGAATCAAGGAGTCCTAAAACCCTAGCACCTAAGTAGGGGCATGTCAACTCCATTGGCTTCTTCCCTCCCTCAGCTAGTTTCAAGCCGACAAAACGTAACTTTTCTTGGAATGGATTTAGCTAGTTTAAAATTTTTGATTTGGAGCTAAGAAAAACACTACAGTCTACACATGATTTTCAATAAATGTTTTCTAGATTCACAGAGATTTGTATAATTTTTTTTTATTATTTTTTATTTTTTCCCCCAAAGACCCAGTAGATAGTTGTATGTCATAGCTGGACATCCTTCTAGTTGCTGTATGTGGGACGTGGCCTCAGCATGGCGGGAGAAGCGGTGCGTCAGTGCGCGCCCGGGATCCGAATCCGGGCCGCCAGCAGCAGAGCGCGCACACTTAACCACTAAGCCACGGGGCCGGCCCTAGATTGACAGAGATTTGTATGGTGACTTCAATCTCAAAGTCCCCTTGCAGGATCAGACACCTCTCAAGAAGCAACGAGGCACAGTGTATAGTGGACAGTGCTCTAGCCCAGGAATCTAGAGATATGGCCCTAGGCTCATCTCAGACTAACTAACTCTGAATCAATTTCTCTGATCTTCACTTGAAGTATAAAGATCTTGAGACTTTTCAACCCTAAATTCTATAAGTCTAGTTACCAAATTTAAATACTAGTTTTCAATTTTGCAACCAGTTATAAGAGGCACCAGCAAATGGCAAAAATCAACTTGGTCAAATCACTTTAACCTGTGTCTAAGTTTTCTAGTCTTACTATTGCTAGCTAGTTAATTTGATCATGTTGGATGGGGCTGTCAAACTCAACGTTGGTGAAGCGCTTGGATGTTTTCACATGCAGGGAGTTTTATAAATGCATAGGATGTAAGTGGTAACAGATAATTATTGATACCACAGTAGGGATGGTTCTTTAGGAGGAAAATATTTTTGGAATCTCAAGCTTTGAAAGCAACTGGATAGTGAAAAGTAATGCTGGTTTTAAGGCTTCACCATGGACTGCTGTGGTAGGCAGAATTCTAAAGATGGCCCCAAGATTCCTGTCTCCTGGTTATTCAATCAAACGTTAATTTAGGTACTACCGTGAAGAGAGTTTGCAGACGCAATTCAAGTCGCAAGTCAATTGACATTAAGATACAGAGATTATCCAGGTAAGTCTGACCCAACCAGGTGAGCCTTTTGAAAAGCAGTTTTTTTTCTGGCTGATAGCAGAAGAGGAAATCAGAGAGATTCAAAGCATGAGGGAGATTCAACGTGTTTTGCAGGCTTGAAGATGGATGGGGCCACATGAGAAGGAATGTGAGCTGCCTCTAGGAGCAGAGTTCTGCCTCTAGCGACAGTCAGTAAGGAAACCACAGGAATTGAATTCAACCAACAACCTTTATGAGCCTGCATGTGGATTCTTCCCGAGACCTTCCAGAGAAGAACCCAACCCAGCCAACACCTTCATTTCAGCCTCTGAGACTCTAAGCAGAGAACTCAAGTGAGTCATATGGTACTTCTGACCTGGAGAACTGTGAGCTCATACATTTGTGCTGCTTTAAGATGCTGTCTGTGGTAATGTGTTACACGGCAATAGAAAATGAATACAGCTGCAAACACCAAATGTTGAGAAGGTTGTAAAGCAACTGGAACTGGATTGTAAAATGGTACAATCACTTTGGAAAATGGTATGGAAGTTTCTCATAAGGCAAAAATACATCTACCCTATGATCCAGTATTTCACTCCTAGGTATTTACCAAGAGAAATGAAAATACATGTCTATAAAAAGACTTGTACACTAATATCCACAGCAGCTTTATTCACAATAGCCCCAAACTGGACACAGCCCAAATATCTATCAACAGGAGAATGAATAAACAATGAACTACTCTTATAAGCAACAACATGGATGAAGTGCAAAAACATGTTGAGTAAAAAATACCATCACAAGAGTACACTGTGTCATTTCATTTATAAGAAGTTCTAGAATAGACAGAACTAAGCTATGGTTAAATGAATCAGAACAGTGGATGCCTGGGGGTAGGAGATGGACTGAGAAGGGGCACATGAGAACTTTTTGGGGTAATGAAATGATCTATATCTTGATAGAAGTGTGGATTACAGAGGTGTATACATTTGTCAGGACTCATGGAACTGTAATACTTAAGATACATACATTTCAGTTTGTAAATTCTCTCTCAATAAAAATATATTTATAAACAAATTTAAAAAATAATTCAAGCCTGTATGTGACAGACTAGTTATCATTAAGGTGTTAATGACTCTGTCCTACTGGTATCTATTCAAAAGCAGACAGGGCAAGAGTTAACCCAGAGACTAGTCCCTAATAGAGGCGCATGGGGCCCTAAGCAGCCGGGTGAAAGACTGTTGAGCAGTGCGGCCTATCTAGAGGGCCTCAAATCTCTCCACATACTTAATCAAATAATCCTGCAAAGTACTACTATGAGTTTATTTTATGCCCAAGTCCAGAATGCTAAAAGGTGAATGGCAAAGATGCTGATGGTGCTGGGGCTACCCGAGCAAGAAGGGCTCTGGAAGGGAGTGGGATGCACAGGGACAAGGGGTAATGCCCCGAGACTCCCGTGTGAGGGAGAGGGGGTGGGTGGAGCTTTCAGATCTGATGGCTGAGGGAAAGCAACCAGCAGGAGAGGCCTCCATGTGATAGCAGCATGCTGAGCACTGAGGGCCTCTGGGGATACTGCTGTGCAGCTACATTCTTGGTTTCTTTAGCGTTAACACATTGGGAAATACATATATTTTGGATGGGTTGCCTCAGTTAAAATGAATTCATCTTTTCTTACTTTGTGAAAGAGGCTTCTCAAAACCCATAGAAATTTCGCTGGATTCCTTAGACTTATACTTTGGTGCTTGTGAAGGACTCTAAACAGAGCCAGCAACTGTAGGCTGCAATTTTCTCAGTGTGTAACGTGTGGTGCTAAACCAAAATGACGAATACGGGAAGTGATGTTTTAAAATGTGGGCTCCACTTTTTCTAAGGAGCCCTAATAGTTAGACAGTGGGGCAGGGGGTGGGGTTGGGGGAGAACTCATAGTCCTGGGACCAACCTGTTTGGCAAGGTGTCTTGGGTCTGCTGTTGGCCTCTGTCCACAGAAAGCTCCACCTGTAAAAGGGAAGTGATAGATACTCGGCCTTCTCCAGAGAGGAAGAGTCAGTAAGTCCCCATGGGAAAGCTGTTGCTAGGGAGAGGAGAGGTGGGCTAAGGACGGGCCTTGAGTATTTACAATGAGAGTTAAAGTGAGACAATTTAACTATCGTAGACACTGGAACCGAGCTTTCCTGTTAGGTGGCCAACTGGAGAAGGAAGAATGGAATCTCAATGAGATTCTTTTTTAGATGAGTCATTTTTTTTTTTGGTTTGTTTAACCGTAACAATGATTTGAGAAAGCCGTACCACTAAGTCAGTAATGGGTTTGGCTACGTACACGCACATTAGTTACAAATTCCCTAATTATCTCTAAAAAAAGATTTACTAGGAAATGATATAAAGTGCAATCGAATCCCTGAGTTTTGTTTTTTTATGTAAGTGTTATGTATCTGACCTGCCAGTTTTGCAATCTGCTTGATTTTGATACCGAGAAGTGTTTGATATTTTGGCTTTAAAAACAGGTGAGACTAATCACCTGTTTTTCCATCCAAAGGTGCCTATGTTAGTCACCACTCAGATCCTACCAATCACACAGGAACACACACACACACACTGGGGGTGTACCCATAGTATCCTGCAGGAATGCTTGACATAACACTTACCACACTATTATAATTCACTGTTCCTGGTTTGTATCCCTCACTTGAAAATGAGGTCTTTGAGGATATGCAATGGTTTGTCTTACTTATCCTTCATTCTTAATGCTTAACAGAGTATCTGACACATAGTAGGTGGAAATAAATACTTTTAGTCTTGCTATTTCCTGTTATGTTCTCCAGGGAGATGAAAAGCAGCAGTGGATATCTTTTCCTACATGGAGACATTCACTCATTGCTCCATCTCATATCTAGCCACATAATCTTTCCTTTGATTTTCTATCTTTAGAACCTTTCCCCAGGGTTCTTCCAGAAATGAAGCAGGAGTTTCTGAATGACCTGGTTAACTTCACGTAGGGCAGGGAACATAGGCCACTAAGGCTCAAGGTTTGAAGACCTGTGATTTGGTGCTCAGCTTCCCATCTTCACAGTCTGGTGGATGCTACGCAGATGTGATGTGTGCTTTCCTAATTTTCACAACAATTGCTGTAGAATATTGGAAATGTAGTATCAAATATATGGAAAAGCCCTTGGCAACTGCAAAACAGGTATTGTTATCAGCTTCACTTCATCAGTGTGGAAAAGGTTCAGGGGTGAAGTGATTTGTCCTGGCTTATGCATCCAATAGCATGTCTGAATCCCAAACCAGTGCTTTCCCCACAGTCCTGTGAACTCACTGAACTCCACAAAGAGAGGAATTCCAGGACTGTCCCACGTGACCACACAGGAAGACTCAGGTGGCACTGACCTGAGCACGCGTGTCCTTGGGAAGGTCTTGAAAGCAGCCCCGTCCGCAGGGGACCCAGTGCTGACCACTAGCTTGACTTACTTGTTGGGCTTGGAGACGGTTCTCTTCGTATTTTCTGCATCCAGAAACCCAGTGGTCACGGAGCTGAGAAGCAGGTTCCCTCCATAAAGAGCACAACAGGCCAATGGATGTCACTGTTGCACCACAGAAACAGAATCTCGACCCCAAGGGGACCTTGACTGGCAGCACACTCACTACTTGCTTACATTAACAGAGCAGAGCACACTTCGAACCAAATAGAAACTATTTTTAGTGGGATGGTAATTAATATTCCATTTTTAATTTTTAGAGCTAGTAATGAGCAGGCACATTCAGATTAAGGCAAATCATTCAAGTTAAGGCAAATAGCTTTGAACAGAGTGGGTAGCTACGAATGAATGCATATGTCACTTAGCAGGGGAAAGGAGGGCAAAATGAATCAAACCAGGTCCCCTGACTTCAAATGTTGTATTTCTTTCACCCTTCATGACTGCCTTTCACTATTAGATAATATGCAAAATTATTAAAAAATACGTATGCCGATACTTAGAGTGAGACCTCTCACCAAATTAGTGGCCCAGCATAAACGTTTTGGAAGGAATTTCTAATCCTCAACCTAGTATAATAATCAAAGGAATAAATATATTTTTAGGCACCCGCTATGTGCCAGAAACAGTGTTTGACTTTTCACAACTCTTTCAGGTAAGTATTGTTATTTCCATTTTTCATATGGGGAAATTGGGGCACAGTTAGAGTAAGTGACATTTTCAGTTATACAGCTGGTGAGTGACTACGTGGATGCAAGTCCACGTCTATTGGGCTGCAAAGCTTCCGCACTTTCCAAGTTGCTCCAATTCAGTTCAAGTGATCTTTGACAGCCCACCGTGTGTCCATCACTGGAGATACTGCAATGAATATGGTGCCATCTCCGCCCCAGAGAAACTTGAAGGCCTTCGACAATTATATTACAACACAGAGGGAGGAGGGCTTTTGGCAGGTGCTCTGCAACTAAGTGAGAGGTCAGAAGAGGCCCAGAGGAAGTAACCTCTAAGCTGAGATCTGAAGAATGAATAAAATATGGCAGACAAAGGAGAATATAGAGCAAGGGTGTTCTACCTGGAGGAATATCCAGTGCCTAAGCATCCAGTGGAGAAACATTATGGTTACCTATAATTTAAACTCAAAGATGATTTTTTAAAGGAATAATCTGTTTCTTTTAAATTGGACTGAGTGTGAACCATAACATTAAGAACCATTCTCAGTGATAGTTTCTAAGGAGAACCATAGTACAAGGCCCTGCTTGAGGTGGAGAGTCAAGCCCTGCCTTGGGAATGGTGAAGAGGCTCTGGTGCCACAAATGCATAAAAAATACCACCAAGGGCTCCCTTGTAGTTGGAACCCAAGCAGGAGCAGCAGGAATAGGGAATGAGGAATGCGCTTTCCTGGTACGCTCACTTTCTCTGAGGCCCTGACCCCAAACCAAAGAATCCCCGATTCTGTGGGCCACTGCAGAGGGCCCTGGGCTCTGTGTGTCTCTATATCATAATTTCATGAGTACAAAATTGTGAATGTCTCTCTGTTTTCAGGTCTGGTACAAATCCTCACATGCACAGATAACAGATATAAGCAGCTACAGGTAACTGAAGTGCTGTCGATCGTCTTCCATCCAAGTCCAGAACTTTCCCTCTCCAGCAGTTACAAAGAAGGTGATCCTGAGAGAGAAATACCAGAGACATTCCCTGGCAATTCTTATAGGCCTTTAGCACCATCACAGGTCACAAGCTATAATCATTCTTGGATTTTCTGACGATGAGACCTGTCACTGCTGTCAGACAGGCTTAACTGCCTTTTTTGGACACTTTCTTAAAATATAAGTAAATTGGGCAACTAATCCTATACTTTTATATCTTGGTTTTTCTAGGAGCTTTGAAGTCTAGATTTGGAGAAGGAAAGGTTAAGGAAGCAAACCTAGAGAGAAGTAACATAGGAATGTCTTTGTGTTTATCTTAACGACATCCCATAAGATTCAACCTTTAGCCCAGTCACCATCTTCCCCTTTTTCCTGCCCAGCAGTCATTCTTGGTCTTGATCACATTTAGTATTTTCAGATAGAAATGACAGTAGGACTGGAGGTCCTCTGATTGGCCCAGAACTTAATGGTGATGCTAAAAAAATAATATAAATTACTGAATCATTTAACAAGTATTTGTAATACCTATGTCTGAAGAGACACGTGAGCATTTAAACAAAGAGGCAGAACAATGAACTGTGGGGCAAGAAGACTTCACTCGCAGGTGCCAGGAACCTGAGAAGAGACTAAAGCTGCAGCTCAGGCGGGTGATATTTGCATGTAATACTTGGTAAGCTACTTCTTGTTCCCCTCAACAATTTGGAAAGCATGAAAATGATATGTAAATATTGGCGTAATTTTCATTAAAATCAATCATTCCTCCATTCAGTAAATATTGAGCACCTACCAAGCATAAAAAGCGAATGGTAACCAAGTCCACTTCTTTCCGAGTGAAGCCATTTTCACCGGTTTAATCCACACTTAGCCAAAGCCACATAGTAAGATAGGGAGAAAGATAGACAGTCAAACAGAGCTCAAATTCTGGTTCTCTACTCACTAGCTGTGTGACTTTGGGCTAACCATTTTTTTCTTCTGAGCTTCAATTTTCTCATTTGCAAAGTAGGGATAAGAAGAAGTTGATATGATAGCATAATACAACGGTTACCCTCACTGAGCATTTCCTACATGCTAGACACTGAGAGAGGCACTTACAACAAGAGTGACAGGCGGTCATCCTTGAATACTCCCCCTTCCTCATCTCCCATATCCAAGAGACACCAAGTCACACCATTTCATCTCTGAAATACTTCTCGGATCTCTCCCTACTTCCATTGCCCTATTTCAGGCCCTCACTATCTCATGGCCTCCTAAGTTGGTCTCCCTGCTCACTCTTGTGCCCCTTAAATCCATTCTCAGCATGCCGACCAAAGCAATCGGTTTCAACAAACACGTCTCTCCCTCACTTAAACCCTTCACTGGCTCCCCACCTTCTCGAATAAAGTACAGGCAACAAGCTCATCCTGTCTCCCTCTCCAGACTTTTAGCATTCCCTGCCCAACACGCAACACACTCCAGGCTTGTCTTCACCTCTGCCTCTGGTCTTACGCTTCAACGTTGCCTATGCAACACTGAATCACGCCTCTGTTCAATGTTCTCACCTCTTTCATTTACTTATCTTTTCAGACTCAGCTCAGACGAGGCAACTCAGAAAAGCCTTCCTGGATGCCTCTGGCTTCTACTCCCAAGCTGAGTCAGGAGCTCTCTCTCCTAGACCATTTTCATGTGCTCCCACGTGCTCCCATGTCTATTTCACTGCATTTACCACATCGATTGGTTATTTACTTACGAGTTTTTCTCCCTTACCAGACTCTTCTCCTTAAGGCAAAAACCATGTCTTCTCCATCCTTATATCCTCATCAACTGGCACAGTTCCTGGCACACAGCAAGGGCTCAGTAAATAAAGTGAACGAAGGAATGAAGACAGCAATGTGACTCCCAGCTCATGCCCTTTGCATACATCACATCCCATCTCAAACAAACACATCATGTGTCTAGAACAGCGGTTCTCAACCTGGGGCAACTGTGCTCCCAGGGGACATTTCGCAATGTCCAAAGACATTTGGTTTGTCACAATGGGAGGTGGAGGAAGTGTGCTTCTAGCATCTAGTAGGTAGAGGGCAGGATGCTGCTAAGCCAGGATAGACCCCCCTCCGCACTCCCCCCCTCAACCCCACACAGAATTATCCAGCGCAAAATGTTAATAAGAGCCAAGATTAAGAAATCCTGATGTGGAACAGGGTCTGGCATGTGGAAGACCTTAATATAGGATTCCTAACCCTGGCAGCTTAGTGGCACCAATGGCAGAAAGGATAATCATGCTTGATATAAATCATGTAATTGTATAGCATACAATTACACTAAGTTTTAAGATTATTGAGCTTTTAAGTTTTAAGTTTATTGAGCAGCTCTGTGTGATATTAACCCATTTCACAGTATCAGACCTAAAGGAGTTCAATTCTACTTTTATATTCATACTTTAAATAAAGCAAAGGTCCTATCAGGATCAATGGGGTAGGATGCATGGCCCTCTCCTCCCTCTTCTCTCTCAAAACACATCATGATTTATCTGCTCCAGGCCTACATCTCTGAACAACAAGCCAAATGCCTGGGCCATATGCATAAACCTATATTTGCTCACCAGCAATGATGCTGTTGAAATATCAACACATACACACACACACACACACACATATATATGTATGTACATACACACACACATATATGTATGTACACTCAAATGTATTTCTCACCCTGTATGAACTCATAACCTGGAACACCCTCTCCAGGAAGGCCTGGCCTCCCTGGAATCATAAGGGAAATGTAAATATTAAAACTTTTAAGCTGTCAGGTGAGTTTTTTATTAGCCATTTGACATAACACAGCTGAGGCAGTAGGCTGTGAGATGGGACGCAGGCTGACCCACTTCTCAGGGACCTTGTAGTCCCATCAACTATGCATAACCTGTAATGTAGGTCCATACTGGGCAATTCTTTTCATCTGTGCATATTGCACCACCCAATGCCTAGAGATGAGGTACATGGAGAAGGAGGCTGCCTAGAGGTATCAAAACCAGGACATAAGTTCTAAATTCACCACAGTGACCCTTGCCTATAATTCAGCCGCATGACCCTGTCTGAACCCTGAGGCAAATTTATGAGCAGTTTCTTCTGGTTATCTTCAGCTCCTCTTTCAGTTGGCCTTTTATCAGTCCAGATGTCTTTTGTCCATCTTTCTTGTCTCAGCAGCTCCTTTTTCCTTTTATCTAACTCGAATTATTGAACCGCTAAAACTGACTGCCAACGCTGGATACGTTTGCCTTTGCTTAATACGCACTGGCACAGAAGTGGCTGTGTACTTCTTTTTTGTAATTAAATTTAACACTTAATTCATCCTAGAATTTCCAAGCTGAGATAAGGCATCCTGGGATCTTTAAGGTAGCTTTGAGTCCCAGTATAAGTAGGAGTGACCTGCTTTCTTCTAGAATTATAATTTATTTTCAATTATAAAATGATAGTTTTATCCACCATTAAAACTAGGTTGAAGTTCAGGGGTAGTGAAGTTGGACTCTGTGAAGCTTCCTTTGCCAATGCCCTGATTTGCTGGGCACTGTCCCAAAGTGATGTCTTATGAGAGAGAATTTCCCATTGGCTACAGTGCCATTAAACATATCTTAAGGGAATTCAAACAAATCGTAATGGAGAGCCTTCTGCTGGGTGTGCCAAGGATGTGACGCTCCTTGGCTTGAGCAATTAGTTCATTTACAGTTTAAACAAACAGAAAATGCAGCCCTAGCCTGCTCTTAGATTTCCTGGCTTGCCAGCCAGCCACCCAGCTATCCTCTAAGTGGCAACGGCATTACCCATTAATACGCAAGTGTGGTAGGAAGCCTTTCCAAGTCCAGGAGTTCTCTGACTACTTTGTTATTGTTGCCTGGTGTTATAGACTGAATGTTTGTGTGTGTCCCACCGCACCCCTCCCCCCCAAATTCATATGTTGAAGCCCTAACCCCTAGTGTGGCAATATTTGGAGATGGGGGCCTCTAAGAAAGTAATTATGGTTAAATGAGGTCATAAGGGTGGGGCCCTGATTTAAAGAAGATTAGTGTCCTTATAAGAGACACCGAAGACCTCATTTTTTTTCCTCTCTCTCTTCACACACTTTTGCATGCACCCAGGAAAGGCCATGTGAGGACACAGTGAGGAAGTGGCTGTCTACAAGCCAGGAAGAAAGCTCTCACCAGAAACCAAACCCTGCTGGAACCTTGATCTCGGACTTTCCAGCCCCCAGAACTGTGAGAAAATAAATTTCTGTTATTTAGGCCCTGCAGGCTGTGGTATTCTATTATCTCAGACTGAGCTGACTAATACAGATGATTACTATAAACTGTATTAAGGAGAGAACCATCTACTAAGGTTATAACAATTACCATCACAGCGAACACCTATTGATTGTCACTGTGTGTATCACGGGTTGTCAAAATGCTAGATTTTAGAAATTAAGAAAATGCCATTCACAATTGCATCAAGAAGAATAAAATACCTATCAATAAATTTAACCAAGGAAGTGAAAGACCAGTACATTGAAAACTATAAGACATTGATGAAAGAAATGGAAGAAGATACAAATAAATGGCAAGATATTCTGTTCCCATGGATTGGAAGACTTAACATTGTTAAAATGTCCATACTACCCAAAGCAATCTACAGGTGAAATGCAATCTCTAACAAAATTCCAATGGCATTTTTCACAGAAATAGAACAAACAATCATTTGTATGGAACCACAAAAGATCCCAAAGAGCCAGAACAATCTTGAGAAGAACAAAGCTGGAGGCACCACAATTCCTGATTTCAAACTATATTACAAATCTATAGTAATCAAAACAGTATGGTATTGGCATAAAAACAGACACATAGATCAACGGAACAGAATAGAGAGTCCAGAAATAAACCCACACATATATGGAAAATTAATTTATGAAAAAGGAGCCAGGAATATACAATGAGGAAAGCATAGTCTCTTCAATAAACGATGTTGGGAAAACTGGACAGATACATGCAAGAGAATGAAACTGGACCACTATCTTACACCAGGCACAAAAATCAACTCTAAATGGATTAAAGACTTGAACATAAGACCTAAAACCATAAAACTCCTAGAAGAAAAGATAGGCGGTAAGCTCCTCGACATACGTCTTGGCAATGATTTTTTGGATTTCACACCAAAAGCAAAAGAAACAAAAGCAAAAATAGGGCTGGCCCCATGGCTTAGCGGCTAAGTGCGCACACTCTGCTATTGGCGGCCTGGGTTCGGATCCTGGGTGCGCACTGATGCACCGCTTCTCCGACCATGCTGAGGCTGTGTCCCACATACAGCAACTAGAAGGATGTGCAACTATGACATACAACTATCTACTGGGGCTCTGGGGGAAAAAAAAGGAGGAGGATTGGCAATAGATGTTAGCTCAGGGCTGATCTTTCTGACAAAAAAAAAAAAAAAAGCAAAAATAAACAAGGGGACTACATCAAACTAAAAAGCTTTGGCACAGCAAAAGAAACCATCAACGAAATGAAAAGGCAAACTGGAATGGGAGAAAATATTTGCAAATTATATATCCAATACGTGGTTAATATCCAAAATATATAAAGAACTCATACAACTCAATAGCAAAAAAACAAACAATTCAATTAAAAAACAGGCAGGGGGCCAGCCTGGTGGCACAGTGAGTTAAGTTCGCGCACTCCACTTTGGTGGCCTGGGGTTCACAGGTTCAGATCCCAGGCATGGACCTATGCACCACTCATCAAGCCAGGCTGTGGCAGTGTCCCACACACGAAATAGAGGAAGATGGGCACAGATGTTAGCTCAGGGCCAATCTTCCTCACCAAAGGAAAAAAGAAACAGACAGAGGAACTGAATAGACATTTTTCCAAAGAAGATATACAAATGGCCATAGGTAGTGAAAAAGTGCTCCACATCACTAATCATCAGGGAAACGCAAATGAGACCCACAATGAGCTATCATCTCACACCTGTTAGAATGGCTGTCATCAAAAAGACAAGAAATAACAAGTGTTGGCGAGGATGTGGAGAAAAGGGAACACCTGTGCACTGTTGGTGGGAATGTAAATTGGTATAGCCACCATAGAAAACAGTATGGAGGTTCCTCAAAGAACTAAACATAGAAATACTATATGATCCAGTAGTTCCACTTCTGCATATTTATCTGAAGGAAAATGAAGACACTGACTCGAAAAGATATCAGCACCCCCATGTTCATTGCAGCATTTATTTACAATAGCCAAGACATGGAAACAACCTAAGTGTCCATTGATGGATGAATGGATAAAGAAGTTGTGGTGCATATATACAATGGAATATTGTTCAGCCATAAAAGAAGAAGGAAATCCTGCCATTTGTGACAGCATGGATGGACCCTGAGGGCATTATGCTAAGTGAAATAAGCCAGATGGATAAAAACAAATACATGACCTCACCTATACGTAGAATCTAAAAAAAAAAAAACACAAAAAGCAAAACTCATAGATACAGAGAACAAATTGGTGATTGCCAGTGGCAGAGGGTGGGCGAAGTGGAGGAAAGTGATCAAAAGGTATAAACTTCCAGCTATAAGATAAATAAGTCCTGGGGATGTAATGTACAGTATTGTGACTACAGTCAACAATACTGTATTGTATATTTGAAAGTTGCTAAGAGAGTAAATCTTAAAAGTTCTCATCAAAAGAAAAAAAATTGTAGCTATGTGTGGTGATTAATGTTAATTTATTGTGGTAATCATTTCATAATATATATCAAATCATTATGTTGTACACCTAAAACTAATACAATGTTATATGTGAATTATATCTCAATTAAAACATGCTAGATTTTAACCCATGAATTATTTTATGTCAGATGGAAAATCAATTATAAATCAATACTAATAATACACTATTTTTTACTGTTACTCTTTAAATATCTTTCTGGATCATTTTATCTAATTTGGGAGAAAGCTAGTTTATCTTTTATGACATTATCTTAAATTTACGTAGCACATTTCTCCCAAGAAGTTCAAAGGATTTTGCTCAAAACTTCTCACTGGTTTTCATTGAAATCCAGGATCTAGGCAAAAGGCTGATTCCATAGCCCCATTTTTCATTAAAAATCATTTTACTTTCTCTCGGTATTTGATGAGAGAAGCAGCTCTTTGATTTGGGGATCTTTTTTAGAATTGACTTTGTTCTTTTCTAATCCCAATTGCTCCAGGCATCATTTGCTCCTTTTAATAGAAGTTTCAATTTCCTTTTATCCTTTTGAGCGTGGGTTCCAATATCCTCAAAGCAGCACCTTTTAATTGGCCTGGAAAAGGTCACCCTTCTAAGAAGAGGAAACCATATTACACATTTTACAAAGCCAATGTGGGTCTTTGAGATCAGAAGGGGATGGTTGCAGGGGGTGGATTCATCCCCTAGCAAATGTTTAGGTGGCATGTGATTACATTTTTGACATAGTTACTATATAATTACAATTACCCACTCTTATCCAACACATTCCCCGCTATAATTAGTTGGCCTTTATTTAAAATTCATTTGTCTTTAAGATTTTGTCCTCCTTTGTTTATTTAGCCAATGGCTGAGAAGCGGTGTTAATTTTGACAGTGGTTTCCTCATATGTAAGAACTTTCAGTGACTCTCCTATACAGACCTTCCAATCGTATGCTTTTTAGAAAATGATACAAGGGCACCTAACGTATTCTCCCACCTTCACGTACCCCTAACCACATGGTGTCTTGTATATTCTAGCAGTAATTTCTCCAGAGAAGTCTGAGGTGTAATCAAATCCTACATGGACATGGACACAGTTTCTAATCAAAGAAAGCTTTTTGAGGGAAACCTACTCTATTACTTTACTTTCTTCTAGTGTTACAAAAACTAATCTGGATCTGGAGTGGGTACCTAAATCCTGCAGTGAGGGAGGGAAGTTGTAAACCTTTCAAGGTAATCTGAAAGAACTCACAGAAACTTGACTCCATCAAGGCAGCAGTAAGAAGAGGGTGGGGGGAGCTGCTAAAAAAATACCCTAGTTCTTAAGGGGCTCATCCACTTCAATGAATCACTGGTATAAAGACATATTCTACAATATTTCATCCCTGGAATTTTCAGGACAGTTTTAAGAAGGGTTGTAATTAGTATTTTGGTGGTGAACATGATGTAGTCCATGCAGAAATAGAAGTACAATGATGTACACCTGAAATTTTTACAATGTTATAAACCAATGTTACTGCAATAAACAAAAAATTAAAAAAAATAAAATAAAATAAAATAAAATACAACCCAGATAAAAAAAAAAAAAAAAAGAAGCCCCAATATTTGGTACCTCAGGAGTCATTACTCAGACGCTTAGTGGTATTTGTGAAGGGTGCCATCACGAGAAGTAGCAGAGCTCATCTTAATTGACTAACTTTTACCCTCCAGTTAACGTCAACATGACGCTTCACACTAACTAGTTTAGGTTAAAGACTTCTAAAAGAGATCAAGAGACAGTGTGGTGCTAAATATACAAGCTTTGGAGTCAAAGAGCCAGGGTTCAAGTTCTGACTTTCTAATTGCTAGCTGTATGACCTTGAGCAAGTAAGTTACTTAACCTCTCTAGGCCTCAGTTTCCTCAACTATAACATGGGGCTAGGAAGAATTGCTGGCTCATAGTGAGTACTAGAGAAATGCCAGCTTCTATCATTTTCACAGAAACAGAAAACTGAGTTCCACTTGAGCTTGCCTTGAGTCCTAGACACAAAAGGGACAAAAGTGGCATTGAGGTAAGAATCTAGGTCACATCAGACCTGTTGCTCTGCTGATTGGAAAAGAGCATGAATCCAGACTGGGTCATGCTGAAAGTTAAGGTGAATCCTATACAACTTTTAAAGGAAATGAAATAAAGCTGTATGTCCTGATACAGAAAGATGTCCAAAATATATTAAATGAAAAAGCATGTTACAAAACAATATAATCACCTTTTTTTGTGTGTGTGAGGAAGATCAGCCCTGAGCTAACATCCATGCTAATCCTCCTCTTTTTGCTGAGGAAGACTGGCCCTGGGCTAACATCTGTGCCCATCTTCCTCCACTTTATATGGGACGCCGCCACAGCACGGCTTGACAAGTGGTGCCTCAGTACATGTCCGGGATCCAAACCCAGGCCGCCAGCAGCAGAGCGCTCCCACTTAACCGCTATGCCACAGGGCCGGCCCCTACAATCACCTTTGAGAAAAAAGGATTACTGTTAACATAAATGATGATAACGTGTCAGCATGTATAGAAGAAAAGAGTTGGAGGAATTTCCACCCAATAATGGATGATTTGCGGGCAATTAGGACTGCATAGCACGTTCACTCTATATCTGTTATTTCTGTAATATTTGAATTTTTATAATGAATATTATTAATTTTTAAATTTGGAAAATCAACATTTAAAAAGAAAAGGCTTATTATTCTATTACAGATTTTAAATTTTCCCGTATACTGATCAACTTAAACTGGAGTAGGCAATTAATGATGATAGATAAGCTGATGCAGGAAATGTTTCCTTATTCTCCTTTCAAAATGATGCTAACTCACATCACATTTTAGAACCTCTTTCATCATACCATAAATCCTCCCATGAACCTGCTGAAGTGGGTATTTGTGGTTAAGACTTTGAGCTATGCAGCCTTACATCCTGGTTTGAATCCTGGCTCTATGTCTTATTAACTCTATGACCATGGGCACGTTTCTTAATCTCTATGCCTCAGTTAATTTATCTGTCAAATGGGGCTAATAGTACTTCAAAGTGGTGTTGTGAGGATGAATTGACATACTGTATGTAAAATGCTTAGAACAGTGACTGGCATACAGTAAGCCCTAAATAAAGCGTTTAGCCATCATTATTTTAATCCTCATTTAGAGAAAACTGTAAATACAAATGATATATTTAACTTAAAACAAAACAAAACAAAAACCCCACAATCTTGAAATTCATTCCCACTGCCACCTCTCTAAGACCAGAATTTTATCACTTAACTCATAGATTGTTGCTGTACCTTCCCACGCAGGCTCCTTGCCTCTGGCTCCAACCTCATGCTCCAACCCATCTTGCCTGGCACTGCTGGATTCAGCTCTTTTGAGCTTTCCCCTTATCTCTTACAGCTTGGCTTAAATGGTTTCAGTGGCTTCCCATTGTCAAAAATTTAAATTTCAAACACCTTCATTTGTCCCTTCACACATTGGCCTCATCCTACCTTTCTCACATGTGACATCCTACCCTTCTTATATGTGACACAAGCCCTCTGCTTCAGTCACTCTGGTCTACTCACTATTCCTAGTTCTGAGCATCCCCAGTTCTGAGCCTTTGCCTCAGGTGATTGCCCACCCTCCACTCTTGATCCCATCATCTCAAGGTCCCAGTGAGTAATGCTATATTCCAGGAAGCTGTCTGACCACTCAAATCCAGTTACTTCTATTTTGAATCTCTAGAGCATCTAACATTCTCACCCAAGCTCTCACTTGAGACTCAATTAGAGTCACTGGGGTGGGTATCATATGTAAATTCAACGAGCATTTATTGATCAGGCTTTGGGAATTCAGAGATGAAGTCGACAAAGTCCCTGCCTTCATTGAGCTCACATTCTACGAGAGGAGATAGAAAGTAAACAAATAATAGCTTGGCCACGGCTGGCCACGTGTTTTGTCAGAGGCACATTCAAGGTACAGTGGTGGCCCAAAGACAGAAACAACCACAAAGGAATGAATTAACGTTAGGGCATGAAGTGTGGCTCGTCTTTCTCTCTTCCAACCAAATTTGCTCTTCCTCTGGCTGATCAAAAACATGGAGCTGGATCTGAAACATTTTAAGATCCTGTGCTACTCAAGCTCTCAAAATGACAGGCTCTGACCAGTTTCCCCTCTCCAGCACCAGCATCTCTCTGGAGTATATTTCCACCTTCCCTTCTACTTAATTCACCTTTATCTGCCTATTTATTTGTTTAAAATGTGAACCAACTGGTCAGGTACAGTAATCTATTTCTGCATTTGTTTTGAGGCCAATGCATTGAGGGCATTCAATAAATAATGGTGCCTGGTGTGCCTTTCCTAGATCCCGGCCGCATATGTCTGAGATGAAGGTGGGATCCTAGGAGGAAAGCTCAGTAGATAGTGCATGAAGGGTGTGGAGCTCTGGAGACCACGGAGGCAAATTTGCTCTGATTGCCTGACCCAGAGATTACGCACCTGTGTCAGCCTTGCTGCAGTGAAGCCCACGACATGCAAATATTACTCCCCTGAGTCAGTTAGGGTGTGCCCTACTTCCTGACATGGTTTTCCCAGATTCAGTCTGAGTAAAAGTACATCAAGCCTTCCTCCCTGTGGGCACACAGGCCCGTAATTACTTGCCTTCATTAAGGAAATTCGCCTTCCTGTGAGTGGGTGGTTCCGGGAGGGGGGAGGTAGGAGTTTCTGTTGGATTGTATGGGCTGTCCCAAGGAAGGAAGAGCAAGGAGAAGGCAGGGAATCCTTAAAATAAAATTTCATGGTCAACGTGTGTCCACCTATCCATCAACCCATCCATTCATCTTATTTATCTACCATGTGATAGGCAGTGAGGCTACAAAGATGAATATTTTAGGACCTGGCTCATGGGAGATGCTCAAATATTTATTGAACTCATGATTTAAGTTTATGCATTAGCTTTACTTTAATTACCACTTCCTACTGGAGGATATTCTGTACTTTCTGTGAGACAGATATTATCTAGCACATTTCAGCCCACAGTTAACAGAGGCATCACGGCCTGCATAAAAAGGGTATTCAAGCATATTCCCTACATTCTTGATCCCAAATTTCCTCATTTTTAACCTTCTTCTCTGCTGTCTTCTCTCCATTTCTATTTGTGTATCCACTGTTTGGTTTCTCCTGGCTTCTGAATGATAATTCAAATATAGAGCACTTTCAGGCAACATTGGCAGTTTCAACCTAGCCTCTAGCTCTCTCTTCTAAGCCGTGTTGTCTCAGACAGCAAGGGGCTGGAGAGAAGGCAAGGGAGTTGGCTCCCAGTTCTAGCTAGATCACCTGGCTTTGGGGCAATTTGGCTTGCCCAGCTGCATCTCCCATTCTCCATCAGTAGAATGGCAATGATGCCAATTGGCCCAGAGATAGAGCAAGAGTTGGTGAGCTCATAGCTGGAAAGATGATGTATCTGAGAACAAAGCAACATTATGAGTTGAAATTCTGATTTTATGGTCCATCAATACCAAGCCTCATACTGTTTCTGGCTTTTCTGCTTCTGTGATTTTGGCACAATACTTCCAAGGAAGAGGTCTGAATAATTAGCATGACTCATCTTCTCAAGCACAGACTCCCATATAGAGAATGGATTTGGCACAAATCAGAACACCCGGCTGTGGCTGGCTACTCATCAAACACGCCAGCAGGTGAGCGCAAAGAGCACCTGGTTTGGAGAAGCGCTTCTGATGCAGGAGAGCATTCTTTAAAGTGTCACTCTAAGATGGATTCAATTAAACTACAAGTTTGAAAAGAACTATGTTACAAAATGAGAAACCGATCTTTATGCTTAAAGATGCAGAAACTTTGCAGATTACAGCTACCAAAAAAAACGCAGAAAGAAACCACACACTCATGTATACACAAACAACGAATTATTTTTTCCCCTACAGGGTGTACAGAACAAATTCTGTGAGCATGAACTGTGGAGGTCTCTCTAGAAGAAAACTCCCCATTATATCTGCTTATAATAATGTGGCAGCTGACAAATATGTTAGCAATGTACACAAAAGAGCAGCTAAAATCCAAAATGAATACTACTCTATAAGCAGGATGGAAAATGGCAAAATCAATGTCTAGGGAAGTCTGGATAACCATAATTGCTCTTATATTATAATGTTCAAACATGAGAATGAATGTTTGATGTTATTTCAGATGTCATTTATATTTAAAAAAAAGAAACTTGCCAGAAATATGATTCTCTTAGAGAAAAGGCTGCCTAACCTAAAATCAGCCCAAAGGTCACTGGAAGATGCATTCTACATCTATTTGGCTCTTGTGTGCCAAGCAAGCACTTTCAATTTACCTAATGGAGGAAGTAAGAGTAATGAATGCTGTATTATTGCCTTCACATTTGCCACTTCTCCCCAGAAGCCCTCATGCCGGAATATTGGCTAATAAGAAACACAGGCCAATGCTGCCCTTACTTACAGATTTTGCTGCCTTCTCGAGTTGTGGGTCCTAAGCCTGGGGAACATCAGAGCCAGGCAGCAACCCTTGCTTCGCACCATAACCGAAACAAGCCAGCAACAACATTGGTATGGGAGAGGAGGACAGCCCAGAGGGAAGAGGAAGAGGCTCTTACTCACCATCCACTCAGAGCTGGCACTGGTTATAAAAACAACAGAACTCCTCCATGCAGGAGCACCTCCCAGCCACCTTGCCTCATCACCAATTTGCAGTAATAGGCTCTGCTGTGGGCATGAAAGGGAAGAGAGGTAGATATGGGGAAATGGCCAACAGGCAGAAAACAAACAAGAGACCCCAAGCACTCCTCAGAGAAACATTCATTGCAGGGGGGGCTTTGTGATACTAGGGGCTCGTCAACAAAATGCACATCCCTCCAGAACAGAGACCATGGAGTTATACATGGATTTATTAGGTACTCAGTAAATGGCTATGGGCTTCTGTTTGGGGTTGTTCAGAATGTCTCCCTGTCACTAGAACCAGCTGCCTGCTTGGGGCTGCCAGCCAAAGGTGTCAGCAGTTCTTTGAGACCCAAGGTAAGGTAGTTTCTGAGACCTCTCAAAGATCTGGCTTCTGGATGCTTCAAGGGTACTGCCTTACAAATGTAAGTATGAAATGATGATTCTCTTTCTCTCTCTTTCCCCCAAGTCCACTTTGGTTTCTACAGAGGCAAGAGCTTATAGGTCCATGGAGTTCTGCATTGGTCTACGTCATTCATGAGCTAATGGCCCTCTCTCCCCAAAAGGTTAGGTCACTTTTAGGGTTGGCAAAAGCTTTAGGGTCTTCAGAGGTAGTAAATACACCATCATCTTTCTTGAGCTGATCCATGGAGGACCCATTCCCTAGGTCAGATTGCAGGGGAAGCACAGATTAGAAGAGATTGTTTTATTTCTGTCTTTTTGAATTTGCTTAAAAAAAAAAATCAGTTATGTTGCCTTCTTCCTCAAGGTAATCTAAATTCAAAGCTTTGTAGATGAAGACTCAGGAGAAAAGGAGAAGGGATGGTCTTCATGGATGACTCATGCCATTTAAAGTGTTGAATCCACTTGGCCTGGTCCCATTGTATGCTAGACAATTTAACTAGGTCTTTTGAAAGAAGATTTTGACTAAAAATATTTTTGATTAATTTTTTTTCTTTTTTTTTGTGAGGAAGACCAGCCCTGAGCTAACATCTGATGCCAATCCTCCTCTTTTTGCTGAGGAAGACTGGGCCTGGGCTAACATTTGTGCCCACCTTCCTCTACTTTACATGGGATGCCGCCACAGCATGGCTTGACAAGTGGTGTGTCGGTGTGTGCTCGGGATCCAAACCTGCGAACTCTGTGCCACCACGGCGGAGAGTGCGCACTTAACCGCTGCGCCGCCGAGCGGCCCCTGATTTGTTTAATTTAAGACTTATGCCCAGAGTATAAAGACAACCCATGCATTGAAAATAACAACCACTCAACCAACCATCTAACATCTCTTTTTAGGGGTAAATATAGATATGCAATATCAGATAATTCATTTCTGAAGTTTCTATACATTAGTGCTATTAAAAAAAAAATTAGGATGGATAAAAGTAGAGATTGAAGTCTCCTGTTGACTCACCTAACAGGCTTGGCAAAAGCTTTCTTTGACCTCCGGGAGAAGACAACCTCTTAGGCGTGCAGCTCCCAGTCACTCCACCCAACCTCCAATCCCAGTGCAGGTTGGGTGGTGTTGCCCAGTTCCCCTGAGCTATTCAGATGCCACTCATTGCAGAGATCCAGAGTCATTACATCCTGCCAGACCTGACCTGGAGACTTGGGAGGGGAAAGGCATTATAGAAGAGGTGCTGAACCTAGAACCCTGCACACTCCCTTTCAAGGCCCAACACACACATACTTAGGTTTCAGTCCTTGGCTTTGACTCATGATTCCTAAGCCTAGTGACTAGGGTGTTTCCCTAATGAAAGCAACTGAAAGAGTTTTGTCTCACTTCTGACTAAGGACATTCCCACAACTTCTAAAGCTTGGATTCATCATTAGCACACAGATTTGTCATTCAGGGTAGAATTTTCTATCTTTATAGTTTGTTTCTCTATTAGCAAGTGTCTCATTGCCCAGGGGAGCCAGTGTCTGTGAGGTTGCCAACAGCTTCTAAAGCCGGAGCATATCCTTCTCAAAATAATATCACCATCTGTAGAGGCTAAAAGGAGTGGGGAAACATTGAATTTTACACAACAAAAAGAGAAAAGCAGCCTGAGTTATTCAGAATAATCTCTCTTTTTTGAGGTCTTTCCTTCCCCTAAACATAACGATTCTTCTGTTGTCCTTAAATGTTGCTACCAAGGTTCCAGTCCTGATTATATCACCAGGGTGAGGCCAAGCCCTCAATCCTTATGTTTTCATTTGACCTGGAAAAACAATGTGAAACAGAGAGGCTTTCCCTATTGCATCTGTAAGTGTTTGGTTCAATCCCTCCAGCCCCATCTTTCCATGACAGTATACCCATTCAGAAAAGCACTGTAATATTTTCTTTCTTTTGAAAACTCCTGGTTACTTACATAAAAGAGTGTATTACATAAAACTATCTTTTCTTCCATCCAGGAATGAATTCAAAGCCTATAATTCTTGGGAAATTATAGGCAAATGGGATTGCCAGGCACATTAGGAAAAGAGACTTTAAATTAGTAGTAATTTCAGGGATGAAATAAAAGCCCATTTCTGAGTCCCTACATATACTTTATATGAAAGTAGCTACACAAGATGTCCAGTAAATAATTACCAACGTGTTTCCACTTGGGTCCCTAATGGTTGGGGTATTTGTTAAACTGGTAGAGATGGGTGTATGTTTTTGCACCATGAAGTCTGCCAAATGATTTTAAAATAGCTGGATGTTCCTTCAAATATTTATCACATGGCAGTTAAAACAAAGTAATGAAGAACATCTTGAAATTTCAGAATTTCTATAGAAGAAAACAAGCTTCTAATAAAATAAAGGGGACATCAAGCACACATTGTTTATAGAATATACTTAGGGCAGGAAGAGTTCCCAGGAACCATTTTGAAGAATTGGATTTGGCAGCATGAGAACTGGGTAGTCCCAATTCTTAGTTGTGAACAGTCGATAACCAAGAGAATTGGTTGAGATACCAGGATAATTTTCACATAAGGCACCAGGGCCAGTGCCCACACATTCTACACAGGACAATGGCGGGATCTCTGATGCTGAAATCCAGGATTGATGTGATAGCACAAACCAAGTGCCAGAAGCTTCCCTGGGGTTCTGCTCTGCATTTTTGCCAACCCCGAAGATCCAGAGGACATCGTATCTTGAGTTGCTCCTGTGGTGGAGGAGCCATGGAGTTTCTTTGAGTACCTAAGGTTACTCTGCTCTAAGGAAATCAGGAGAATAGGGAGGGGAACGATTTCCGGTGGATTCCCAGCAGTAACTCTCATGAAAGTCTAAGGGTGGGTACCCTTAGAAAGATATTGTTCCATGTTGCCAGAGGTCTTTTAGACCTGGTCTAGGCAGGATGGAAGTCATTTGGAAGATTCATGGTACCTTGAGTTCCACATTTCTAGAATTCCAGAGCCTAGATTATAGGTCTGACTATCCCTACATCAAGCTGTAGAAATGAATGTTTTTATCAAGGGATTAGAAGCCCTTGTTTCCTTTGTGTCCAGCTCACGTCAGGTCCCAAAATAAAGAGAAAAGCAGTAGGTCCTCTAGGAGAAGAGAAGTACTTTCTCTCACTAAAGGGAAGATTATAATCTCCGAAATAGGGTTGATCAGTGAGTGACCCTGGAATTAGCAGAAGCTGGGGCTACAATACAATGACCATACTGATGAGAAGACGGTCAGAGGTAGGGTCCAGTGAGGACCCTCTTTCTACCTTTAGCTGGACCACTTTGAAAACCTTTAATTTTTAGTCTTCCAGGCCTAGTGACAAGTGATCTTGAAGACAGATATTATTAAGATAACATCAGCCCAGGAAGGACAGGGGTTTTGTTTCCCCAATCCCCCTCCAACTGTATCCTCAACATTTAGAATAGTGCCTAACACATAGTAGGTGCTCAATCTACACTTGTGGAGTGAATATAAGGATGCTATTGCTGGAACTAATGGATAGTCAAGCCTGCTCTCAGGAAAGAGTGTGGAATTGTCACAAAAAGAGACTTAAAGGAAACATGGCCTAACAATTCTACTTTTATTTTAGCACGTGCACGTGTGTGTATATTAACATAGTTCAGTATATCTCTATCAAAGTCACAAACATTTTGTCCTACTTATATAATAATACACAATTATTTTTTAAAAACTTGAAAAATAACAAAGTCAGCCTTTGAAGAACAAGTTAACACACACATATGAAATATGGTTGAAGATTATCTTTAATCATTTTGGAATTTGAGACTGCTTTCTCTTTTTGCAACACTGCAGATGAAGAGCTTAGAATTTGATAAATTATAAACCTAATGAGGCTTCTAACTCCTCTAGCCAGTCATTAGCTGCCAGGAAATGATCGTTGTTACTTAATTATAAGATGAAACTAAACATTGGGAAATGCTGAAAGTAATCTGATTGGCCAATATTCCAAGGACTAATTCCACCGGCATGCCCTCTACATACCAATTAAAGCTGCATCGCCCATAATAAATGCTGCATGCCGTTGGCTGTGTTCTATGTTGTCATTTTCAGATTAGAACAACAAAAACAATTCCAGTCTGGGGCACTTCCTGGGCCCCAATAAGTGCTAGGCTTTTCTAACTTAAAGGAGAAGGACTCCTCCTATAGACTTATTACTCCTCAGGAAATGCCCTTATTTTTACTTGGGCCACACCCAAAATAAGAGCCAGTCTTAAAACTAATAAAAGCAACCAATCAACCAACCATCTGTTTTACTAGCTGTCAGGTGGAAAAATACCAAAAAGCTTTCCAAAAGAAAAACATATAAGCATGACATTTTATTTTCATTTTGAGCGGCAATTCATTGGCAGCGTGAAAATGGGTATTGGAGGGAGAATGTTGAGTAATGCACAGGACTAGCATTCTGTAAGTGCAGGCTCTAAGTCCTATCACTCTCTATTTGCCAAGGTCAATGGTTTGTGATCATCTCATAGGATCCTGCAACAGCAGCATTCATCATAGGTGACTATTCCCTCCTTAAGAAACACTTTCCTGGGCCGGCCCCGTGGCTTGGTGGTTAAGTGAGCGCGCTCCGCTGCTGGCGACCCGGGTTCGGATCCCGGGCTCGCACCGACACGCTGCTTCTCCGGCCATGCTGAGGCCGCGTCCCACATACAGCAACTAGAAGGGTGTGCAGCTATGACACACAACTATCTACTGGGGCTTTGGGGGGAAAAAATAAATAAATAAAATCTTTAAAAAAAAAAAAAAAGAAACACTTTCCTTTATTGACTTCCACAACACCACACTCTCCTGGGTTTTGCCTCCCTCCCCTAACTCACTGACAGTTGCTTCTCAGTTGCCTTTGCTGGGTCTGCCTCTTCTCAAGGTTGATGTGCCCCAGGGTTTGGTCTTCACGTCTTCTCTCTTCTCTATCCACACTCTCTCTGGTGAGTGAATCAGGTCCTAAGACCTTAAATACTATTTATATAATGTTGATGACTCTCAACTTTCTCTCTAACTCTGATCTCTCTCTTGGATTCCAAACTCTAATAACGACTACCTACCCAGATATCTGATTGGTATATCAAATACAATATATGGGAAACAGAACTCTTCCTTCTGCTATCCTTGAGCACCCTCCACCCCACCCCTATGCTCTAAACTTGTAGTTCTCCAGTTTTCCCCATCTTAACTAGTGGCTCTACTATCATCCCAATTGTACAGTCCAAAACCCAACAGTCACCTTCATTATTCTTTCCCTTAATCCTTTTATTCAATCCATCAGCAAGTCAGTTGACGCTATCTCAGAAATCTGTCTCAAATCTTATCACTTCAGCCATCTCCACTGCTATCATCCTAGAGCAAGTCACCATCTCCTTACATTAGTAGAATAGCTTCTAACTGGTGTCCCTACTTCTACTCTTGCCCTCATACACTGTATTCCTCAAAAAGGGATCTCAGTGTTATTTCAAAGAAATAAATTTGACAATATTGTCCCCTTGCTTAAAATCCTCCAATGGCCTCATGCTACACTTAGACCACAGTTTAATTCCTTAATATGGCCCATGAGGCCGTACATGATGTGGCCCCAGCCTACCTTGTTCACTATGCTTCAGCCATACTGGCTTCCTTTCATTTCCTTCGAAATCCTAAGATCGTTCCCACCTCAAGAAACTTGCTCTTGATTTTTCCCTCTACCTAGAGTGCCCCACCATTCCATGTGGCAGGATCCTCCTTATTATTTAGGTTTTAGTTCAAAAGTCACCTGACCTTCTCTTACCCTCCTACCTAGAGTAGCCTACCCAATCTCTCTCTATCCCATGACTGTTCTGTTTTCTTTAAAGCACTTACTATCTGGAATTATCCTTTTCACTTATTTGTTTACATACTTGTTTATTGTCTATGTTCCCCCATGAGAATGTAAATTCTATGAAAAGAAATACTTCACCTATCTTATTTACCATTGAATTTCCCATGCCTGCCATATAGTGGGTAGTTCGTAAATCTGTTGAATGAATGAATTATCTCTAAGTGTAAGAGAAGTTTGCAAATTATATATAATGACCCATTGGAACTCAACAGCCAATCCAAATAACTCACCAACAGCTAAGAAAGGGCTGGAACCAGGGGCAAATTGAAGTGGAGTATACGTCTGACTGCAATCCACAGTCAAATAAAAATTATGTGCAGTTCTATGTTCTTTCAGCCTTCTCCAATTCATCATCAAGAATCATCAAAAGCTGATGGCAGAGTTGCCCACATTCTCTTTCTTCTCATTCCTCCTCTAGTTTCCAGGTCTAACAGGAAAAGAATAATTTATTGTGACTGATTGGGACAAAAGAAATTTTTCCTTCTGCACTCCAGCTTCCTATAATGCAAAAATCATGCCCTGATTTATTCAAAACCGGGCATGAGCAACTCAGAGGCACTTTCCAACTCTCCCTTTGAGAGCAGGTCAGCTGAACTTCACTCTGTAGCTTTTTACAATAAGGGATGCCACTGCTGCCCAAGTTAACACGTAAGAGAGCTCCACTACTGTGAGTTCTGCTCTGAAGGAAACAGTGGATGGCAGAAATGATCTTTGACTTTATCTCTCTGTTATCACCTTTCCTGTTCCACCTAAAGAAATCGTAAGTGCTCTAGATGGTATAAAGAAGAGTACTGAGCTAGAAGGCTGGTTTACTCCTGGATCTGCTATAACCATTTACTATAATTTTGGGCAAATCATTTAACTTCTCTGAGCCTCCCTTCTTGATCTGTAATATGAGAAACTTTTAGTGGATGACCTCCAGCTCTAACTATGCATGGTGTGTAAATGTTTTGTATCCAGTAAATACAAAACAATTAAACTAATAGGTATAACTGGTTATGATTGTTGTTATCCTACTATAGTCAAAAGACAATAGAAGGTGGGGGTCAACTTGGCCCACAGAATTGGAATGAGTTCTATGTCGTTGGCTACAGCTTCTAGAGATGGAACTTCCAGGGATTAGTGACTTCCCATGGGATATTTCATGGTTTTAAGTACCATATATGAGCTGAAGACTCCAAAATTCATATCTCCAGCCCAGTTCCCAATCCTAAACACCAGATTCATATACCCAACTGCCTAGTCAACATCTTCACCTGATGTCCACAGGTATATCCAATTTTAAAATGTTTAAAACCTCTTCCCAAAGCCTGTTCAACTTGTCATCTTCTCTATCTCAGTAGATGGCAATTCCATCCATCTGGTGCTGAAGCCTAAAACCTTGACTCCTTCCTTTCTCTCGTTCCACATTTAATCTTCCAGCAGATCCTATTGTTTCGATCTGCAAAATAAATCCAGAATCCAACAGTATCTCACTATCTCCACTGCTATTATCCAGGTCTGCTTACCATCTCTCTCCTGGATTACTGCTATAGGCTCCTCACTGGGATTCCTTTTGCCCTTGCCTCCCATCTCTAGTTTTTTCATAGCCAGAGTGATTCTTTTAAAACACCAGTCAAATCAGGTCAACTCTCTGCTCAAACCCTGCAATGTTTCTTCATTTCAGTCAGAGTAAAAGCTAAAGTGCTTATGATGGTCTGCAAGTGCTCACATGATCTCCTCCTCACCACCCACCCATCACTTCTTTGACTTATCTGCTCCTGTTCTCCCCCTCTCACTTTGCTCCAGCCACAGTGGCCTCCTTGCTATTTCTCAAACACACCAAGCATGCTCCTTCCTTAAGTTCTTTGCACAGAAAATTCCCTTTGCTCAGTGTCCCCATGACTACCTCCTTCACTTCCTTCAATTATTGCTTTTGCATTGAGGACTACCCTGATCTCCCTATTTAAAATTACAACCTGCCCCAGAGTTCCCGATCCCCTGCTCCACTTTCTCCCCATGCACTAATCTTCTAACATTCTTTATAATGTAGCTATGTACCATGTTTAGTGTTTATTGCCTATACTCCTGCCCTGAATATAATCTCAATAAAGGCAGAGATTTTGGAATGTTTTGTGCCCAGCACACAAATGGACACTCAAAAAATATTCATTGAGTGAAGAATGAGTATCACTATGGGTCAGGAGTATCCTAATGTCTGTGCTCCCACTGCGCCCACTTCCTAGAGAAGTTTGTCCAAGGTTCACTGAGCATTGTCCAAATTCCCTCCTGGCTGATCCCATCCTACTATCAAGGATCTCATGAGATCTGACCTACTCACTGAACCACAATGGCACATGACGACAATGTTTGCTTTCTTTGATTCTAAAGGTATTTCCTCCATTGAACTGTGGACTTCAGAAATAGGGAAAAACCCAGTGATCCACAATCAATTAATTGTTAATAGTGAAAGAAGTCACTAAATATCATTCTAATGTAAGATCTAGGCTCCCTTCCTGGATTGCTTTCCTAATATCAACTTTAACTCTATAATTTTTTTATATCTCACCTTCCAAAAATTTTTAAAGCCATTTCTTTGGGGGAATCATATCTATATTTTCTATGCCTTTTCATATGGACCTGTTAGTCTGCCCAACTATCACGAGGCAGGGTTTCTAATTCCAAAAGGCCTGTCTGGTAATCCAATATAGAGAAAGGAAGTGAAATCATTTGAAAGGAGATTCCCATCAAAGGGGAGGTTGTTGGTGTCAAATTATAGTAATTCACTTGGTTCTGATATTTACAGCTTCTATAGGTTGGAGTCACTACCCCATCTTCTGAATTACCTTTGTTAATGAAAAGCAATAGTAAGACTTTTGCAAAACAGAGGAATGTATATGCCCTTAAACCTATGATCACAGGCTTTGTGGATAATCTTAGGAATATTGTTGATTTTCTTGGCAGTTGACTTCCAAAGAGCTTAAGACAGGCATTCTCTCTAAATCTTTGTCACCACCATTATCATGTAGAGAATACAAACAATAGAGAAGACCACTCTGGAGAGACTCTTTACCCAGTGGACATCTCACTGGCATAACTATAAGACCTGAAACTTAGGTTTCTTAAAGCATTAGAACTAATTCAGCCACAAGTCCGTGAAGACACGGCTGTTGAATTATATCTTATTCTGAGAAATAAAACCACAGTTCTGGAGGGTCCAATTGGGCCCCAGGTTTTAGACTGTTTTTAAGCTTTATATGAACCCTAAGATCTCCCCCTGCAGGCTGTTCTCCGGAAGCTCTTTGATTTACCTTCTGGGACTAGTCCGGAAGTTAGGAGAAAGTCTGATAAAACTGTTAGAGAAAAAGCTTGTGCTAGCATCCCCAAAAGTGGTGTGATCCTAACAAATAATAACAAATAATATAACATGAGTGAACATGTACTGTGACATGTCCATAGAATTCTGGGAAACACAATCATAGACTCATCAGCCTGGCAATTACTAATCATTTGAGCTTTTTGGATAGACTCCCAAGAATTTGAATCAAAATCCCAAAGTTCTGCAAACATTGTCTGTGGTTACAAATTCAAGAATGATGAGACAATGCTGCTGTCAGTGGCCACCATCAGCCACTGTGTCGTCACGGTACATACAAATTACAGTATTCTACAATGATATATGTAAACATCCAATGCTTGGGAAAACAATGGTGCTTTTATCATGAAGCAAAAATACATAGTAGAGAACAGAGACCTTGGGGAGACCAACCAAATTTCAAATCCTAGATCTGCCACATACTATGGGACCTTGGTTAACTTTTCACCTTTATGAGCCTCAATTCCTTCATCTGTAAATAGAGACAATATCACCCACCTAGGGTTGTTGAGATGATCAGAAACGATGCAGATAAAATACTTGACGTCAACTTTGCATACATGTTAGCTACTTTAGGTAATTCTACTCATGCTAAACTAAGATTATATTTCTTAGTTCCAGCAATTTTTTAATTGCAATTTCTTAACTGCAATTGCTGTTATTGAAAATTTTTATTGTTAGTACAACTTGGAGATGAATGATAAGCAGTATTTGAGATAGATAGTGGGTATGTATATTTAGGAAGGCATAGTTGAAGCAAGAATAGTTTTAAGTCACCTGTTTAGTGGAAATGCGGCAACAAGCAGCATTTGTGAAATTCAACTTATTTAAATACCAACAATTAATGTTTAAGCGAGTAGCATTACTCTTAATGTAGCAGACAATCCTCTCCTGATCTCACTAAAGATAAGAGGCAAATTTTAAAATAATCTCAACCTAAAGACGGAAAGTTCCACAATCATTTTTACCACTAGACGCAGTGTTCACTTGAAGGAAGTGATTTTTCTTTCCTTTGATTTCCGAGCATTACGTGTTATATGATTTAGGGTTAGCCTGATGAAACGGCCCCATGTGCTTCCTCATGACAACTCTTTTGTGCTTCAATCTGAGATCTACATAATGCCATCCCTACCCTCAAACTGTAAAGAGCTGACTCCTGCAGTTATGAAATACCTCAGGGTACATTCTGCCCCTCCACTCTACTTCCTCCATTAATAAAATGAAAGGTCAAGGAATTTCTCTGCATGTAAAGTAAGCTGAGTGACAACCAGACTCAATCGAGGCTTCAACAAAAATTTACTGAACGCCTACTGTATGCCAGGCACTGTGCTAGGCTCTAAGAGGGACAATAGAGAACGAAATGGACACAGCTCTTGGTCACAAGTTCCTTAGAGTCTAAAGGGGAAGACAGATAAGTTTACAATACAATGTGGTTAGTTATAGGAATAAACAGAGATGTGGTATTATGAGAATACTCATCAGCCTTTAGGGAGGGGAGGACGAGCATTCTAGAGAAGTAACATGTGCCATGGCAGAAGGAGAGAGAGAGCATGGTATGCTCAGGCACTGGAAGTGACTTGAAGTGATTGGAGTGTGAAGGAGGAAAGGAAGCAGGCTCTGGTCAGGAGCGAGGCTGGAGAGAAAGACTTTGCATACTGTGTGTAAATCCTGACTCTACCTTGAAGATAATGTGGAGCAATCAGGGCTTTAAGTAAGTCAAGAAAAGACAGAAGGAAAGGAAGGGAGTAAGGAGGAGAGAGAGAGAGGTAGAAGGAGAAGCAGAAGGCGGGAGAGAGAGAGAGAGAAAGAGAGAGAGAAGGAGGGAGAGGGAGGAACAGAGAGAGTGAGACTATTATTGTTGAAAATGGAAAGATTTGTCTCATATCCCCAAAAGAAGAATGTTCTCTTGTATTTCACTTTGGCACAGCTGCATGACTAAGTAGCTAGCTATTTGGGATTAGGTAAAAATTCTGAAAACAAAACATTTAAGGCCTATAGTTTTTCACCAGGATATTTTAAACCATATGTTTGATAGCACCTATTAGAATTTACTTTGGGGATGATAAAGCTGAAACTGTAATCATACTGCCATTGTAGTTTAGAACTTTTTTTGGCCTCCTGGGGAGGCAAAGATTTGTCTGAATACCTCATTTAATATAGGAACTGCATCCCAAAAGCACTATAGGAGTCAATAAACTAGGAGTCTGACATTATAATATTTCTTCTCTCCTTATACAATTCAAGGGTGCCTGAATTACTGAGCAAGGCTTACATATTAGCTTTGCACATAGAAACCTTTTCACCTCCAATAATAATGGAATAATATCATTGCACTGAGGTTAATGAGGGGACAATATGTCATAAAGGTAAAAATTAGAAATCATATGCTATTATTCCCTTTAATTCAGTAAATATCAAACTCCATTACAGACTACCTCAATAATTCTTGCAAATATAGCAAGTCTCATCTTGTTTAATTCAAATAACCTTTCCATTATTCAATATTATTATTAAATCCAAAAAGGATTTGAGGCACCTCTGAAATATGCAACATATACATTTACTCCGTATTAGTTCAGATGTACTTTTATTTTTTTATTTTTTTTTTTTTTATTTTATTTTTTTTTTTAAAGATTTTATTTATTTATTTTTCCCCAAAGCCCCAGTAGATAGTTGTGTGTCATAGCTGCACATCCTTCTAGTTGCTGTATGTGGGACGCGGCCTCAGCATGGCCGGAGAAGCAGCTCGTCAGTGCGAGCCCGGGATCCGAACCCGGGTCGCCAGCAGTGGAGCGCGCTCACTCAACCACCAAGCCACGGGGCCGGCCCCAGATGTACTTTTAAAACACTGATTCGTTTCAAACATTTTGCTCTAATTTCTTTCTGGCTTCTTCAAGCACAGCCCAACTTTAAAAACACCATGATAGGGCTGGCCCGATGGCTTAGCAGTTAAGTGCGTGCGCTCCGCTGCTGGCGGCCCGGGTTCGGATGCCGGGCGTGCACCGACGCACTGCTTCTCCGGCCATGCTGAGGCCGTGTCCCACATACAGCAACTAGAAGGATGTGCAGCTATGACATACAACTATCTACTGGGGCTTTGGGGGAAAAAATAAGTTAAAAAAAATAAAAACACCACGATAACCTTTATAAAAATGTGACAGAGGAGGGGTACTTGGCTCCAATTTTTGACATGCAGTGGTAATCGCCCATGCTGGGAATTCTCAGGCCCCACGTCCACTCTGGGAAACCTGATAACAAAACAGGACGCAAGCCCTCCTGAAATTACTCAGGCTGGAGCAAACGTTGCTCACGCTTCATCTCCCAGGAAACTCAGAAACTTCCCAAGAATGAAGTAACGGCAGCAAAGCAGGCAGCTGAGTGAACCCTGGAGCTGTAATATACTGTCTTTTGCAGACAACAGTGCTTCAGTGTCAAAGCCACAGGACCAAGGGCAGGCACGGCATCCAGAAGAAAACCTCCATCACAAGCACAAAACAGTGACCAGAGAGAGGCGGCCCCAGACGGGAGGACAGGAGCGCAGCACACTGAAATGTCTGAATGCTGAGCACGTCTGCAATCGTTTTTCAATCTGGCATTTTAATGAGAAATAAAGAGGAAATGTGAAGGTTTTACGATAATTTTATTTACGTGTTAAAAATACTGGGTAACTCTTTTAGAATGTCTATTTCTCTCCAACATAAATGAATGTTCTAAAAATATTTGATTAGAAAAATTGAAATAACCTAAATGTAACTCGGTGTACATGAATTACAAATATAAACATGCTGGGGATTAAAAGCAAAACAAACCTAAACAAGAGTTTCAGAACAGGACTTAAAACTCTCTCCACTGAATGCTTTAGAAAGAAAAGGCAGAATCCTCAGTTCTGGTACATCGGAGTGTGCAGGAATACATTTGCTCCTTCCCTCCACCCCCCAAAGATCTCTTATTTCAAATTCCAAGAATGTTCTGTCAGTTTCACACTCTCAGCTCACACTGCTGGAAAACACTTTGGTGTTTCGTGCAAATCTAAAGCTGTTTGGAAAGAGGAAGAAAAAGATTTTGAAGCATAATAATCTTGAAAGAAAGTAGTTCTGTATCATATTTGTCAGTTATCAGAAAAAAGGACTTTAAGAAATATTCAACTGAATAATAATTTTTAAAATATCTTCCTTAAAAGAAATATTTGTGTAAATTAGATAAGGAAAATATAGAATGTTCTTAACTCTTTGAAAAGGTCCAGGTCATTGTTTGGGCCACAGGAAGCATTCTGAGTGGGAGCCCAGTGCTTTCCTTGGGCCCCCTGGCAATTAGCTTTCGAGCTAGGAGTCAAATTTTATAAACTGCTAAGTGACCAGGCAGACAGACTGGCTCTGCAGGGTAATGTTTCCAATTTGACTCATGCTTATGGTCTTTGACCTTAACAGTCATTTGTGGTCCAAGTGCCATCAGCCCTTCTGAAAGGCGGTGCACTGAGCGGAAAGCTGAGACATTCAGACTTTGGTTGATTTCTTGCCTTGCTGTCCATAGACTTGGGACAGCAGGAGATACACGTTATGGGGAGGAAGGAAGGAAGGAAGAGGAAAGGAAAGGAAAAGAAAAAACCACAATACATTTCCTGAAGGGAAAATATTCCAAACTTAAAAGAAGGGTCATAAAAGAAGTCAAAAGCATAAAATATGTCTTATAAGGAGGCTTTTCCCCTAAAATAAACAAATATATCACTAAAAGAGTAAACGGAGGTGAGCTGTAAATCAAAATCTTCTGCCTAATGCATTCCTGGAGTTTCTTCCGGAGAGCAAACGCCAGTGAGAAATGGACGTTCAGGAGCCCAGACTACTCAGAGGTTAGAAGAGAGCTGACTCAAGTCATTTTCATTAGAGAGATAAGATCACCTGACCCTCTGCAGTAGCTTTAATAGCTAATGCCCCTCTGTCTGATTTTCTAAACCATAAACTGAGAAGAAAAAAAACCTTTACAATTTAAGCAAAGACAGCATACAGAATGATAAAAATATTCATGGCCATCAATAAGATTTACCCTTACATCCATTATTCTTTGCTGGAAGACTTAGTTCCCCATGGCCTCCTTGCCTCAACAAGGGAAAAATATACCTTCCAGATCCCTTTTTTTGGTTCCTTCTCACACCAAACTCCCCAGCGTATAATCTCTATTTGCTTAAAGAGGGTTCTGGAAAGTGAGAGAATATTCATCTGCTTGTGGGAAATGGAATTAGCTGAAAACCTAATGGAAACTTGGGTAGGAATACTATGGTGAATAGTTAAATATTTACAACATAAGAACCAGTTCATTTGAAAACAAATGTACAAGTGCCTGGCTTCCTTCCCTGGCTCAGGAATCAAGAATGTTCCCTTGCTGAGAGCTGCCATTTTATTGACATTTAAGTAAGAATTGACTCCAGGAAACGAGGGTAGGAGCGAGCACAGGAACTAGTTCTGCAAACTGGTATTGTGCTAGATGAGTTCTTTGTGATGTAGCTACCCTGTAAATGACAGTCACGAAGAAGAAATGTCTAGGAAAAAAAAAAGGATAATTTTGACACCAAGGACAGGAATGCCCCTATGAAAACTTGTCAGTCTACTCATCCAATTACCAAAACTAAATAGGATATAAAGAGTGCAAGAAAATCCAAATTACATCAGACCTAAATAAAACACTGGAACTACATTCTTTATGCAACTGGGACCTGCATCCCACCTAAGGTGGAAGGAAAACAAAAGAATGGGGGAGGGAAAATAAAGCTTCACTCAAACCACTGTATAAATAAATAAACAACCTCCAAGGCTCAATGTCCCAAGTTTGCTTTGGTGTAAAGGTGGTGGTTTGGGAATTAAGAAAGTGTATAAAATAATTCTTATCAGAAATCCTTTTTTGTACAGTTCAAAGAAAGATTTCTACCAAGAATGATTACTGTTTGTGTTTTGTCGCACTGAGTGAAGTCAGTTCCACTTCTCTGAAGTGAGCCCTTGGGAACCGCAGTCTAATGTCCTCCGGCGACTGCGCCTGTTCTGATCAGATCACCTGAGCCAGCACTTGTGGTCATGACTTCCTGGTGACAAGCGTAGGCCTAGTGTGGGGCTCTCTGCAGTGCTGAGACTCTGCCCTTGATTGATAGGAGACTTTAAAAAAAACTTGGCAATAAGAGGCTCTTGGAGACGGAAACAGAAAAACCAAGGAGAAAACCACAAAAATCCCACTGCAGTCAGCTTCACTTTTCTGGACCCCTTCCATCAAAAGGGGTTGCTTTGTGTTTTTGCATTCCCTCTTGAGCGCTGAATGCTCGCAGATTTTAATTTGGGTCATCTTAGTCCCTTCACATCCTATAATGGTGCAGATAAGGTGCTGTTCTCTGGCAGAACCTCAGCTATGAGGCCAGAGGGCTGACTCAGGGAAAAGTGCTCCTTCATTCTTTCAGCTGCTCCTGGGATAGAAGTGACTGCTGAATGATTTAAAAGATTCATTAAAGAGTGGGGAAATACCTCCAAGCTGCAATGAAAGACTGAGAGTTATGCTGTAAGACACTTGTGGGGTCCCTCAGCCTTGGGACCCTGCACTCCCATCTTCCCATGCCCCTACAGCTGGACATCTCCGAAGAGTCCTCTGCCCTCTCAGCCTCTGCCTCCATCTCTACGTCCATTTATTACGCCCCCCACAGTCAGCAGTCAGGCTTTGGAGTTCATCGTTGTCCGAACTGCTCCCCCTCCATTGCCAAATCTGGCCTCTCCTCGGTGTCCATACTCCCCCGCCTCTTCAGTGTTGGCATGGCTAACCACTCCCTCCCCATAAAGATTTTCCCCTGGCCTTCCAGAATAGCATGTTCTTATTATCCCTCCATATGTCATTTTTGCAATATTTTTTCTTCCTCTAAGTACTAAGGGACAAGGCCCTCCTCTCTTTGCTGTTTCTGCTCTCTTCCTCAGGGATCTCATCGTTCTCATCTTTTGTTGTTTTTTTTTTGATAATTTTTTATTTATTTATTTTTTTTCCCCCAAAGCCCCAGTAGATAGTTGTATGTCATAGTTGCACATTCTTCTAGTTGCTGTATGTGGGACGCGGCCCCAGCATGGCCGGAGAAGCGGTGCGTCGGTGCGCGCCCAGGATCCCAACCCGGGCCCCCAGCATCGGAGTACACGCACTTAACCGCTAAGCCACGGGGCCGGCCCTCACGGTTCTCATCTTTATGATCATCTCTATGTAGAGAATTCCCTAATCTATAACACTACTTCAGATGCTTTCCCCGCCTTTGCCCTGCATTTCCAATGGCCTGTTGGACAACTGCACCAGCAGAGCCTAAGACCAGTCCAAGACCAACATCCTCATCTTTTCCCAAACAAAAAAGCTCCAGATCACCCCTCTGAATAGCCTATTTCTACTAATGACCTCAGAATTCCACGAGTCAGTGTGTTTCAAACATCCTACACAAACAACTAATGATCAAATTCTATTGTTTCCTCCAGCTCACCGGGCCTGTCCTGACCATTCTGTCCCTTTCATGCCTAGTATCACCACCCTCATTCACATCTTCATCGTCTTTCCCCTAAACTATTACATGTCTTTCTCTTACAACAAAAATATTAGCTTGCCCTCTCACTGCCATTCCTCAACAGTATGAGTCCCCACGTTTCCACTGAACTTCTTCCCACACAATGCAGGTCTTGCACCACTTGCTGTCATGCTTCTACAAAAATAAACGAACAAGAGACCATGGGATTATATGGTATTTTTGAAATTTAAAAAATAGGCGAATTCTTATGTTTACAAATTTCACTAAGAGGTGAGAACATTTGGTCAACGGCTTCATTAAACCTCTTTAAGGGCAGGAGGCTCTCCCAAGACTGGATTGGTCCTTATAGAAAGCTCAAATACCAGGTCCAAGCCCCATCATAGGGATTCACCAGAATTGAGAACTCATCAGAGTAAATCAGCCCTCATTCAAAAGCAATGTAAGTCAGAAGGTCAAATGGAGTGTCTTCAGTATTCTATTGAAACAAAAGAAGATTATATTCTTCAAAAATGACAATTTCATTACAGACAAGGAAAGGCTGTGCACATGTTCCAGATTAAAAGAGGCTAAAAAGACATGATAACTAGTTGCAATACCTGGCCCAGGACTGGAACCTGTACTGGAAGGAAAAAATATGCTGTAAAGGATTGTTGTGTCAACTGATAAAACTGAAGTACAAACAGTAGATTAAAGTATTGTATCCATGTTCCGATTACCAGAGTTGATCATTGTACTGTAGTTACGAAAGAGAACATCCCTCCTCTTGGGAAATACGCACAAGTATTTAGAAGTAAAAGGGCCATTTGTAACTTACCCTCAAGTGTTCAAAAACTATTATAGACAGACAGCACATATGATAAAGCAAGTAGAGTAAAAGGTAAGGGATATGTGAATCTGTGTAAAGGATATATGAGTGTTCTGTGCACTACTCTTATTCTGGCAACTTTTCTATAATTTTGAAATTATTTCAAATAAAAAGTTAAAAGATTTTAAAGAATTAAGTCTTCATATCTGTATTATTGATAAGCAGGGTAGCCCAGTACATTGCAGAGAATCAAAAAATATTGGAGGAATGATGTCCATTGCATGAACCTTCTTTAATTTAGTAACTGCTTATGTAACATTCATGTTCATGACATTCAACTTTCCATGCTTTCCAGCATCTTGTTCCTAAATTCAGCTCAAATTATACTAATGTGAAAATAAATCTGAGGATTACATAATATAATGTATAGGTATACAAATACGTATACCATATGTAAAATACAATATATGATACAAACATATGTATTTATTAGTTTCAAATTGTCATTCTAACAGTTCATATTTTAGTGCTGAAAAAGAAGTGTTCTAGAGGACTACCCAGGTATCTTAAATTTAGTTATCATATTTTAATTAAGATTCTGTGTTAATTATTGGTTAAAAAAATAAAATAAATGTGGGCTAATTCCTATAACTCAGAATATACCACTAGGCTAAGACTACATCTTAAAGAACTAAATGCTTTGATAATTAACAAAGCAAAAGACCCTGAAATGATTAAATTACATTTCTGTAATGCAATGAAGTACTCAAACATATTAGTACAGGTCTATAAGGTTGAAGTTTGAAAAATATCTGACTGTGGTCAAAGGTAAATTTCCTTAAAAACAAAAACTTCTTTTAATCCTTTTATCAAATGTATCATCATTCTGACAAAGAGTCTTTATAAAGTCACCAGCTTGGACAGAAAAACATTCAGTTAAAATATTTATATACCATTCAAACACCAACATGGGCTATTATTTGAACTAAATAAATTCTTTAGGGAAAAAAAAAGTAAAATTTAGTTCATCAGATCTTCTCTGTAAGCACAGCCTATCATTCTGCTGGATAATAATAGCAGCAGCAGCTAGCACTATTGATCTCATACTATGTGCTAGGCTCAGTTCTAAAGGTCCCCCCCAACCCCAAAGCCCCAGTAGATAGTTGTATGTCATAGTTGCACATCCTTCTAGTTGCTGTATGTGGGACACGGCCTCAGCATGGCCAGAGAAGCGGTGCGTCGGTGCGCGCCCGGGATCCGAACCCGGGCTGCCAGCAGCGGAGCGTGCGCACTTAACCGCTAAGCCACGGGGCCGGCCCCTCTAAAGGTTTTATATGTCATTGACCCTCTTACTCTTCCCGCAAATTTTATGAGGTAGGTACTATCATCAATTCCATTTCACAGATGAAGAAACTGAGGCACTGAAGGGTTAAGTGATTTGCTCACTGTCTAGTCTAAGACAGAACTAGGAGTTTAACACAGGCAATCTAGCTCCAGAGTCTGTGTTCTTAACCACTAGTTGTATTTATTTAGACAAAATACAAACCACTCTGATTAAGCTTTCAACTGCAAAGTAAGTTGATTTTTAAATACACATCCACTTAACTTTGACTTCTGAGATTTCCTCACATTTCAAATTGTTTTTATTACCTGTTTAACTTCACTATCAGTTGTATGTTAATTTCTGCATTAGGGAAATTCAATTGGTAGACGAAGAAGCTGGATTACTGTTTTTAAAACACGATTTATGATCTAGGAAGCAGGAAATACAGGAGGGTGATCCTTTCAGGATTCTAAGCCACATTATTAGAATCATAGAATGTCAAGGTTAGATAAGAACAGGGACTTCATCTTACCTAGACCCCACAGGATGCATGAATCTCTTTTAGAACATTGGCTACCAAGCTGTTGTTCGACCCTGACACAAGGCTTTGCCTATTTTCAAACAACTCTAATTGTTAGAAAATTCTTCTAATGTCAAACCTGATTTCTGCCTCCCTTTAGCTTCTGCCCAAGGGTCCTAATTCTGCCCTCTGGAGTCTAATCCTGCTTTCACATAATGATCTCTGACATACTGAAAGGAAGACACAACCCCTCTGAGTCATCTCTACTCTAAGATAAATATGCCCAGATGTGACAACCGTGAAGCTTGGGAGTTAGATTAGCATGAGGGTCTGTGAAGTGAAGGCTTTATCTTCCTCACTTGATGCACCACTCACATTTTATATATGTATTTGAAACCAAGGGACCAGACTGTTCTTTGATCCTATCACCTGATTAAAACTCTCAATCTCAGCTAATTCTGCATCGTATACAACAATCCCATTCAACTAGGACAATAATTAGTGGAAGAAGTGCTTCGTCTCTTTCAGGACATGGCCGTGGGCACCTTTCCTAGGTTATGTATCCTACATGCCGTGGGCGCTTCCCTAGGGCCCCCTTCCCTTCACTCCTTCCCATGACTCCATCGATGAGTTCATGCTCAGTCACCTCTCAAATTCTTAGCTATAAAACAGCCACAAAGCAGCAGGAAGATGATTTACTTTCAACTTCAAACAGGATTTGTAAACACCATGATAAATGAGGAGAGGCACAAAGCTGCATTCCTCCAGCAGGTCCTCTTAAATGGAAACATACTGCATTTCAGCATCAGTTGGCATAAATCATTCATTTCAAATCAGGACTGAACTTCCCCAGCGTTTCTGTCAGGCACGTTTCCCCTCTGAGCCCCTGAAGAGCACAGGTCAGTTGAAATTACAGGTAAGCAGTCAGTTACCATGCCCCAGATGACTAGAGAGCACTGACTTCAAATCCATTACGCTTTTCGTTGAAGGTGGTACTTGCATATGCAGTACGGGGACTTTTTTTAGGAAAGAGAAAAAAATTTTAAAGCTTTTAACACCAAAAGTTTATACGTCTCTTCATATGTGCTTGACCTTTCTGTGGTCTCTCATTTATTGCACATTCATTCCCCCGGCTCCCATTCTCAGCTAGCTTCCTCCTTTGCACCCTGATAAGGTCAATCGATCTTAGAGGGCAACCAGGCATTTCCCTACGGGTGACACAGAGCTCAACTCAGTCTTTTATGGAGAGGGGGAGAGACTGGCAAAGGCTAACTGTAGAAAACCATCTGGATCCACGCACAGTCCCAGTTTGTGATGCCCTTACTCAGGACACAACCCATCCATGAGCTTCCCCAACCCTAGAACAGCATCTGCAAACAGAATTTGACTCACAGGCTTGTTTCGGTTGGCCTGCACTGTGTTAGTCCACACAGCACTTTCAATTTTTTTTTTTGAGGAAGATTGGCCCTGTGCTAACATCTGTTGCCAATCTTCCTCTTTCAATTTGAACATTTAATTATTTGGCATCATTCACATAAAAATCCAGATTTCCAGCAATGCTGGATCTGTATTCCATCATAATAATAACCGATTAGAGTTGAGAATCAGCTGCCCCCTTTAGATGGGGCATGAGTCCTTTGGTTTACCCCAGTCCTAGCCATTCCCCATTGTGCTCTTGGGAAAAGGACTCTTCACATTTTGTACCTTGCCCACTTCATTCATTTGTGTTTCTTCCTTGGTCCTGTAGCCATTTAAGTTTGCAAGCCTGATAGATATTCTGTCAAAGGCTATTAAATCTGTTTTCCTATCTGTAAAATACCAGAGTTGGCCTTTCAGCTCCATGATTATATGATTTAGTAGCTTGCCAAGCAGAAGTTATATCTTATCATTCTTGATCCCATTTCCTCAATCGTGAGTGGAGAACACAGCATGGCCAATAATAGCTGTGACTGAGTGACCAACTGCTCCTCCAGCCCTCCTCTCAGATATGCCCTTCACTTGAACCTAGGTATGGCCCTCTCTGCCTTTCCATTAACAAGATGAACGAAATGGAAGTTGAAGATGAAGTTCAGGTTTGAATGGGTGACTTCCATGAAAGTCCTATCTGATTTTTCCAACTTCCATACCAACCTGCCCATCTGTAGGATGTCTCCAGGACCACCTGGGCTTTTTATCAAAGCAAAGGAAAATGTTAGTGAAACAGACAAGACATCTCTCATGTAATGTTGCTACATGACTCTTGGCAATATCACAACTCTGCTAAAACACTCACAGTCCATGGTAAATACTTTATGTGAACTACGCATATGTTTCCCAAACTTGACAGCATAAGATAACAGCTTGCCTTGGCCAAGAGTATGGTCAGTGGTTGCTCAAGGTAGAGTTGAGGGCTCACAGTTTCAACTTTCTAACAATTGGAGCCGTGCAAATAAGGAACGAGCGGACTCGTCAGGTACTGAGCTCCCTGACCCTGAAACTACGCAAGAAGACGTTGGATGAACATCTGTCCTAGACACTGTAGAGGAGTTTTCTGCATTGGACACAGTGGTAGGGTGGGGGCTAGGGAAGTGTTGGGGGAGCATTGGACTACCTATCCTATAAGGCCCCCTCCAGTTCCATATGCTGGGAATTCTCCTTTCTCTATGTTTTTTCTTTTCTTTTCTATAACTTAGAAGCCCACTGATTTAGCTTTTACCCACCTCATGAGATGCCGGGATGATTGATAGTACATGGATTAGGCTCTGACTTGGTTATTCAACAGTGCTTGTTGTAAGAAGAACCTAAATGTATAACTTCGTATTTTTCAGAGTATTTGTGACATATGACTAAATCTTGTCTGAAATAAATGTCACTATTGTACTCAACTATTTTTCAGTATAGAAAGTTTGATAATAATTGCAACTAGTACAAAATATGAAGACCACTAAAGCTCTGGCGAAAAGAACACACTTTTAAGCCTGACTACAACCCCTTTAGAGGCTACTGAGCGTCTCACAAGTGGTGCCCTGGGATTCATGAGCAATTATACAGGAGATTAAAACTCACTGGCTGACATGCCATTAGGTTTTCAGTTTGTGTCCACAAAGTTTTAAGTATTCTTATATCATGAGAACTGCTTCCACTCATATTTTTATTTATTTATTTTTTTTAAGATTTTATTTATTTATTTTTTCCCCCCAAAGCCCCAGTAGATAGTTGTATGTCATAGCTGCACATCCTTCTAGTTGCTGTATGTGGGACTCGGCCTCAGGATGGACGGAGAAGTGGTGCCTCGGTGCGCGCCTGGGATCCGAACCCGGGGCCACCAGCATCAGAGCGCGCGCACTTAACCACCAAGCCACGGGGCCGGCCCTCCACTCATATTTTTATTGTTTGGCTAAACAAACTAGTTCCATACCTAATATTATCATCTTAATTAGCCAGAGATTTAACTAGAAAATCCTGCCTTAGGAGACGCAAGATGTGCAAGTAGCCGCACATAGGTTAAAATTTTGCTGCTTGCTTCCGTTGTAATATTCCTGGACGTTGCCAAATTTTGAAGAAAAAGTACCTCCAAAACAAATGCAGAATTCCCCCAGAGACGGTTTAGAGTAGAGGCCTAGAAATGTGGGGTTTACAACAATGGGGCAGGGTGGAGGGGGAAGACAGAGGGGGGCAAGGTGTTTGGATCAAAAAGAAATGTGTCCGAGTAAGTTTCTCTTTGGTCAAAATGCAATTAAAATTGTTCTAAGAATATTCCAGAACGCAAAGTGTATCTTATTCAACACGTGACTGATTCAGCCCGTATTGTACAAACACTTCCAGGGCCAATAATCTAGACACTGGGTGAAGAAGGTCATAATCCCTCCGGGTATCTTCCAGAAACTCCAGAAGTTAGAACCAGCAGAGGGTGCACCTACAGGGAAGTCTTCCCTCCCAGGCACGTCCCGTGTATCTGCTGTAGGGTTCCTGGTGTGCTGTGCACACTCAGTAAATATTAAAGAACTTCCCTCCACCCAGTTTAATGGGAACTCAAGGGCACCATGACCTTAAGAAGGTCTTATCCATGAAGAGCAAATATAAAGTCACTAAGGAGGTTGCCCTTCAGTACAGCCAGAAGGTTTACTAGGTAAAAACTAGGAGTCTCAGTTGTTTGAGAGGGCCCACATGCCCCTTTAGCACCCAGAATATATTTCCAAGAATGATTTAATATCACCTCACCATTTCCTTTCTTTTGCTAAATTGACTCACAGAAGAGGTGCCTTCCTTTTACCCCTTCACCTCTGCCATCACTCAGAAAAAAGTCAGCATTCCCGATAAGAAATAACCAAAACAACAAGATGGTTTGAATTCCACTGAAACCAATTCATCATGCAATGTAAAAAAAAAATCCTTCCTGCTCTCCAAGCTAAATAATCAGGACAGAACATAGACTTTGAGAGAGAGAAAGACAGTACAAAGTCAACTAGAATTCGAGAGCTGAGGCTAAAAGTAAAGTTGAAAAAAATCACCTTGAAGTTCTGGAGATGGAGAGTGGTGGTAGTTGCACAACAAAGTGAATGTACTTATGACACTGAATTGTACACTTAAAAAATGGTTAAAATTGTCAATTTTATGTTATGTATATGTCTTAGTCTGTTCAGGCTGCCATAACAGAATATCATAGACTGGTGTCTTCTAAACAACAGACATTTATTTTTCACAGTTCTGGAGGCTGAGAAGTCCAAGATCAAGGCACTGGTAGCTTCTGTGTCTGGTTACGACCCACTTCCCACTTCATAGATGGCTGTCTTTTCACTATAACCTCACATGGCAGAAGGGGGTCTTTTTGCTATAACCTCACATGGTGAGGGGTGGGGGAAGTTCTCTGGGGTCTCTTTTATAAGAGCACAAATCCCATTCATGAGGGCTCTACTCTCATGACCTTATCACATCCCAAAGGCCCCACTTTCAAATACCATCACATTGGTGATTAGATTTCAACATAGGAATTTGAGGTGGGGGGGATATATATTCAGTCTATGTCAGTATACTTTCCTCAAATTTTTTTAAATGGGGAAAAAAATCACCTTATAACCCTTCAAGCAAGACCCTCTCCCGTCTGCACCCACAGTGGAGGACAAACAGGTTGAGATGGTTAAACCTCTCAACAGTTTCTCATTTGAACAAAGGCTACTGAACTTGGATGGAAGCAACACCTCACACCACCCATCATCAGAACGTCAGCCCCACCCTGGCTGGGTCTGGGGAGAGCTTGTCCATCAGAGAGAGGTTGCACACAGAATCCCTGACCCCCCTTTAACCCTGGATCTCTTAGTCAACAAAGAGGGAGATCATCTTGAGATATGACTTGGAGAGGACTAACACCAGGATCTCTCTGCAGGGACGCCAATAGCATTTTAAAATAAAATCCCAGATTACAGAACATGGAAAAGTTAGGGATGGGTTTGGGGGGGGCATCTCACTGGAAAAAATACACATACAAACAAAACAAGAATCAATACAAGAGTGTATCAAGATAAAATATGTAAAAGTGGAGGGCATAAAAAAAGAGAGTGCAATTATTTCTGCAAAAGAGGGTTAAATCTCCAAACTTCTCATTAATACATAAAACGCTAACTACTCTACTCTCCTTTTGGTGTTTCAATTTCCTGATTTTCAGAGCAGAAAAATCCTCAGAACCTACTGTCTCCTTTTCAGAAAGGCAAAATGACAAAAACGAACACCTGTGCTCTTGCTAAACAAACAAAGCCTTTCCACAAAATGCTGTAACTTAACTCATACCTTGATGGCACGTCACTCAACGAGAGCAGAAAAGTAAACATTTTCTGAAATGAGGGTGGTTTTCTTTGGCTGGACAACCACCACATGGTGGCTATTTTCTGTTCTAGTTTTACAATAAAGAAAGACTGGCACTGGCTTATTTGCTTTGGTTTGACAGATGATGGGCAAGTGTAGTGTTGAGATGATATCCTCACTGCCCTTTCTGAAGGAAAACAACGCACCATCAATTTTCCTCCCACAAAATGCTTCTCCTTGATTGCCTGGGGGATTCGTCAAAGCCCTTCGCCCTTTGTCCTCCAAAAGATAAATAAAAATAAAGCAAAATGGGTACCAGGTGGCAAGAGCTGCCTGAAACAAGTTTGAGAATCTAAACTCAAGGTTAGTAAGAAGTTTACAGTTCAGCAGAATCTACTGAAAAAGTAAGTTAATGCTGTCTCTTCTGTTGTTAACTTCAGTCGGAATCTCAAATGGGCTGGGTATATGACAATTCTAGACTCTGTCTATTTAGTTAAGTGTCAGAAAAGTCGTAGATGGGCACAAAGACTTACGTGCCTGCTAACACTGCCCTTACCATCTATTCTGATCCTGATGGGGCTGTTTAAAAGGAAAGGAAAAGTTTACAACATTATTTGGCTTTTCACATATTAAAAAAAAAAAAGTAGGACTATGATCCTAGGGACACTAATAGGCAGAAATAGATTCTAGACATGTTCTATATGGACTATGAGGTCTTGGGAGCCAGGAAAAATGATTACTTGGCTTCCCAAGGCTGAATGTGAACTCCAGAAATGAAATAACTGCCCTTCTCCATTCGGCTATTAGAAAATTATAAACACATTCAAGCTTTCCTAAATGTAAAATGGTTGGGGAAGAGCAGTATCGTTAATTGTATATCCCAATTCACTTAGCAAGATTTTCCAAATACAACCCACTAATTTTCAAAAATTAGAATATCAGGAAGTATACTTCAAATCAAACTGCACTGAACATCATTTATAGTTTACTGATGAATATATAATAATAATGATAATTATTATTATTATAGCAGCCACCATTCATCAAATGCTTGCTCAACATCAGTGGTTCTCAAACTTGAGTAAGCATCAGAACTACCTGGAGGGCTTGTTACAACTCAGATTGCTGGGCTCCACCCTTGAGTTGCTTTTTCAATTGTGGTAAAATAAGATTTACCATCTTAAGTGTACAGTTCAGTAGTGTTAAGTTCATTTACACTGTTGTGCAAACAATCTTCAGGACCATTTTCATCTTGAAAAACTCAAACTCTATACCCATGAAACAACAACTCTGCATTTTCTTTTCATGTGCTTATTGGCCATTTGTATGTCATCTTTGGAGAAATGTCTATTCAAGTCCTTAGCCCTTTTTAAAAATCCGGTTGTTTGTTTTGTTGTTGAAAAGTTTTATATACATTCTGGATAGTAATCCCTTATCAGATATGTGATTTTCTCCCACATCCCTGAGTTTTTTATTTGGGGCCTGAGAATTTGCATTTCTAACAAGTTCCCAGGTGACGCTGATGGTCCAGGGGCCCACACTTTGAGAACCACTGCTCTATGGCAACATTATTAAGCACTTTACATACATTATCTCATGTAAGCCTCACATTATCATCCTTGTTTTACAGAAGAGAAAATGGATGCTCAAAGAGGTAAAATTTGCTCAAGGTTATTCCAGTAATAAGTGGTAAAGCAGGGGCTTTCACTGGGTTGTTCTGACCTGACACATTGCTACACCATCTCTGCCACAATAGGGCAAATAAGGTTCACAGAGAATATGACCAAGTCAACGGACTTGAGAAAACAGGTGATGCTTTGTAAGCTCTGTCTCTCTTTCTTTAAATCAGGACTAAAATTCTGGACACTTTTCTTTGGATGTTATGTTCTGGCTCATGGAGTTGAGTTGATAAAGCAAAAGGAGGGGCCAGCCCAGTGGCGTAGTGGTTAAGTTCACATGCTCCCCTTCGGCGGCCCAGGGTTTGCAGGCTCAGATCCCAGGCACAGACCTATGCACTGCTAATCAAGCCATGCTGTGGCAGGCATCCCACATATAAAGTAGGGGAAGATGGGCACAGATGGGATCCCAGGGTCAATCTTGCTCAGCAAAAAGAGGAGAATTGGCAACAGATGTTAGCTCAGGGCTAATCTTCCTCACCAAAAATAAATAAATGAATGAATGAATGAATAAATAAATAAGTAAATAAAGCAAAAGGAATCTGCTTTAAGGCAGTTGGGGAAATGGTGGTGGTTGGAGGCGGGGGTGGACACATGGCCAAAGGACAACTAGACCAGACTGACCTGATGGATGAACTCACTCAAGAGCTAAATGTTTAGCTTTGGTAGATTAGGCAAGTGTTGTGCCTTCCTCCCAAGGCTGGCTGTGTTTAGACGTTTCCTTGATGGCATTCAGTCAGGACCACAGCTAGCCCATAGGGGCCTTTCTTTGTGTGTGGGGGGAAGGGGCCCCTCAGGACCTACGCAGCCAGCATAACCATGCCCAGAGAGGCCAGCGAGGGGGTGGGTTCAGTCCCTGTGTGCTCTATCAGTGGGCACTGACCAGTGGTCTGCTAGAGATAAAGGGCGATAAGGTGGAAAGAGTCATCACCACTGTTGCTATACCTTAACAACCTGATAAAGGTTAGTGTTACTGTTGGTTAAAAGGGTATATGTGGCCTAATATATACAGGGAGTATATATGGCCTCCTGATTACTCATTTCTGTGGATAACCAAGGGCTGGTGGTAACCTAATATCTAGGATGTTTTTAAGAACTTAGGGTAAAAACAATTTGTAGTTTAGTGAAGTCATCAACTTCAGTGTGTACCTCACGTCCTTGTGCCCAAATCAGTGACTTATTCTGATGTAAAGCTGGCTATTTAAGGCCAGCCTTGAAACTCTATTCCTTATTAGGCCTGAGAAAAAAATCCACCTCTCATAGAAACCAAGCCCAACAGTACTCTTGCAGAACCTGGGGCTTTGTGTTGGACTTCATAGCTGCAAAGCAAAAGTGTGGTGGTTAGCAGCCACTTATAAAGAGAAAATGTGGAGGTCCCTGGATGAAGACATGGGCTTTCTTCATCTTCAGATGTTGCCATTCCCCAGAGCCACCACAACAAAAACAGAATTAAGAAGCAATAGGAATTCAGAACCTTCCTTTGTATCCCAAGCCTGAGAATCTTTTCAAATTTAAATGAATATCTGTCAAACTAATTAAGAGAAGATGCAATGCTCTCATTCTGCGCTCATTAGAGAACAACTTACTGGTCATAAATTCCTCAGGGAGTGGGAGTGAATAGGTCTCTACACTCTTGCTTAAGTTTCCTGGCTTTGTTTATTTCCAGTTCAGCCTGTTCATCTCCTAGACCCAGAAAGACCACAAAATATGCCTTGAATCAAGTTTTAATTCCATAAAACAGAAATAGATAAGATTATTATGAGACGTTGCAATTGATGTTTTTAGTCAACAAAAAGGAGAGAAATGACAAGTAATCATTTATATCTGAGCGGCATCTTTTTTCCAAGATGTTTTATATTTAGGAGCAGATTGCAAATTTCAAACGTTTCATACACACACACACACACACACACACGTGACAGTTTTCCCACTCTTTTTGCAGATTTTGAAATTGAGGCTCAGTAAATTGATTTGGTAAAATAAATGCAAATTGTCAGTCTGTGTAGAGTTTAACATCCTACAGCATTTACTGGACTTCTGCCAACTACCCAGTACAATACTATGTATTAATTTAATGTATATGTATGTAATTAATACTCTGGGTAATGCTGAGATGTTTAGCCCCATTTTACAGATAAGAAAACTGAGATTCAGTACAATCATCTTGCACCACACTGGTAAACAGCAAAGTCAGTAGTAAGCATGGTTCTTAAAAATATTTGTTTAAAAATATACGGTATTGCGCCTTTAACAAATTTTTGGAAACTGAAATAATAAAGAATGACTCTATATCTAAAATTTTATTATTGGACAGAAATTTAATTGTAGCTATTAGAATTTCCACCAAATGTCTTTATGCCACTGAAAATATATTTTTCCCTTCTTCAGCAATTCCATTAGGTTTTTCCTCTCATCACTTAGCTGAGCTGCACAGTTCTCTCAATTACTTGGGCAGTTCTATTTAACTATTTCTTTATTATTCCATCCTTTTGCTATTTATATCTGAAATAGGATTATTATAATTTCTGCCTCCCTAAACGAGATGGATGGGTTACACTTGCTTGCTCTCTGACAGCACACTCATACTTTAAAGGGATACTGCATAACAAAAGGGATACAGAATTTGAGGCTACAATGCCAGTCAAATTCAAAGCTAATTTATCGTGTTCATTATTTTTCCAACTTTTCTTAGGATTTCTATAATGAGAACTATTCTCTACCACTAACATGCAATAAAATGGGCTTCAAAATCCCTCTCTGGGCTGAATGTCACTGAGTTGTTTCCTGGGTAAATCTCGGCTCCTGATCTCTCCACTCATGTTTCTAATCAGAGGTCACTCTGCTGATGCCGTGAGGCTGTCATCTCCACTGTGGCTCCCACACCACTGACGTCATCGTGAAACAGGGCCGACTGATCCTCCTGCGGCAATCTTTCCACAGGTGCCCTGATGCTGATGCTCTTACCACCAGGGGACGTTACCTTTACAGCCCATGTTTGAGTTTAGAAAAGGGTATTTTAATCCAAAACAGTTTAATGTTTACTAGTAAGGCTTTGTTCAGTACTGAACCAAACAGCCATCTGCTTTGCCCCTTGAGGAATTCAATCCAAAAGCCACATTGAATTGATTTTGACATTTTAAAGACAAACTGTACCTCAGACATCAACTAGTTCATATTTTGGGTGTTAGAGATGAGTAAATCCTTAGCTTTATATATTCAAGTAATTAGTTATTTGAAATTCAATCTAAAATGAATAGAATTCCCAGATCTCTTATTTTGAATGCAGTATCACTTTTGTCTTACAACACTTATAATTTTAGTGTTTCTACATGCTTATTCTTCCCTTCTCCATAGTGCTTTAGGTGGTTATGATTTCAAAAATTTCAGACACCAACAATCACTACCATCAATCCTTGAAAAACAATGATTTCTAATATTTTCAAGGCATTCCTTAGATGGATGGTGCTCATTTTACATTTTAACAAGAACAGTCAGACTTTCAAGAGACCATTTTGGTCAAGCACCTTTGTTTACTGGAATAACACACAGGCAACATAGATATCACGCTAAGTAGGAGGTACATACCTAAAGGATGCAGTTAAGCTCAACATCAATCATGTATCTTTACTTAAGAAAGCAAGTGAGATACGTTTCTAGGAAATAAACTGAAAAACATTTTGATCCTATCTTGCTTTAGGGACAATAAATGTAACATGTTGGCAACTTGGCATAAATAGAGCCAGAATATATTTGATAGCAACATCCTTTAGAGCACAATCATCCAATACCCCCAAGTAGTACACAGGCTAAAAGACCTGAAGTATTCTCTTCCAAGGCACCAGAAGCTCAAATTCTAATATATGTTCCCTGTTGCCTGAAGACTAGGATGCATTTGAGGCTTGGCAATCCAAGATGCTGATCTTATTCCAGTATTTCATACAGTCATACTGCATAGCAAGCCAGAAGATTTGGTTATAAATCAATAAATCTCTGTCCAGTTAGTTCCAAAGTATGTGTTTTTAAAAGATAACTGTCTCAAAGAACCTGAGGTGATCAAAGTTAGGTGCATTTACACCACATTGGATTTGCACAAGCCGCAGTGGCCCCATCCATCAGTCTCCTGCTTAGTACAAATACAGGATAATAAAATACAATGCAACCATGATAATGATGACAATGAAAACAACAAACACACATTGAGCACTTACTTTGTGCTAGTTACAGGCATTAGTCCATTTAATCCTTACAGTCACCCTCTTAGGAAAATACTATTATCCGCATTTTCAAGATAAGGCAACTGAGGCACTGGGAGAGAAGTGATCCCTCCCAAGTTCCAGAGTCACAGAGAGTCAGTGACAGAGCCAGGATCTGAATCCAGGCAGGCTGGCTCTAGCATCTCCCTTCCAACTCTTATGTCATGTTTCACAGTGAGTTCCATTGAAGTATCTAAAGATGTATTAACATTCATCATAATGAAAAGTAATTTGCTTTCCTACAGGCTGAACGAGAGGGATTCAACTTAAAAACCATTTCATACAACTGATTACTTCTTGTAATTAAATTTACTTTTGCCCACTATTTACCAATATACCTCAAATAGTAAGCCTGGGTAATCTTTCCGAGATAAAGCAAAAACCCTCTAAAGAGAACAAATTCAAGAAAATTGATGTATGGCTGCAGTAGTCATTTATCATGAATTTATATATTTTTATAGCTTTCAATAAAGACAATTAAATGCATAGCAAAATGTAGATTAATTTTATACCTTGTAAGATATAAATACACAAAATACGGGGGGAAAGCCCTCTGTCCAACTTTTTCTTTTTGAGGTAACATGATTACCTACAGGACGTTGTTATTTTCTTTTAGCTATTCTTAGAATCATTGAGTTTTTTGTATCATGAGCAATACTTATCACAGGGAGTGGGTTGGAAAGTACTCAATAAACAGTTTGTGAAACAAAGATAATCAAGGAGAACAGAGAAAATAGAACAAAAGGAAGGTTCTGTGATTGCTCCTGGATGGCTTCACACTTAGCAAGTACCTGAAAAGCCAACTTTCCCTTTCCTTGCAGGAGAATGTTGAAATGTGAAGGCATCTCCTCACCCAGCCTCTCTCTTCTGCTCCTCCCCTTATCACCACTAAACAGCTGTGTGTTCACAGAGTGCTAAACCAACCAGTTGAAAGGTGAACACTTTAGTCAATCTGGTTGTTGTTTTTTCCCACCCACAATCTCCCAAGCAACTGGCCCGATGATTTTTTGAACTGAATTGTCTGATAATTTGAGAACTATGTAGAAAGAAGACAGGCCAGACTAAAGCTATAAGAAGGTATACTGATTTTTACCCTATACAGACTGAGGAAAATAATTTCAATTCTCAGAAAGCAATGGGAGGCTAATTTCTTGCTGAAAGAGACAGTCCAGTATTAGACAATAACCACCTGTTGCTCCCAATATTATGTAACTCAGGGTTTCTCAACCTTGGCACCACTTGGGCCAGATAATTCTTTGTTGTGGGGGCTGTCCTGTGTTTTGTAGGATATTTAGCAGCATCCCTGACCTCTATCCACTAGATGCCAGTAGCACACACACCCCACCCCGCTACTTGTGACAACCAAAAACATCTCCAGACATTGTTAAATGTCCCCTGGGAGGCAAAATCACCTCTGTTGAGAACTACTGACAAATTTTTAACTGTCATTGAATTTTCTCCTTTCTATTTCATAGCAAACAAATTATGGATGGCTAATTTTAAACATTTTGAAAGTTTTTGTCTTTCTCAAAGGCATACCAGATTTCAGAGTAGTATAGAAAACAGACTTTCCACTTCTCCTAACTCTGACTCTGTTTGATTCTCATGGTTATTCATGAAGATACAGCAGCAATAAGAACAATAATACTTCATGCTTAAACATGTATTTCTTATCCCTAGCACTTTAATAATAATTTCTGAATTCTCATCACTCCCCTTTTATGGATGAGATAAGAGGCACACTCGTTTATTTTCAGTTACAGTGCGGCATAAAAACATTTTTAATTTATGAAAGCATAAAATGGGAGCATTTACAAAAACATCACACCTATGGGCAATGAAAACTGGCAGGACCATCAGGGACATTCCAGAGCCATGACCAGTTACAGTCACTGAGTATCTTATCAAGACCGTTTCTTGATAAGAAAGTTAAGCACATTTTCTTTGGGCGTAACTGGCTGATGAAACCACATGCTGGTAGTTAACAATAAATATTCTTGGTTGAATTATTAAATGTAATATCAAGTGTAGCTTCAGTGGCCTATTGTATCCTAGGAAAACATCTTGGTCATGTGAAAACCGAGCGTATCACAGTTCTCTGCCTTCTTCCCGGTAGTTTCTATAGTCTAATGGTATGCTTCTCTATCCCAAGCATAATCAGCCCAATATCCCAAGGCACATAAGGAAGGAGCAGGCAGGGTATGTAACCTGCCCTGCGACTCACGTGGCATGCACCTCTTTCTCCTTGGGCCAACCCATAAAGAAGGCTACATGATATATATTGGCCATCTAGTAGATGCAGGCCCAAGGAATTAAAGTCTGCAAAAGCAAACTGTATGCTTTCTAAGTATCTGAACACTGGGATTAATAACAAGAACAGCAACAACAATGGCCGCCTCTACCCCCACCACTCATGACCAGCACACTACCTGCCAGGCCCAGTGCCAAGCACTTCACTTTCATGATCCCTGAACCCTCACAGCAGCTCTAGGAGGTAGGTCATATGTCCCCATTTTACAGATGAGGCTTGTAGAGATAAGTATCCTGCCCAAAGTGACAGACGGTGATGAACTTGGAATTTAAACCCAGGACCATTCAACTCCAAAGCCTGGGCTACTACACCATCATGACAAGCACAGGGAGACAGAGAGAATGCTGCTGGCATGTCCACTGTCAGAAACAAAACAAACAAAAAACTACTTTCTCTAAAGGGATGGGAAAGAGTTTGGGATATTCTAGGTTTATATCATTTCACTGTTTTTTTTTGGTAAGGAAGATTGGCCCTGAGCTAACATCTGTTGCCAATCTTCCTCTTGTTTTGCTGAGGATGATTACCCCTGAGCTAACATCTGTGCCAATCTTCCTCCATTTTGTATATGGGACGCCACCACAGCATGGCTTGATGAGCAGTGCGTCAGTCTGTGCCCGGGATTCGAACCCGCGAACCCCGGGCCGCCGAAGCAGAGCGCACAAACTTAACAACTACACCACTGGGCTGGCCCCTCATTTCATTCTTGAAAAAAAGAACAAGGGTGGCGAACTGGCTGTCTGCAGCTGGGCATTACCCTGGGTCCTATCTTGAAAGGAGTGATTACCCACTGCAGCAGGTTTTGCTGTACTGGAAAGGGGGAGTCACAAATTCCTTTAACACCAGTTGGCCATTCTCTGAAGGGGCACAGCTCAAGATCAGGGTGTTTTTCCTCTGTCTCAAAAGCTGCTATTGAAGCCTTCCTTTTAATCTTTAACCACAACACTTATATAAGGAACTTTTATTGTTATTCAACGGTTAACACCTTACCACACACTATGTCAAAGTTCTTGGGTTTATCAGTCTTTGCTGGGAAACTATAACCTTCCATTGAGCTGCTGAAGTTAAAAACCTGGGAGCCATCCTAACATCTCCCTCTCCCTCACCAAAGAGCCAGCTGTCATCAAGTCTACCTATGCGACCTTCTAGATAGCAAATCCACCACTTCTCCTCCTTCCCCTGCCCTAGCCTTAGTGCAGGCCCTCATTATTTCTCACCTGGACCAGTCCTGCCTCACTAATTTCTTTTCCTCTAGGCTTGCCATCTTCAAAACCACCTTCCAAAATGCAACCAGAATGGTCTTTCTCAAACATACATCTGATTTTGTCACTGCTCTGCCTTTTAAATTCTTTACTAGCTCTCCATCAGCTTCAGAGTCCTGTTCAAACTCATGAGCATCCTCACATATGCTCTCCAGTTAAAGAACACCACATACATTCAGACACGTTACCCCCAGCCCACATGGCACCTTGTGCAAATTAGACAAAGGCACCTCCTTCTGCAGGTGGATGCAGCTGCTCCAGGGAGCAAAGCCTGGGCTTGATTTCAGCCCTGCTCCCACCTCATCTCCTCCCATCTTTAGTAGGTCACGAGCATGCAATCAGCCCACAGCCCTGACTCAAAGTTCTGTTCAAGCACCTCTCTGTTTACTTTGTCTAGAATGCCTTTACCCACTAAATCCATCCACCTAACTCCTATTCATCCTTCTAATGATCAAGACAATCATCATCCTACAAGAAGCTTTCGCCTACTCTATGCTACCAGAAAGACTTCGTCGTACATGCCTGGTATAGATTTTCTTGTCTATTTCTCCCACTAGAGGCTGTATTTTGTGAAAGCAAGGACCCTGTCTTTCAGATCTGCACGCCAGTAAAGCCTAAGACAGTGCCTGGGAGAGTGCAGATCAACAGCCGCTGAATGTCAAATGAATGATGCCTCTTGCTTTCTTAGCCTTGTCATCGTGTAATAAGAAAGTCCCCCCACCCCAACCCCCAGCAATTTGGGGATTAGGCCACGGTGTCTGCTTCCTCAAATTACATAATCCCTACTCAAATAACAAGAAGCCAGATCTCATTTAGCAATTATTTCATTAACCTATGATTAAGAAGAACAAACATCTTGGATTTCAACTTCCTGTCCCCGCCTAACAAGTTCACTAATACATCTGTCACTGACTGTTTTGTCCTTCGCTGGATCTCACTCCCTTCTTTCATCTTCTCCCCTCCCAGACTTGTTCCACTTAACAAGAGCCATCCAGCTGGATGGTGGGCGCATGGGAATTTGTAGTACTCTCTACGGACATTTTCATAAGAAAAAAGTAAAAATAAATACTAAAAAAGTAAAGAGTTATCCATACTCACTGAACCACAGGCTTGACTTCTTATATTTCTGCCTTTCACGAGATTTTCAACATTAGTCCTGTTTGACTCTCCCAATTGGCCTGCGCCTGATGGGCACATTGGTTTCATTTATGACTTTACTCGCTCTCCTAGTCACTCCCTCCTCAAATCCCTCACTAATTCCTTTCTGATATGAATCTGAATTCTCTTCTCGTATTTAAGTCAGGCCAAAAGGAGTACCAGACTTTAACTCCCTATCAAAGACACTGTATACCTGAAATCTAGTCATTTTATCTATGAAAAATAAGTGGCCTCACTTGGGTGGCCTCTTACGCAGAACCATTTTAGGAAGAACTGGGCAGATATCACACGTTTTAAATCAGAGATAGAGGTTATTGTCTCCCTGCTCACAATTATTCCAGAAGAACATGGCGCTGACTAAGCCCCTGCTGAAGGGGTGAGGCTGGACCAGCTCTTCCCTGGCTATGAGCAGAGCGGTTCAGGTTCTTGCCCATGGAACTTGGAACTGGGGCCCAGAGGCTGAGTTACTCAGGTGATGAAGGCTTGAGAGCTGTGAGGACACGTGGAGTAGAACCCAACGATGGCTCCGTGTGAGCCAGGGCCACCTGCAAGCCAAGAGGAGGATGGGAGTGGGAGGATGGAAACCCAGAACCCGGGGAAATGCATCAGACAGGATTTTCTTGTTGTTATTATTGCAAATGACACAAGTGACAGTGAACCCACAAAGAAATTTAAGCAAAAATGGGCATTTCTTGGGAAGTATAAGAGTGGAGATGGCCTCAGGGACTGAAAAATATTGTCAGGTTCTCCCTCACCTCACTCTACCCTCACTCTATGTGTGTGTGTGTGCGTGTGTGAGTATCTGTCGTCTCTGTGTCTCTCTACCTCTCTCTCCATATATATATATTTTTTCTCAACAAATAGGATTGCTTTTCAGTGTGTGTGTGGGGGTGGGGTGGGGGGGCCGGTTATGCAGAAAACAACCACAGAGCAGAGACCTTCAGGTTTATTTCATACCATATTAGCCACTTCAAAAGAAAGCAAGCTCTGGATTTATATATAAAATCTCAGGAGAGGACTCTGATTTGCCTGGCTTGGACATGTGCTCATCTAAAACAAGTCCTTACAATGGTTTACTCAAAGGTCACTGTCCCCTTCTTTCTCATAAACATAATTCTGATTCCATCGCAGTATCAGATGACTATGTGCTCAGGAAGGCAGATCCTTCCATAGCCCCAAGAGATTAATCATTCCTGATCTACATCAATCATGGTACTCTGACTCCCCCGCCAGTTACTAGTATAGGCATGGGTATAGGACACAGCCCTATATATTAAGATCTGACCGAAAGGAAAGTATGCAGGAAGGTTTTTGGAAAAATGTACATCATTCTTGATAAAATACACAAAAGGCAATCCTTCCTGACTTCGGACAAAGTTATGTGAGGATGTGATGCCTGGAGCTGCAGCAGCCATCTTGTAATCATGGTGGGGGAAAATCTGAGGATGAAAATCACTATGCTAAGGATGGTAGAAAGGAAACCGATAAACCTGGCACTTTAATGATGTCACTATGCCGTTAAATTAACCCTGGAACCATGTCTTCCAGGAAGCTAGTCTGCAGGGAAAGTAATAGAACTGATGTTCAAAGTCAACTGAAACAAGGGACTATGCAGGCCAACAAGAAAGGGAATAGTTGCCTACTTGCCAAATCAAAGTAAAGGCTAATGGTTATTGGCCTCTTACCGTGTGTCATGCCGTGTTCCAAGTACTTTACATGTATTACCTCACTTAATCTACACAACAACCCAACAAGGTAGATACTTTCATTGTTCTCTACTTTTCAGATGGGTAGACAAGGTCCAAAAACATTGAATAATTTATCCAAGGTCACAAACTCAGCAATGCCAAGATGGGGACTCACACTTTGGCTTCTGACTCCTTCTGACTTAACCATTAGGTGAAACTTTGAAGTGTTCCTGGCTTCCTGCCCTTGGATTCCTTGTTTTATATCTTTTTAAAGAATCCTCTTTTTATTTGAGCTAGTCTGAGTGGGTTTACATTCCCTGCACCCAAATGTTCCCTGAGGCACGGGCATTGGCCAGACTCAGGCTTTCTTTCTCCACCCATCATAAATCTGTGGGTCTCAATGTCCATTTGTTAAACGCACTTAGTCCAAATCCCACATGAAAACCTTGATTTAGTGGAATTCATGGTTCCCTGGTTTGCTCCTTTCCCAATTGTCACATGGCAGGAATTAGTTTGGGGTCTTTTGGGGGCTCTATTTCCAGCGTGATGTGACTTATTAATTAAAATATCAATGAGCACCAACAAGGGATAACTGTCCCATGAGATCTTCACCTCTAATTTTATCTATTTTTTAACTTTTCAAAGTTAAAGTTTTTGCCCTGAGTGACATCCAGCAATCATATATGGCTCTGTGAGACCAAGAAGGCATTTCTATAGCCTTACCACTGTTTACTCACGCCACACCCTCAACAAATATTTGAGTATCTGCCGTGCCCCAGGCACTACACTAGGCACTGGGTATCAACAGGTTACTTCTCTGTCCTCACACAGGGCAATAAAGTGTAATGATATGCCAGATTACTTTTTTCTGTCAATCAACAGGAGAGCTACAACATATGAAAAAGGTGCACAGGACTAGATAAAGCATTTTGCAGGCACATCCAATGTAGCAGTGACGAGCACAGACCTTGCTGCAGACTGCCTGGGTTCAAATCCCAGCTCTGCCCTGTGTGACCCTGGGTCAGTTACTGAACTGGTATCTCAAGGGTTTAACTTGTTAAATGAGGATTAAAATTGTAGCCTTGTCATAGGGTTGTTATGAGAGTTAGCATTTTTCTAAATCACTTAGAACATGATAATTACAATACAAGTGTTTGTTCAAAAGGAAAAATGAGCTGCAGTCTATTCTCCTTCTACCCACTGATCATAACCAAGCAACTTTGCTGCAAGCAGTGGTGATATGGCAACACGCCAACCTCAGGATCTGCAAACGGAAGCCCAGCCTTGTCACTGTTGGGGAGGACGGGGGCTCCAGACACCAGGACCAGCGGCACCACTGCAGGGGGTGACTCCCCTGGCCTCCACCGCTAAGTAAAATAGAGGCTCCACAATCAGTTGTTTCTTGCTCTCAGAATCCCCAAACTAAGATGTCGGTTAAATGGATTTTACGGTGACTTGATCTAGAGAATTTGGTTTTCAATAAGCAGATCTTGGAAAAAAAGAAGAATCAGAAATTAGGAAGAGATTTTAGAAGTCAAGCTGTAATCCAAATGTTTGATAACCCCTCTGACCATTGGTTATCCAGCCACTCCTGGGACATTTTTAGACGGCCTTTTCCTTTATGGATCATTTCTAGTTATCATCAAGTACTTCCTTTTATTGCTCCCACACACTTGTCCTGGTTCTGGAGCACGAATAACCCCAATTCTAAATGATGGTCTTCAGATGCCTGGAGAAGAGGATTCCCTCTCTTCTCCTAGTTTCCTGAGCTAGTCACAACTTGACATGAATGATGATCAAAATCCTCCAAGTTCTAAGGAGGAAATAAATAGAATATAGAGACTCAGAGGGGTGTCCAGGGAGATCATTTTTAGAGAGGGTCCTTGAAGTACCCTGGAAAGCCAATCTTGCTTCTGGGCTCTGAAGAAAGGGAAAGACATTGATTCCTTGTTTTCATTATGTCTGAAATAGGCTCCTCCCCACCTTGAATCCTGTGGCCTAGAGAAGGGTGTTGATAGCAAAACTCAAAATGAGTACATTGCGATACCACGTGAATCCAGTGGAATTCAACCGGACTTTTGTAGCTGAAATTTAAACCAAATGTCTCAAAATACAACGGTCCCTAGAGAGTGCGGACTTAGTACTTTCATAACAGAAACAATGGTTTAGCTTAAACGAGGCCAGTTTTTAAAAAGAAAGTTTTCCCTCTGTATGTGCGAAGATATAGATTTTGGGACCTTCTTAGGTGGTAGAATGGAATACTTAAGAGGCCAGGGTTGGGATTCAATTCTCATAAGAACAATCAGCTTTGATCAGAACAAAGCTCTCTCCCGTGTGCTCACAGCGTTCTCTTTAAATCCTAGGTAGTGGTAACAATAAACAAATAGACAATAGCTAACAATTATGGAAGATTTTCTATGTAGTAGGCACTGTGCTAAAGGCTTTACACGAATTATTTCATTTAAACCTGGCAACAGCGTTGTGAGGAAGTTCTCGTAGGTTCATTCAGAGTAAAAGCCAAATGCCTTCCAGGGCCCAGAAGGCCTGACCTCTGTCCCTCCTGCACTCATTCTTCCTCAGACACGTCATCCACACTTTCCCCAGGGCCTTTGTACTTGCTGTTCTCTCAGCTCAGAGTGCTCTTTCTCAGCTCACTCCAAGGCTAAATCTCTCACCTCCTTCAAGTCTTCCTTCAAATATCACCTTCTCAGCAGGGCCTTCTGCCACCAACCTGTAGAAAAATTGCAATATCCCCTTCCTCCATCATATACCATACTTCCCCGCTGTATGTTTTTCCATAGCAGATAGCATTTTATAACCTTCAACACAATTGACTTATTTTGGGGTTTGTTATCTGTCTCCTTTGATCAGAATGTATGCAAGGATTTTTGTCTACTTTTGTTCACAACTCTAAACCCAGCACCTAGAAACACAGCTGGCACATGGATATTAATAAATATCCATAAATATTTATTGGTTAAATTTTCTACATGAGGCCATAGATACAGAGGGGGTAAGCAGTCATGCTTTTTATAGACAAATAGCCTTCATTAGGAACTCACATTCCAGAAACCAAACTTGGAGTATATATCCTTTTCCTGAGGGTGGGTGGCATTATCTCTGACCATTGGGGGCATTAGATCTGAATAATACTTCATGAGTAGAAACACACACTAGCAATCAAGAATCCACAGAAGTATTCCATGTGGGCACTACATTCAATTATATATGTGTAGGCACAACCACTTGTTGGAATATTTTATGACTCTACTGGGAAATTTTATTTGATAAGACTTGAGGGAAACTAAAAAATGTCAAACTAAAAACTGAAGAGGATATAAAAGTTCTTATGAAAATATTTTCCCAGGGTTGCACAACAGCAAGAATGACAGCTTATAACACTCTTTTACAGACGCCATTCAGATTCAAGTATCGTTTCCCGAGTTCCTTTTATATGATTATATTTAACCTTCCTAACAATGCAGAAACCCAATTTGCAGATGAGGTACGAGGCTCTCAGAGGTTATGCACCTTCCTCAAATAGCCCAGTAAGGGGTAGAATTTGGAATAGAATATAAATCTTTTGTCTCCATCTGGAGTGCCTCCCGCTGTACACACAGCTGCTGGTTAGGCTTCAGGTGTTTATCATTTTACAGGATCTTCTATCCCGAGGAAGGAGCTCCGTTTTTGTAAATGGCTACCTTAACGCCTCGTCAACTGAACAACAAAAACTACAAATATGACTCCCCCTCCCTCTTTTTCCAAGGTCTACTGTTACACAGATTCAAGCGATTCACATTGGAGCGTGTACATCGTCGTCACGGTAGAATGAGCGTCTTTGTCTGAAGTTCATTTCACTAACTAAACAGCCAGGTTCATAAAGCTCACATTATGACGGAGGAGAAAATGCAGCTGCTGACAGCATCGCTACGCGCAACAAATACCAGGAAAATCTCAAAGCTCTGACCACTTTTTTCTTAACCATATTTTTGCCAATTATTTCTCCACAGCTTTGGACACTTGTTTTCACCTCTACTCTTTTCCAAAAAAGAATTCTACCCCGGGGAAAAAAATTAAGACCTCAAAACCCAGTACAAATTGCTCATTTAAAGAACAGGATTTAAGGATGTGGGGGCTTTTCTTCCCTAAAAGCTCATCACTCTGGAGAAAGAATTTGAATCCTGTCCTGATTCTTCCTGAGCAGTGGAGCAGTTTTGGGTTTTGTGTTAGTTAATTTTAATTAAAAAAAAAAAAAAAGCACCATTCTTGAGAAGCTGTTGCTATGAGACTTCCTGGGCCTCAACAGATGGCCACAGAACAGTTCTCAGCCCTGAGCTCTGGGCTCTGAAGCCCTCCACTCAGGCATACCATTAACATTCCTGAAATACCTTCGGAGGCAATGCGGGCCAGCCGCCTTCAGACTAGCTCACCCGCAGCTCCTAGGCTGGCCTCCCTTGTCAAGGGGCCTGGGTTGAAATTTGCTATAAATGAATGATCAGGCCTCTCTAGGAAAAGGCTGTAGCAGAGAGGGTGCTGTCCTTCTCAGTTTAGGCTTCAGACAAACTTGACCAACACACCCCTGGGGTTTTGAATTGTGAGCAGACAAACACGTGTGCACACATATGTACACACACTCATGCACATGTACCCCCCTCCACACCCAATTAATTTCATTGTTTCTAAGCCTCTGACCCCCTCCCAGTCACAGAGTGATCCAGTTAAGAGAGCAGCATATTTTTGGACTGAAGCATTTTGAGTGAGAGGTTTAAGGATTCCTGGTTTCTCTTCTGATATTAAGACATAAAGGAAAAGAGAAGTGCATGGCATTCAAGATTCTACTTTCTCACTAACTTCTTGGTGTTGTTGGACAAATCATTCCGTTTCATCACCTTTCTCTCCCTTCTAAACTGGGATAATGATATTGACCTACATGCGTCAGAGAATTTAATGAGCCATGATAAATAAACAATAGAGAAATCATTGCATACATATCAGGTCAGTAAGACCAGCCTCCATCCCTGCCAGGGAAAAGATAAGGGAGGAACCTGGAGACCTACACCTGGGGGTCTACTTGTTGGGACCACTTCCCCTGGAGGGCTGGTCCAGAATGCTGACCTCGGTTTTTGGTGGGGTCTACTGGTAGCTTTATGGGTACTAAGGAGCTTTGGTACTTGGAAGAAAACAAGTGATTCCAAACAACCATAGCTTTTCAGGGTGGGGCTCATTTAAATTCCATCCTCAGAGTTTTCGCTTTAAAACCAGGCCTGGAGTGTACAAGCGAAGCCCTACTTAAGTGTCTGACGCCAGTGCTCTCTTGATCACTTGACGGGACATCAGAGCAATCCTACCAGTTTCAGTTCACAGAAGTTCGTTGAGAGCTTTTCTCCCAATGATATCAGATGATACGCCACAAATACCGCACCACTGCCCTCATCTGACGTTCGTTTTTGAATCCAATCTGTCCAACCAAGAAGCAAAAAAAATGAGTCGAGATTGCTTAGGTTCCCACCTTCCAAAATCATCCATTTGTCCTGAGGTATAGCTTCCCTCTTGTCTCCAAAATGTGAACTTAGGGTTGTTGGAAGTTTTTTTTTGTTGTTGTTGTTTTTTGTTTTTTTACACATGACTTTTAGAGGTTTGGCATGACAAGAGCGCCAACTTTTTCCTTAATAGGAACATTAACCAGTGACATTTTAATGAAGCCATCTATAGAGGACTGGAGATAAGGAACCTGCTTCTTTTTCCAAGTGTCTAGGGCTACAGCTTGCTTGTCTGGTCCCTATGGCCATAGCACATTGAGCAAAGGGAGGTTTCACCCTGCTATTCAGCTTCTGAGCTCACAGGCTCCCCCACTCAGAAAAGTCAGAGGCAAAGGCTGAGATCTGGGGCTGTTTTGATGAGGGAGGGAGAGGGAGCGGTGGGGGAGGGAGGTGTCTGACGTATGCAGCTTTCATTTGCATAGCTGAACCTTTCAAGCAGAGCCAATGGGGCACACAGTTTGTGTCTGGGAGCGGGGGCTGAGTGCGCTCTATTGTGCCCTATTGTGTGCTGTCCACGACACCAAAGGGGACCCTCGCCAGGCCGCAGCGGAGGGAACCGGGCAGGCATTCCACAGCTCCAGAAAGGAGACTTTTAAAAGTTGTCACTGGGGAAAAAAAGAATTTAACATACTTAATCCCCCACCCCACTCTAACTCTCTAATGATACTGTTCTTGGGATGAAATATACATGTGTGTATCTTAGTTATTAACAATTGTGTCAAATTACATATTTGGGGGTACTCTGTAGATATGTACAAGGGCTTTCTATACTCTTAATATGAAATGTAGGGTTTTGTGACTTTACTTTTTAACTAAAGATGAAGTTTTTCAACTAGCTCTCTTCCTTTCTGTACCTTTTTAAGACACTGGGATTTTTATGGATAGTTTTTTTTTTTTAAGATAGTGATTGGGGCTAAGATGGTATTTATCCTTCCCCATACAAAAATGACTTAACCCAGGAAATCATCTTTGATTTATACACCTTCTAGGTTGTAATTCATAACGAAGGCAGAATTTTGAAATTTAAATCAATGCTAAATACACAATATTTTTTTAGCTTTTCAATATCCATTTCTCCTTCAACTCCCTCAACATTTATAAATTCATTTAGTATCTACCTATCTACCTACCAACGGATCTAATTTTTCAATTATCACCAACCATCTGTGCTATTTGCACACAGATTATATTCAAAATGATCGCCCTCGACTTGTGTGACGCTCACATCTCACCCCACAGCTGAGAAAGATGGAAATTTCCAGCTGGCTAAAAACATTGGAAGAAAAAGACATAGTTCAGGATGATTAACATCGATGACGAGTGAATGGTTCCTGAAAGCTTATCACCTCTTTTTCACCAACTCTATCTGTTCTCTCTACTCCTGTTTACTACCTGAACAGAAGCACTCAGGATTGCTGAACACCTTCGTTTCATGAAGGTGTTTATATCTTCGGAATTAATAAGGTGGGAACTACTTTGGATTTATAAATGAATCTTTACCCGTTTACAGAAAGTTTTCTTTAAAAAAACCAAAATCGAAGGGAAAATTACTTCCTCCCTATCACGACGAAACAGGCAGAGCTGTAAGCACTAGTCCCAAACCACTAGTCTTTTTAGCAACCTTGGATTACTAAATCCTAGAAGTACAAGTATGCTGACAGCAATCCAAGAGGGAAGACAGGCGGGTCCCTGAAGAAACTATCAATCAGCTTACAAGTAAAATGAAATCAGAGTAGAGCTTAGGCTTAATCAGAATCATGGCTTAATATTCCTAAGCATCTCACTGTTGATCATATTTAGGTGCTCGCATTTAGAATCTGACTTTCTCTGAAACATAAGGATGAGCACAGTGACCAAGCCATAATATCAACTCCCCCACCCCCAGTTGAAGCGAAATTCACTAATTCCTCTATGTTGAACAAACCTGAAAAAGAAAAACTGCTTTCATACCACAAGAGAAAAAGTTAAAGACAGCTTTAAAAATAAGTAGTAATTAGAATTAGACTATAAATCCTGGGGCTGCGTGACGGGAGGGAGCCAAGCTATTCAGCCTGACTATATTATTATACAAGCTAGCATACTATTTGTTGCCCTTAATTAAAAGTTACTTTATTCCATCGTCACTTCAGCTTCTCGTCAAATAGGAAGGAGTGCACAATGAGGTGTCAATTGCCTGCAAGGGCTACAGTAATTTGTCAAGTACGCCCCTCCCCGTTTACATATTTATTTTTGCCTTAGTATCATTTGGCCAGCACATTTGACAGCAGTATATCTCAGTGATATCATCAGAAAGGCCTAAACTAAACAACTTCCTTGCCTTTTGTTAGTTTACCCTCCCAATACTGGCATTCCATCAAGATAAATGTAGAAATAATCTCAAGAAATATCTGGTTTAAAACGGACTTACCTTAAGAAAGTCTAAGCCGGCATTTCCAGTGTCCTCGGTTGTCTGCTGGACAGCTCTGTCCAGCGTGACACTGGGCCAAGCTGGCCCACCGAGGGGGCTCAGTGGCTTGGGAGAGGTGGCATAGAGGCACGAGTCCGGCCCGGAAAGAATCCACGGGAGCCAGCCCCAGGAAGGCGTGAGCTAAGACACAGGTGTCTGACACCACCAAGGCACCTCTGCTCGGAACCTGCAATCAAACGGCTGCCCTGATTAGCCACGTACAAAAGGCAGTTCGGATTACTGCCCTCCTGCCGACCAATCGCCGGCCGGCCTGCCTGACAGCAGCCGGCCCCCGATGGAAGGGGAAGTGCACGCGGCCAGAACCCTAGAACCGGTTTCCACAGTGGCCGCTGGCACGCCAGGTCTCGCGCGCACGCCTGCCCCACACTCTGGAGAAGCCGTAAGGAGAGCTTGTGGCAACGGGAAAGCCACGTCCTGCCCTTCCCCAAACAGTGTCGCTCTAGGTCCTTTGACTCATAAACAACACAATGCACTGTGATGACAATTCAAGTGAAGGTAAGGAAGAATGAATCGCGTTGGCAGCTTTAACCATTTAATTAACCTGTCTGCTCTTCCTCCCGCCCCTTGTCGGGATCCACTTGGACTTCCTTGCAGCCGAATCAGTTCAATTTTTAATTAGCTATGGTTTTTGCAAGCAGCAGTTTCTCACAGAAGCTAGGAAATTGGAGGGAGAATCAAACAAAAAGAAAAATCTTTTCTACAGTCATTGTTTCCAACAATAAGATTCAATATTGTAAAAATCACCTCAGACACAGCAGTTTATAAAGATAGTGCTTGTAAAAAACAAAACATTAACAAAACACTGCATTTTAAAATTCAGCACAGTGGAGTGCCATGCGGCTCATCTTTGTGGATGGAATAAAACATTTCCTAAACTGCAACCAGCTAAAGGAATTTTACTTCAATCTATCATCCCAGGCCCTGAAACCACAATCCTTTGCAGCTGTATGGATAAGCAGTGCTTGATTCAAGTTTTGGTATTTGCCCCAGACTGTAGGGGTCAGCTTAACAGTAACCATAGACACAAAGAAAAGGAACAGTGCACGCAGAAAGAAAACGGGACACCAAGTGTGTCTAAGTTCGTGGGCATGTAAATGTATTTTCATTAGTTTACAGCTGCCATGGTGGGAAAAAACAAACCATAGGATCCACAAATAATTTGTAAACCTCCTTGCTATAGAATCTTAAAAAGACTTGCAGATTATTTTTCGATGCAGAAAGAAAGAAGAGGGAGAGGGAGCACTCACGCACACGTGGCAGAATTCTGAAATCGCAGGGGCACTATACTCTAAAGACAGACACCAAGAAAGTCTAAAGCATCCTCAAAGATGTCATTACATCTCAAAGGTGAGACTAATTTTATTTAAATACTGTTCCTTTATTAACCAGAAAGCCTGTCTCTCCAGAATGTTCCACTTGAATTCCAGAGCTATTTATATTCCTATAACTTGAAATCGAGGGAAATAGGATTGAGGCAAGTGTGGGATGAGAACAGTGGTCAGGCAGGGCAGAGAATCATCTTTCAGAAGAGAAATCTCCCACTAGACCATGCACCATGGATGCCTTCTATCAAAAGTTAGCTTTCTTTCCTTTTAGGAAGGCACCATTCTTATCCCAGTTCTATGATTTCCTCCCCCACCCTACAACATCCTCAAAGGCCACAGCTGCGTTGCATGTCCTTCCATCGTAGGCTACTCCCACCAAGCCAGAGTTCAAGAGCAGCCAGGCCTTGAAAGTTATTGTTTCAAATTTAACAACCTCCTGCTGCTGACGAGGAGCTCATCTCCACAGTGTGGAATGATAAATGGCAGTGCTTGACATCTGTTTATCACAATTAGCCATGACCATACCTCAAACAGCCGAACATTCACAGAGGTTGAAAGGAGCCAGGAGTCTACTCTCTTTTCATTTCACCAGTAATTTCCTCATAGCCCAGGTCTGTCCAATCTAAGTCCACTTCGAATCTACTCTCCTCCAAGTTCCCTGGGACAACATCCTCAACCGATTAGTGGCTCCAGGAACTGTGTATAGCACCTCATGGGAGCTATGTTACATTAGAAGAGAAGATATGGGACTGGCCCGGTAGCATAGTGGTTAAGTTCGAGTGTTCCACTTCAGCAGCCCAGAGTTCGTGGGTTCAGATCCCAGGTGTGGACCTACACACTGCTCATTAAGCCATGCTGTGGTGGCGTCCTGTATACAAAATAGAGGAAGATTGGCACCAGTGTTAGCTCAGGGCCAATCTTCGTCACCAAAAAAAAAAAAGAAGATATCTCTATGTGATTCTTTAGAGAAGCTAAAACCACAGGTAAGTAAAGAAAATAATTATATTGAAGCAATTAAATCACCTGTCCTTTCACAAATTATGAGATGAATAAGGGAACCATTGTTATATTTACAAAGAATGGATGGCCATGTAGTATTAGATTGAACCATATTAAATTGTAAATATTTGACAATTTTTGGCCTACTAAAATAGCAATTTCATGTGATTCAACCTGTAGTTAACTACTATACAACTAGTAATTAACTATGTGTCAAGAGTTACTATGTTATATTTTCTAATCATCACCTCAATTCTATAAGGTGAATACTATACTTATTGATAACAACTTTACAGATGAGGAAACAGAGGCTTGAGGAGGTTAAGGAAAGTGTTGAATACCTCACAGCTAGCAAGCAGCAGAGCTGGGATTCACCTGGCAATCTGACTCCAGAGCCCCTGCCTTGCACCACCACCCTCTGCAAAGGAGAATTTGAATTCTAACCTATGCATTCACTAGCTTTGTGACCCTGGGCCAATTACTAAACTTCCCCAAGCCTCAGTTTTCTCTCCTCTGAAATGGGACTGATGATAGAACCTATCTGATGTGAGGACCGAATGTGAAGATGTAAGTAAAGCACTTAGCATCACGGTGTCTGGCCCAGGGGATGTGCTCAAATGTTACCTAAGAGCAGTGGTATGGGCAGAGTGCTCACTCTCCCACTTTCACCAGGACCTGAAGTGAGATAGCATGTGTGTCCCCATCACCCCCTCATGGTCCGGCAGCCACCCGTGGGCAGGACAGTGAAGTCTGAGGTCCTCAAGTCCAGAAGCGACACCCTTCACGGTCAGTGCACATTACTTTGGCACATAGGAATTTCTTCACCCTGGAATGTGCACCAGCTCCCCCTCATCTAGAAGAGAAACCATCCACACCATGCTGCCCACCAGCCCATCCCACCCCCATAAACCCTGTCCTCAGCCCCATCTTCTACTTCCTGCTTGCTCTTCTTCAGATTTCTATTGAGAATCCGGAACGCTTTCACAAATATCTTAGACTTCTCATCTTAAATGAGAAGTCGAGCTTCTTTGGCAATCAGCTGTAGAGGGTTCTGCTATCCATGTATGAAGAAGCATTGATGGTCTAATCTGGAGGCAGTGCTGTGGTACCCACAGTGCACTGGACCAGGAGTTAGGGGCTTGGCTTTCCCTTCTCGTTCTACCACTGACCTGCTAAGTGACCTTGAACAAGTCACTTATCATCTCTAGGCTCCAGTCCTCATTCCAATCCAGAACATCACTAAGTTTATTGCCAATTCTAATATCTGTGGTGAAGAGAAAAAAAATGTAGTTGAGTTTTTGAAATACAGGGTTTTCAATTTTCCTTTATTCTAAAAGCTAGTAGCTCATCTACTCAGGCACATCCTGTTTTCTTTTGATTGCCTTTCAAAAAAAAAGCCACAGTCAGGGAGTTTTACATTACTCTGTTGACAAACTGCAGACCAAGATAGATAGCCTTGATTTCAGAACACCAGATTTCCACTGGTATTTTTCCTTAATGATTTGCACATGTCCTTGTAAGGTGCTTGTCTGTGGTTAGAGATGGGGGTATCTGGAGAGAAAGCTTCACAAGATAATGAAGAAAATGTGGTTTCCTTACTCACCTGCAATTTCTTTGTGTCCTTGTCTGTGCACAACAGTTACACTGTTCTGTAGCGGCTGTGAGGTAGATTCCTCGACGACGTATGGTAGTTTTGGATAGCTGTAGGGCACTTACTTGCCAGGCCTTATACTTTTACGGTATGCTCCAGAAGCTCAAAGTACTTTCACAGAGTATGTTTTTAAAAATTAAAAGTTTGTGGGGCCGGCCCCGTGGCGTAGCAGTTAAGTGCGCGCGCTCTGCTACTGGTGGCCCAGGTTCAGATCCCGGGCGCTCACTGACACACCACTCGTCAGGCCATGCTGTGGCGGCGTCCCACATAAGGTGGAGGAAGATGGGCATGGATGTTAGCCCAGGGCCAGTCTTCCTCAGCAAAAAGAGGAGGATTGGCATGGATGTTAGCTCAGGGCTGATCTTCCTTACAAAAAAATAAATAAAATAAAATAAAATAGTAAAAAAATAAATAAATAAAAATTAAAAGTTTGTCCTCAGTACTCCCAGGAGGAATTGAAAGAATTTTGTGAGTGGAGGAGATGGAAGCAGCCTCTTGGCCTCTGGTCTGCTTGCTTTTCATAGAGTGCTCACCACCTTCTAACATACTGTATAATTTATACACATATTGTGTTTATCATTCATTTTCTCTGCTCACGTGAATGTCAAGTCCATGAGGACAGAGATGTTTGTTTTGACCATGGCTGAGTCCCAAGCATCTAGAGCAATGACTGGCATATACTAGATGCTCAACAAATAAGTGAAACTTTGTAAAATCCTGGAAATGACTCAGGTAGAACGGGTACCCTGCACACCTCACTTTTAGAAATCACGCTATCATTAGAAGGAGGAGGCAACGTAGAATAGATCCCACTGGTGAGGACAGTGACAATGACCAGCTGATGATGATGTGTAAGGCGAAAAAAGTGAATAAACTTTTGTGGGGTTCAGAGTTAATTTAGCCCAACTCTGCAAATTCCCACATCCGGGTTCCGGGTTGAAGGAAAACTGGGCAGTGAGCTGAGAGAGAGAAACTTAACAAGCTCAGTTACTTTTCTAGTCCATTTTTGTTTAATTTCATGGGAAATTGTATTTGTTGGAGAACTCCAGGTGTGTCTGAAGGAGTCAGATCCTTGAGGGCACGCTAAGGGACGTGGACACACAGCAGCTGAGTCATGCTCGCTTTGTACTGAGGTAAAAGTTTTTTATCCCAATCTGACCGCACATTGACATCAAGGTTGAGGAGATAATGCCTATAGGCCTCTTAGCACTGTAAAAGATGTCAGTTAAGTCCAAAGTGTTATTACACAATACCTTTCCTGTATAATAACCGGAGGACATAAACCACTTATGAGACAGAAATCAGAAGGCATGATACTTTTTCTTTGCTGGTTGCTGATGCGAGTCACACTTTTCAATTTAAATTCTGATTCTATCGTGCTACCTTTGACCTCAGAGACTAACAAGCTTAAAGTAATCATATCACTCCTGTTCTTTTTGCTGTCTTCACAGTCTGTAGTTCTTTGGGGAAACCAAGGTATTTCTTCACAAGAAAGTTAGTGGCCAGAAGGTAGCAAATAAAGGCATTGAGCTCAGTCATCCCTTCAAAGCCCCCACATCCCAGATGGCGAGCCCCAAGCCACCACTTAGTGCTAAGAATAACAGGTAGAGGAGTTACCTTTGGGTTCTCATTTTACCCCTGGGGATGAAAAGAAAACTCTGGAGAAAGAGTACTGTGGAACACAAATTACAGCATTATTAATGATTCATTTCAACCTCTAGGAAAATTACACAGCTAATATAATAAATGAATAAAGTGGGGGCCAGCCTGGCGGCGTAGTGGTTAAGTTCGCGCGATCCACTTCGGCAGCCTGGGGTTTGCAGGTTCAAATCCCAGGCGCGGACCTATGCACCTCTTATCAAGCCATGATGTGGCAAGCGTCCCACATATAAAGTAGAGGAAGATGGGCATGGATGTTAGCCCAGGGCCAATCTTCCTCAGCAAAAAGAGGAGGATTGGCAACGGATGTTAGCTCCGGGCTAATCGTCCTCACCAAAAAAAAAAAAAAAGAATAAAGGGTAAAGGTAATAGCAAATATCAGTTACATTTATATACTTGTCTACTACTTAAGTTTCTTAGCAGGGGGCTTACTATGTATCAGGCAGGATATTAAGTACTTTACATATTTTGTTTTAACTCTTCTAACAGCTCTACAATGAAAGTACTATTATTATAATACCTACTTTACGGCTGAAGAATCTCAGGCACAGAGAGATTGAAAACTCACCCAAGATCACAAAACTAGCAAGTGGTGGTAACAGGATTTGAAGCCAGGCAGGCTGATTTCAAAGTATATGCTCTTAAACACCACTGCATATGTTAGATTTGCTGTGACTTAGAAATGGGATGTGTATGGCATGTACAATGTTTAGGAGTTTGGGGTATTTTTCCGACTAGCATATTTCTCCTTAGGGAGACTATGCCACGCCACCCCCAGCCAGATATCAGCAGAGTAGATCAGTAGAATGGCGCCAGCCAGCAGTAACAAGAGAGGCTGTCAAGCAATTAGCCTGATGATGATTTGGTATAATAAAACCTGCTTCAAATCATAACTTAGACAGTGTAGAGAACATTCTTCCTTTCGCTTTGCTAACCCTCCATCTTATGCTACAGTAGAAAAAGATAGTTTGAATCACAGTGGGGCTAGGCAACCACATGCCTTGAAAAGAAATGTGACAGGAGACGTACACAAGCAGGCACTCAGCACATTATGTGGGGTTTCTCAACTCACTCAGCAAACATTTCATGAGTACTTGCTATGGTGGGCACTGGAGAGACCAAAGAGAGTAAGACACAGTGATTCCCTGCCCCAGTTTAGTATTAGAAATTGTCAACCATCCCTCTACTGGAAAAGACTCAGTCTGAACAATTGGCTGGAGATGAAAAAAGACAACTGGCCAACCAGTGTTTGGGCTCCCGGGCAGGCAGAGTAAGTGGGCAAAGTGGCAGGTGTAAGGTCGTAGGAAGCAGTGGACCCCCAGAGCAAACTGGAGAGGGTACGCCTCACCCGACATGGGTACACATGACTCCAAGCCACTGCTGCCAGATCGTATGATTTTTCCAGAAGCTGGAAAGCCATATTCTTATGTAAAACTGCCAGATTTTTAATGTGGATTAAACAAATGTTTGCAAGCCAAATACTTCTAGATCAAACAAACATCTGCAGGCCAAATACTTCTGTAAGATATAGTTTTTGAACTCTGCCAATCAAAGAACTTTATTAAATTCAAGGAGTTGGCTTTTTAAAAATAAAACTGATAGCTTTCCTAGTGGCTTTGGTATGTGTCGACCTTCTGATCCTTAGTTACATCTAGTTTGAATCATTTTAAAATTTTTATTAAGATGTAACCTACACAGTGTATAAAGTGTACTAATCTTAAGTAAACAGTAAAAATGATATAGAATATTTCTAGCCTCCACATAAGGTTCCTTCCAGACTTTTTGAGCCTATTCCAGACTCCTCACCCCCTTTTTTGGCCTCCATGATCAATTAGCTTTGCCTGTTGTTTAGTTCAAATCTTAATCAATTAAACGAGAAATTGATAACAGATTTAGTTGCTTCAGGTCTAAAAGAAATAAAACTGGGTTTAAACAAAGGCACAACCAAAAAGAGTCAGGTAAACCCAACAATACAATGGAGCCCACAAACTCAGCCCAGTGCTTCTTCCAGTTCTGATGCTTGTTGCTTCCACAGCCCTGTTCTTCCCGATAACTATCATTTCCTGTGCAAACACCATATGCCAAGGAGGCACTTGTCATTCTGCGTGGAGTACCTCATTTAAACATTACAAAACCCTCTGAGATACAAATTCAAATAAAATTTATTCCAGCTGTACAGCTCAAGAGACCTGGCCCTGTGGTAGTTATGCAGCTAGATCCACACGGCCAACACGTGCAAAGTCGAGATTCAAAGGCAGGGCTATTACAAAGCCCAGGGACTTTTCCACCGGACTACATGGCCCCCCATAAAATTCATAAATGGGTGTTTTCTTAATTCTTCCACAAGAATAAGATAAACTTTAATTCTTAACCAGGAACATAATGAACCTTATTCAATTTAGAATCTGACTAGGAGTTCATGCTTCACATTGTAAGGATTGGTGGTAGTGGTAGAAGTATTCAAAGCTGATATTTATTATCTAGGTACTTTTATTTTTAAAACAACTTAATAAACACAGTAAATATATATATATACACACACACATATACATACATATATATATATATATCTCTCTCACTACCTTTTACTAGCATAGGTCTTATCTTTCTTTATTTACCTAAACTAATTTCCTGGAGCTTATGACACATCATCTTGTACAAATATAGTTCTGAGACAGGAGGCAGACTTGGGTGTTTAAAGATTTTCCTGTCTCTCAGGAAATTTGTGCAGGATAGAAATGAGATCAGAACAGTGGTGGCTACAGATTTCCTATGAGAAGGGTTCCTGGTGGCAGTGGATTATGCAGAAGTTGCAGGGAACTGGTCTTGAAGCTGTGTCCTCCATAGTAAGTTTACTGTTTTTACTTAGACCAGAGCAGTTTTCTAAAGATGCTTTCACCTATCCTTTAACAAGATTCAGAAAGCATGAATTGTTTACAGTAAAGAATATTATTTTATTGGGTGGGCAACTAATGCATATTATTGGGTGGTGGGGAGGGTTTCTAAAGCCCCACCATCTGCCAATAGCACCCCCATTGCTACCTCCAGGGAGAATGGGCTCATTCACTGGATGCCAAGTGATTGGAATAGCAGAACAATAAAGGGACCTAGAAGGGTCCTATTCAAACCAATGGGCAGAGTAAATTGCCAGGCCCTCCCGGGTAGCACATCCTCTCAGCAGATGGGGAGAAACTTATGGCGTTCCAATACTTTTTATGTAAAAGGATACAGACCACTAGGAGTTCATTTATGCCCAAGGCTTTTTAGCCTAAGATATGCAAAAATTCCAAGTATATATTACCTTTTATCTCAATAGCCACACTGAGACCAACTATCCTATTTAAATTCTAGAGTCAGATCTATTTGACCAGCTTCTTACACTTTAGGTAGCTTAGAAACTCAACTAAGATCTGGTGAAATACCCAAATTTACCAGAAACATCTGTTTCAAAATTCAGATCTGAACTCTAATGTCCAGGATTATGTTTTGTGGATAACTAGCTGAGTTAGCCGTGCCACCTTCACTCAGATCAATACCTGTGGCTTAAGAACTTAAGCCATTTTTAACTCACAACTTTAATCTTTGCTTTAGTCACCAAATTCCTTTTGCTAATTTTATTTTTAATTAAAAAAATTTTTAATTGTGGTAAAATACAGATAACATAAAATTTACCCTCAACCATTTTTTTTTTTTTTTTGGTGAAGAAGACTAGCCCTCAGCTTACATCTGTTGCCAATCTTCCTCTTTTTGCTTGAGGAAGATTGTCACTGAGCTAATATCTGTGCCAATCTTCCTCTATGTTGTATGTGGGATGCCACCAAAGCATGGCTTGATGAGTGGTGTGTAGGTCCACGCCCAGGATTCAAACCTGCGAACCCCGGGCCACAGAAGTGGAGTGCACAAACTTAACCACTATGCACCACCAGGCCAGCCCCTATCCTCAACCATTTTTAAGTGTACAGTTCAGCGATATTAAGTACATTCACATTGTTGTGCAACCATCACCACCATCCATGTTCAGAACTCCCTTCATTTTACAAAACTGAAACTCTGTACCCATAAAACACTAACTCCCCAGTAACCCCTCCCCCCAGGCCCTGGCAACCACCATTCTACTTTCTGTAGCTATGAATTTCACTACTCTAGGTACCTCACATAAGTGGAAACATACAGTATTTGTCTTTTTGTGACTGGCTTATTTCACTTCGCATAATGTCCTCAAGGTTCCTCCATGTTGTAGCATTTGTCAGAATTTCCTTTTTTTTAAGCCTGCAAATTCCTTTTTTTAACCATTAAATGTTTCAAGTTTATGTAGCAAGTCAATCAACTAGATTGAAGGGGAGTACGCTGACTCATGATGGTTCCACTTACAATTTTGCGATGGTACAAGATCAATGCTCATTCAGTAGAAACCATACTTCTAATTTTGAATTTTGATCTTTTCCCGGGCTGGCAATATGTGGTACGATCCTCTCTCATGATGCTGGGTAGCGGCAGCAAGCTGTAGCTTCCAGTCAGCCACGCGATCACGAGGGTGAACAACCGATACACTGACAACCCACACTATTCTGTACCCACACAGCCACTCTGTTTTTCACTTTCAGTATGGTATTCAGTAAATTTCATAAGATATTCAACACTTGATTATAAAATAGGCTTTGTGTTAGATGATTCTACCCAACTGTAGGCTAATGTAAGTGTTCTGAGCACATTTAAAGTAGGCTAGGCTAGGCTATGATGTTCAGTAGGTTAGAAGTATTAAATGCATCTTCAAGTTACAATCTTTTCAGCTTATGATGGGTATATCAGGAGGTAATCCCATCGTAAGTCAAGGAAGATCTGTATTTGGTCTGTTTAATAAGATTTGAGGTTTGGAGACCGTAAGAGAGGGAGTGATATAATTTACTGAAATCTTTAAAGCTGTGGTTCTTTAGGATGCATCAAAATCACCTGGAAAGCGTGGTAAACCATCGATTGCGGGGCCACAACCCCAGAGTTTGATAGACAAGGTCTAGAGTAGGGCCTGAGAATGTGCATTTCCTAGGAGTTCTTGGCCAGTGACCACACTTTTGAGAACCACTGTAACCTATCCAGGGTTAGGCCTGGAGGATTCCAATCACCAAATATTTCCCATAGTGCAAAGAAGATACCCCTCCCACCTAAGACAGGAGGCTTGCAGTTATAGAAGAAGGGAAGCCTAGAGCAGAATAAGAAGGAGTGAGAAAGTCCAGCCCTTGCGATTCCAGGGTATTGTGGGAATGAGGGAAAGGATGGTGGCAAGCTACACCGTCAGAACCCAGCTCTGGTTTCAGCTCTCTGGTCTCAGGAAGAAGAGGGCAAGCATGTGAGTAAATGAGGGGAGTGTGCAGGGAGTCAGGGAATCTTGGCTCCGTTTGAGAGTCTAGGAGAAGGTCACTGCGAGGAGCGCCTGGCCCAGCTCAATTTAGACAGACGTCAGATCCCAGCCAGCAGACTTGGAATGAGGCAGCTATGATGGGGTGAGATGATCCTGGGGTAGACCCCTGGGCCAGGGGTTGCCGGGTTGGAGAACTAGGCAGACACTAAGGTGTCTGAAGCCAATGGGTGCTGAGCAGAGGCTGAGTCTGCCAGTGGGAGGTGGCCAGGGATCCCCAGGGGCATCACCCAGGCCAATGCTGACCACAGATTCACCAGATGCAGAATTCAGCAGTGACAGAGGGGACCACGGATAGAACCTAGGGACCAGGGGACGGTGTGCCCAAAGACCTGCAGTCACCACCGCCCCAAACCCCCAGACACTATTTTGCAGAAGCAGCTGGGCAGTGGAGATGAAGATGACATCTGAGAAGGGAACATTTCATGTCAGAGCCTGAGCATTACCTCAAGGAACCACTCAAACGATTAGACCAGGCTAGCTCTTAACTTGGCTGGGACTAACAGTTACTGTTTTGTTTTCTTGCTAACCAACAAGTGTGAGTTTGTGAAAAAGACCAGATTTAGACAGAATAAAGAACGCACATTTTTTTCTGTATATCTGTCATGTGACGAGGGTTGTTAGATAAAATCAGGAACATACTTTCACTAAAAAATTATTTGTTATCTGAAATTCAAATATAACTGGGCTTCCTGTATTGTGATTTGCTAAATCTGCCAACCCTGCATGTGACCTACTATTGCATGGGCACATGTGGTGATAAGGTTATCAGAGTGTCCCTTCATCGCACTGCCTACTTCAGCCCACAAACCTCGACCATGATACAGTCTCTTTATTGTGCCAACGGAGGGCAATTGACAGAGCTAAACCCCAATCTGCGCATAGTGGGTTTCAAGCTTGTGTTAATATTTCAGAAACAGTCAAGTAGCAGAGGAAAACTAGCTCAGGATAAAATCATCCCTGCAGACAATCTACAAGGGGGCAAATCCATACCTGAAACATACTGATCACTTTCCTTTCACAATATATATTCAAACATGGATATTCGCAATTGAAGTATCACAACACACCTGTAAGACGATTTCCAAAATTGTGAAACGAGCATTTTAACTATACTGTCGGGATATCTGAGGTATCCTCTCTCCCCATCTCCAGGGCCCACTGTCACTGGCCACTAAGGCTTCCTGCCAACTGTGCCAGGAGCTCATGGGGGCTATGTCAGCCCTGCAGGCTGACACGGCCCAGGTCAGCCTTATGAGGTTGAGGTCACCTGCTGACCATGACTGGAAGGAGTCTAATGACAACAGCCACCTCACTATCCACAGATAGCGCCAACCTATTTGTCACAGAGATAACACCATTGGGAACACATTTCTTTATGTTAAGATATTGATAACCTGCAAAATCGCTGTTAAAAATATGAATAATAGCTTTATTACTGCCATTTTATTTTAGCGTAAGATTGTACTGTTTTCAAAGGACTTCATCTATTCTTAGCTATGTCTTTAGAACTTATCAAGTAACCCCCCAGCAAGGTTCTGATGGAACGAGAAATGGAAAGGCAAGTCTGAATGAGGACCCAGGAGAGAGACAGGTGTCTAGGAACAATTCCTAGAAGAGGAAAGATTTGAGAGAGATGGGGTGGGGAGTGCAGAGAGCAGTGGGGCTGAAATGGGGAGAAGCCAGGAGGCTTCACCAGGGTGCTGGCAAGAGCAGAGCACCAAGACAAATTCCATCTCCTTCAGAAGCTGCATTAGACCTCAGTCAAGCCTATCCTGCCATGGACAGAGTCTTTTAGGGCTCTGGGTAAGGACTCGTGAGTCTAGCACTTAAACCCAACAGCATTTATCAAGCATCTATTATTTGAGTGAGAGGTGATAAAATCTCAAATGTTCTTACAAAACAATGAAGGTTCCAACATTTCAGTACTAGTCAGGTATTTCAACCATTTAAAAATTACAGAACAAACTGTGATTGGAATCAAGCTGTGGGGTTTTTTTGTTTTGTTTTGTGGGAAAGTTGAAAATGATGAGCCTGTATTCATATCTTAATAACCATAAAACCCTCTGTCACTTCTCCCTTCTTGCTGTGTTGTTTCTCCCGTTTCTATTTTTATTGGCATGTGGACTTGCTCCCATCAAATGAGTTAGACAAGATGGGAAGGTTAATTTATGGAAGGGAATGTTAATCAACACTGCTGGGAAAACACAAGGCACCAGTGTGTGCTGTCTTTAAAGCAAAACAAATTAAAGCATTGGTGGAACCCAAACTGTGGTCACCCAGAGGCTGAAGAACTCACGCTGGTTTGGGGTTTCAACATTCACAGAATACCAGCTCGTCTGAATACCTACTGGCTTAAAATCTTGGGCTTTTGTGTGGGATAGACTGGAGTTGCAATCCACACTTAATAGATGTATCTCCTTAGCCAGGCTGCCCTACTGAAAGTCTGTTTCCTCGTCTGTAAAATAGAGTAATAATAATACCTATTTCATGGGGTTGTTGTGAGAATTAAATGAGAGAATGAAATGCTTAGAAACCCAAAGCTAACAGGAGAGAGCTTACTAGAATTCTTTATTTAAAGGTGGTGGGCTAATTCATAAATCAAAATTGATTCCTAGAGATGATATTCTACATTTGATCCAAATTAATCCACTTCTTCGGAACCTGCTATGAATCTTATGAATGTGAATGCCCGGTGGTCCAGTTCAACAACCTCATGTATATTCAACTTCAAGTGCCCCCATTCTTTTATCTCATTTCCTTAATTTTAGAATGTTAATCCCAAGAAATTTTAATTCTGATACCACCCACATCGTCTGCATTTAGGGGACAAGACAGGAGTGTCCATGCATTATTACACACACACAAAAAGACTTCTCACCATTGTAGGGCTGTTCCCAAAATATCAAAGATAAGTAAGCCTTTTCTGAACATTTTATTGAAAGGTCTCAAAATTAAATTTGCAACTATATGATACCTTGTAAACTCACAAGTTTGCAAAGAGGAAAAATGCAAGATAGATTAAACAAAACAAAATAAAACACTGTGGGTCTTAAATTCCTGAACATGAGCTTATTTTTCTGTTGGTTAGTATCTTGTGGAATGACTTGGCATTTTTGACCTCTGCCCCTGACTTTGAGACAGTGATGGAAAGGGGATGTGGAATCATGAAGCAAAGGTTGAAAGGGCCCTTAATCCAAACACCGGGGGTCTCAGCAGGGATGCTGCTGAATGTTCCCGGGCTGCAGCCCCAGGTTGTGTTTACCGAGGATTCCCACAGACCAATGCTGGTCCTCACGCCTCATCAAGTCAGCATTGTTGTTATGAAGGTGTCAGACGTGAAACTGTGCAAACAGAATGACATGGAGGCCATTCCTGCTTAGTGACCTGTACCAGAAAGGTCTATTTTTAGAAACTGCTGCAAGTTGCTATGCCCTTGGAAAGAAGGCAGGCCACACATTACTGCTATTTTTGAACATTTCTGTGCATTTGGGCTGTGTTCTACAATGCTTGTGAAGGAGTTCAGAGAAGATAAGAACCATCCTCAATCTCTATTTAAAGTTGAAAATCTGAGTTTTGAATTTTACTTATACATCATGGCCAAGAAGAGGCATAAAGCTATTCTTTCATTTTGAGGAATAACCATGGAGTCGCTCAAATTGACACTGATCCCATCCTTTGCGGTGTTATGTGGGCCAAAGAGACAAGGAAAGATCCACAGGAATGGCTTCCCCCAGCCAGGGGAAGGCTGGGAAGCACATCTTCCAACGCTGCAGGCTACAGGCCTCAGTGGGCATTAGAATCACTTGGTTAAAAAGCAGGCTTCCCCCCAGAGAGTCTGATTTAGGGAAGAGTACAGGGATTTGCACGTTAACAGACCACAGCTGATTTTGAAGCAAGCTGTCTAAAGTTCACACTTTGAGGAAAAGCTGTTACAGGAAGAAGATAGGAACACATGAAAGCAGCTGAAGAGTGAGAAGGGAGAATCATTAAATAAAACATGAAAACACCAAATTATCAATTCCTGCCATCAATGAGAGAGGAAAAGCCCTAAGATTAAAGCGAAAAAGAGCACCGGCCTTGGAGTGGTCATGCATGCACTGAGAGAGCCAACGTGGTGTTAGAAAACCTGCCTTCTCTTCCTGAGTCTGTTTCCAGTCCTGTGACCTAAGGCTACGTCCTTCAATTTCTGGGTGCTTCGACTTCCATAAAGTAGGCAGCAGTCTCTCCAGAACGACCCCTCTGGGGGTCAGGAGAGAGGCTTTGCCAGTGACCTCTGACCCCCCACCCCCACACTAAAGTCCTTTACATCTACAGTCATTAGCAGGTCACCTCTTATTCCTTTTTTTTTCTGACAAATTTGATTTCTGTCCAGTTTGGTTTGACTTTCACTGGCAGGAACCATAGCCCCCATCCACCTTGAATCTTGCTCTCCCACCCACATGTTTTGGGCTTTGGGGCAGTAAAACTGGGCTAAAAGTAGGGAAGACACCATTTCTCTTAATAAAGGATGGAGCTACCTCCACCTGACAAGTAATTGCTGAGTTCTGGTGCCAGCAACTGCTTGATAACTACTCACTGAATGGATGGAAATGCACTAAACCCAGGGCCGAGTTTTTTTCTTTTCTTTACATATGTTGTCTTTATTGTCACAACCTTCAGACAAAGGCGAGATGATTGTCTTCACTTCTCAGAGCAAAAAAGGGAAAGTGAAGTGAAGTCAGTGGGCCCAGACCTCAGGGTCAGGGGCTGAGTCACAAACCAAGTTCTGTCAGATTCTAAGCCAGGGCTCCTGACACTGCACAGCGCTGCCCCGAGAGTGGGGGTACTGGAAGGGAACCCAACCTCCACGTGACGAGGTGACTACAAAGGCCACTTGTTCCAGTGAGGCTTGCAGAAGATGGGGGCACGGAGAAGGGCCGGTCCTGCCACGGGAAGCATCCGGAAGGCCAGGCTCCCAGGACCTAACCTCCAAGCGAGGCCTGGAGCCGGTTGCCTTACTGAGGGGAGGCCCGGGGCATACAGGTGGGAGGGGTTAGGTGGATCTCATTTCACAGAGAGAAACTTTCAAATCCCATCCTTCTCAGTGGGGGGTGCAGGTGAGCAGTGTGGTTGGTGTAGTGATGAGACTCTTGACCGAGAGGGCAGTGAGCATAAGCCCAGCCAAAACTACTAACCCTGTCTAATGACATAATGCATAACTCACCACACCCGTGAGGGAGATACCGTTGTTACACAGTACCCATTTTACAGATGACGAAACTAAAGGTAGAGGTTAAGGCACTCGTATACTCCAGACTTATAAATAGTAAAGCTGGGATTCAAAGTCAGGCAACTGGCTGAGAGCCCGTGCTCATAACCACCATGCTACACAGCTGCTATCGAGTATATTTTTGTTTCATTTCACCAATATTCAGGGAGCACCTATCATGTGCCAGGAACCATCTCAGGCACTGGGGACCCCACACTGAACAAAATCTCTGTCAGCTCGGAGTTTGTATTCTGATGAGAGGAAACAGAATGAATAATTTTGTGAGTGTATGTCTCACAGGTGAAAAATAAAAAACAAGGAGTGTTGGGATATGGTAGGAAGGGGGCTGCAATGTTTAATTGGCTGTACAGGGAAGGCCGCGATTTGAGCAAATCTCTGACAGAAGTAAGGGAGCGAGTCAAAAGGGCATAACTGATAAAAATTATAATTTATTTTTTAAAACAACTTGAGTAACATACAGCCACTAGTGAAAAAGCAATGCTTCTCTTTCACCATTTGCTCCTTTAAGTCATGCAGGGAAGGACGAAGAGTTATGAAAATGCCTCACTCCTGTGACAATTCCATAGAAGACTCTAGGTGGCCAGGGCTTGCGGGCCACTTATTTACAATCAACAAATAACAATGGCTGATTCCTCAGAGACACCTTTAAAGAAACATTCCAAAATTCCAAAGAATCCTTTTAAAATGCTCCTTAGAATCACAGTCTTCATGAAAACAACATAGCAACCTTCCTACATAAACAATAAACACATTAACCAAGCAACCGTCATACCCGCCAGCATAATTTTACACCTCCCACCCACTGAGCAAACAGCATCAGACAGGAGTTTGACAGCAGAATAAAGGGGGAGTGGAAAAGTTGCATTTTTCAAATGCACTGACGAACTGTACAAAGCAATCTGGCAGCTAGTGGAGAGAGTGACGTGGGCCTCTAGACCAGCAAGGCAGTAGAACAAACTTTTGGTGACAGAGGCAAAGGCACAAAGAGGCTAGTTTAATTTAATTAATTAATTTATTTATTTATTTATTTATTTTGAGGAAGATCAGCCCTGAGCTAACATCCATGCCAATCCTCCTCTTTTTTTTTTTTTTTGCTGAGGAAGACCGGCCCTGAGCTAACATCTATTGCCAATCCTCCTTTTTTTTTTCCCCCTTTTTCTCCCTAAAGCCCCAGTAGATAGTTGTATGTCATAGTTGCACATCCTTCCAGTTGCTATATGTAGGACACTGCCTCAGCATGGCCAGACAAGCAGTGCGTCGGTGCGCGCCCGGGATCCGAACCCTGGCCGCCAGTAGCGGAGCATGCACACTTAACCGCTAAGCCACGGGGCCGGCCCCGAGGCTAGTTTTAAAGGTATAATTTTACCAAGGACTAACTAGGCTTTTCAAAACCATCCCACACTAGGGCACCAGAGGCATAGAACCATGAGGAGACAGGTGGTGACAAATACATATTTGAGGTTGCCACTTTAATTAGCAATGGTCAAAGGCAGAAGAATCTTAGGGGTCATCTCAAGTCAGATAGACCCAGGGGCTCTCTGCCTTAAGGCTAAGTACCAGCGTAGGGCTCTCAGCGCTTCCAGACCTATACCAAAGCCTTTTCCCGGGAACTTGCTAGGACACCTGTGATCTTGGAGTAGTTATAATTAAATGACATACAAGTATATAACCCAGAAGGAAAGGAAACAGTAAAACAATGAAATTGTCCAGAATAAGACAAAACTGCCAAGACCTTTGAAGCTCTGGTGTCCCATTAAGGATATGGGTAGTGTGTGGTATATAACAATTCTTTCCAGAAACCATTTCTCTACCCCTCACTCCCAAGAAATGGGGGACTTGTGCTAAGGTTATCCAACATGTCATTTTTAAAAATCAGGGACTGGGCCGGCCCCGTGGCTTAGTGGTTAAGTGCGCGCGCTCCGCTACTGGGGGCCGGGGTTCGGATCCCAGGCCAGCACCGACACACTGCTTCTCAGGCCATGTGAGGCCGCGTCCCACATACAGCAACTAGAAGGTTGTGCAACTATGACATGCAACTGTCTACTGGGGCTTTGGGGGAAAAAAATAAATAAATAAAAATTAAAAAAAAAAAATCAGGGACTGATGAAGTAAATGAATATTCCATAAGGATAGATAGATGCTCGCATGCTAGTTCCACTCTAGCCCCTCTTGACACGTCTTCATGTCGTATGTCCCGTTAGACTAAGTTCAATGGCATCGAGCCATCTTTCCTTCATGGTTTGTTTCCTGAGGGCAGCATCCAGAAATGACTCGTAGAGGGCACATGGCCACTGCAGTATGATGGGTATGATTTTACCCCCTCAAACGTCGGGACGGTCCCAAAACTTGCCGGTGAAGATGAGCTCCCAGAGCAACGGCATGTGGTAACAGCTCAGGTCACAGATGTTCCTGAGGGAAGGCCAGAACAAGTGCTGGCCCTCCACAACCCCTCCCCCACCACACCCATTTATCAGCAGTAACATCACTGTCTGAGCTTTTGAAAAAATTACCCCTCTATACAGCAGTAATGAGAAACAGGGCTCACAGAAATACAAGCACATGAGCCACCGGTGATGTGGCCCGACCCCAGCAGGCCTCCCTGGCCCCCGGGCAGGCCTGAGACCTCAGCAGCCAGGCTCTATGCTGTTGCACTTGAGTTGCCCACCCTTAACAAGGCTCTGCTCCACTCCTGCCTCTCTTGGTTCGCCTTCTTGATTCTCTGCCTGCCGCTATCCTTATGTCCCCTTCCACTCTGCATATCTTTCTTCTACTTCTCATCTTCTACTTCCTCATTGTTTCTCTTGATCATTTCAACCTATGGCTTAAACCAGTGGGTGTCAAACTTGACTGCACATTAGAATCACCCAGGCAGCTTTAAAAATGTCCAATGCCGGGCTACACCCTATATCAATTAAATTAGAATCTTTCGGGGTAGGACCCAGGCATCAGTTTGTTTGTTTGTGTTTTATTAACTCCCTACATAATTCCAATGTGTGGCCAAGTTTGAGAAAGGGCAGCCTTAAGCCATTTTGATTCAAGGATGCAGAATTACAAATGTTTGGTTCATCTTCTAAGTCAGAATCATCCAAACTTATTCTAGCAGATGTGCCCACATTTAGAATTGGGGGAAAGGATTCCACCATAACTTGTGTGTGATCTCAGCTCTCAGACTGCATATCCTATAAAGGCTCAGACAGATATTTGAGTGTCATTCTTTAATGGGTGGGCACAGTGCAGTGACTCCTGCTTGGAATACATTTGTCTGAAATAAAACCATGTTATCCCAGGAACGAAACGAGGTCTTTTATCATCAAATCTCCTTCGTTGGGAAACAATATGGCATTCCTTTGTATGTGGCTAGTGTTCAGTGCATAGCCGGTGAGCATATGTAACCCATTGAGTAAAAATAGTGGTTATCATTATGTGCTACAGGAAAAAATGTCCCTTTTCACATTACAGTAAGGGAGTCTTATTGCATACCTCTCAGGAAACCTAATAATGTGTTACATGAATTTTCCATGGGAAGGAACAACTGGTTAGGAAATCAAATACTATACTTCTAGACAGTGACATTCAAACCTAGGACTCCAGGGAAGCCAAAAACTGCTCTAAGTATGGTCCCAGCAGGATTGAAATACCTCCTCAAAGCATACTGAGCAAATTCCCATGATGCCAGGCCTCTTGGAAAGTTTCTAGGGGTCAAAGGCCACTGCAGCTGCCTCCTTCCCCTCCTCTCAACCACTTGCTCAAGTGGAAAAAATGTTTAAGTTACCACAGTTCTCAGTTATACTGATTTCCCCTCTGGGGAAGTCTAATCCTGGGTCCTAAGATGGGATGCCAACTGTACTGCAGTGTGGGATTTGTCTTCACGTCCCAGGTATTTGCCAGCGCTTTGTTCAAATTAAGAACTACACAGAGCAGAAGAGCGAAAGGACAAGTAAAGTAAAGGTGGGGGCTGATGGGGGTGATGAGAGGGTCATCACAAGTGTTAGGGAGCCATGTGAGGTGGGAGGTATCATGCGAGCCATGAAAAGCTCCCAACAGGGAAGTCACAAGAGTTAGACTGCCCACCATATAGGCTGCCACCGCAGCTCCGTGCTCTCCTCAGAGGTTGCTGGCTGGTATAACACACCCCCTTCCTGCACCTCCGGAGAGGACTGAGCCATAGAGCACAGCCTGGGGCCCTATTTTATATCTTGAGAGGCAATTCTTGGAACTTACATGGAGCAAAAATCTTTCTCACTTGGCTTCTGTGTCCAGGTGAGGTGGAGGAGGCCACATGCATTGTGCACACGAGTGAGGACCTGGAGCTTCAAGAACACTTTTGCAATTGCCTATGAAAAGATCATGGCTCCTTTTCTACTTGTCCTCAACTCCTACTGCCAGCCACTTGATGGTTATACTTGGACATCGTAATTTTTCCAAAGGCCACATACTGTGCTGTCCGAAGAACATTACATTTTCAAACGGCTTAGCCTGTGCCATGGATGCCTATACAACCTGACCAGTTAACTCAACAGAACAAAGACGAATCCTTGGAACAAAGGTGTACCAGAGGATGAAAGACATTTGCCTTCTGCAGTCTCTGGATCCTTTTCTGCAGCTCAGCCTCCCACCAATGAGCTTTGATTTGCTTCAGAATCAAAACTCTTTCTACTTAAATTCTCCGGAGAATATGGTCTTTTTTTCAAAATCCCCATTCTAAACTTGGGCCTAGTTGGTACTGTCCTTTAAAACTACATTTCCTCTTAGCAAAAAGGTTATAATCAGAAACTTTAAAACCAGTATGTTCTCATTTGCACAAACAAGTCAAATCAGTGCATTAAATAGAACAATAATAAGAGAATGCAGTCAGGTAAATTTTCATGAGCTGAGACTGTGCAATAGAAGCTCCTGGTGGAAAAATGATTTAATATTTTATTACAATGAAGCATTTTCATATACACTATCTTATTTCATCCTTATAGCAACTCAATAGGAAAGGTATTATTACTGTTCTCCATTTTAAGAAGAAACTTAGTCTCAGAGAGATTGAGTTGTGCCCACGATACCACGGCCAGAACACAGCAGAGCTGAGACTGGAATCCAAACGATCTGCAGTTCCCTTCCGCACGCCGTTTACCGTTTCATATCTGAGAACTGGCAACTTGGTGCTGCACGATCTGGTTTAGAGATTGCCAATTTATAAGGAAAAAACAGATGCGTTTTATGTTCTAGAAAAGTTTCAACCCTCCCTTCAAACTTCGTTGCTTTAAAAATAGGGAGTTCTGTTCAATTTACTTTTTAAAGCTCTTAGTGAACGGTTTCTTTAAACTGCTTTAAAATAGTAAAAAAGAGACATCAGGTGGTTAAGCAGAGTAAGCTGCTTTAAGAATATAGATGCTTTTTAAGGGAATAGAGTTAGACTGAGGGGGGGATGGGTAGGTGGTAAAACAGTGTGAAGGATGTGGGGAGGAGGTAGCAATAATATTCTAAGAAATTATTTTCTCTGATAAACTGTAACCATGAGTTGGAAAAGGAACTAATTTGCAAAGTCCTTTTTTTATTAATAGTTAATAGAGTTAATTTTGTTTCCTTTAAGAGGGCTTTAAAAAGCATTCTGTTCATTATCAGATACTTCTTTCAAGATCACTGACTTGCAAATCCTGGGCAAGTTACAGTCTCACAACTCAATCTAGACATAAAAAGGTCACAGAAATCTGACCTGGAGGTGACAAGTGTGTGAGCCACCCATCCCATTCCATTCCAATAATGTCATCTTACCCATTTATAAAAAGAACTATTCTGCTAACCCTCAGAAATGTGGGATGGGTTTTTTGGGGGGAGTGTGGGCCCAAGGGTTGTGGCAAACTTAATTTCTTGTTAGCGGGAAGGAAGCAGCTGTAAAGCAACAAATAGTTTTCTTTCCAGAGGCTGATGGAGACCCTCCCATCAGCGGGGTGCACTCAGCAGGGTGCACCAGCCGTGAAGTGCGTTTCCTCTGAACTCCCACAGGAAGTTCAAAGTCAGCGGGGAATGGCCTCTCATTTAACAGTTTTTCCAAGGTGAATTAAAAATCAGTTTATTTGGTTTTTCTTGTTTTTGTTTCCAGTCTATTTTTTAGGCATCACAAATATTTCTAAGTGGAGGAGACAGTTGGGTGGAAAGCACTAGTTCACTGCTTGAGGTGCCAGAAGTCTCCAAGACTGGCTCCTCAGAGACCTAGACCCTCATTTTGGCCATTAGCATGTGGCCTCAGGCAAGTCCCCACACATCTTTGGATGCAGTTCTCGTGTTTCTACCTCCAGGCCGAGCCGTGGGCTGAAAGTGACAAGACCTGGATTCTCACTCTGGCCTGACTAATTCTGATAATCACTAATTCTGATAATTGTGATAGTGCAGGACAGGAATCTGACTCCAAACACAGGGCAAGTCACAAAGCCTGGGAGGACACAAATTTTAGGCAAATGCTCATCGTGCTTTTGCGAATTCAACCCTCCTTTCTCCTCAATCTCTCTTTTCCCAGTAAAATGTGATCTACTCGTACTCCTCCTTCTCCTCCTCACACACACACATATACTCAGTCAAATAAGAAATAAACGTTCCCTGCTAACATGTCAACTCATAGAATAAATGAATGGAAAGGGGAAAAGCTACTTCAAATTTGCAGAGCTGGTGGGAAGGTTAGGAGTACGACTCCATTTTGAAAAGGGACTCCCTTTTTCCCACCCGCTGCTTCCTGTTATGAATCAGACAGGCTGCCTCCTCTGCCCAGAAAGACCATTTCCCCACCCCAGCCCTCACATTAACTGGGACCTCCAATCGTATGCTGTGTTCTAGAGATTAAAATGGACTTCTCACAGGAGATAAGTTACTTAACAAATATGCATTTTATTTTCAGGAGAGTTCGTGCTTTAATCACCACGCTATATACCAAAGGTACACACTTCTCACTTAATCCTCACAACAATCCTGTGAGGCAAGAATCAAATCAATTAAATGGCTTGCCCAGGGCCACACATCTGATACCTAATGCCATCAGACCTCAAACCCAGGCAGCATCAAACCTGCATCCCCATCTCATGCATCCTCTCTCCTAGGAAGAATGAGGCTGACTTTCAAATGGTTTATGTGAGCCTTGCAAAAAAAGTACATAACATTTACACCCCCAAACTTTTCTTTGCCACACAAACAAACCATTGATACCAAACTTAGTAGTAGGATAGTATTTGGCAAAAACAGCACTTTGATGCAGAAGGTTGGGCTGGATTTGCCAAGAAAAATGGGGGTAGGGGAGATGAGAATTGGGATTACAGATCCATTGATTACAGTGCCTTCTGATTATCCGATTCAGGACAGGAATCTGAGTCCCAATTCAGGGTAAAAACATGAATTTAGGTGAATACCCAGTAATTAACCCCCAGTCTGTTCTGAAGGGGCAATGTAGCCTCTGATTTTTTAAATTTAAATTTTAGGCTATCTGAGAATAGCAGTGAGTATTCCCTGGACTAAAAGCACCTTGCATCCCCCTCAGGGATGTTAGATTAAACCTGAAGACCCTTCCTTTAGTCTTCAGTTTCCATTCTAAATGTTACTGCTTCTAGGACATGTATTTGACACCTATATGCCCAATAAAGTCTCGTCGAACTCAGAGGGGTTTGGAGTATTGACTCCTACTTGTGTACATGTCTGCTTTCCTAATTTACAGCCTTTGTACTGTCCTTGCATTCCACAAAGGTATTCTCTCTTCAATTTTCCTTCAGCTGGGAGATGTTGGTTTTCCTTTTGGGAGGTCTTTGGCCCACTTCTTATTTATCATTGCTTCTCCATTTATCCACCACTAGCAGCAGACCTCCCCTCTTTGTGGACCCAGCAGCACACACATTCTCTGCTCTTGCAGCATCCACACGGCCCCCTTCATTCCCTCCTCCCAGAGCACTAAACTCTGCCTTCTTTATGGGTCAGCAGATCTTCCAAGGTCTTTGACCCACAACTCACTTGAGACTTGGCATTTCTCTTGTCACTGTAGCCTTTTAAGAAGGTGTTTCTAATTTTCATTGTTTTTGGTCACTGGGTAAGACACCCTCCAAACTTATATCAACACCACTACTCTGCTCTGCATTCTTGGCATTTTTATGAAGGACGTGGAAGCCAGCTGACAAGAGGTGTTGCCCTCACCCACCTAAAACTAACTTTAAGAGAAAAAGAGGCAGGTACAGATGGAGCTGCTGATACAAAAATTTTCACTATGCAAATATTTTCTCCAGGAAACAGACCCCTCAATTATGTTTCCAGGAAGCCACCTCAATCTTTTTTAAAAGAATAGAGATCACTTAGGAAAAGAAGGAAAGCTAATAAATGAAATATCACAAGTCTATTTATGAATAAATAGAAGGAAATGAAATCTTAGGGCACGACATGTGCCAAGGTATAATAGTTCATTCCTAGGAAATAGAAAGTGACAGCTCTGCTAAATACAAAGCCACATTAATCCAGAGCAGAGGGGCTTTTACCCAGTTCTCTGAAAGGTAGGGGAGGAATGTCCACCCATGTCTACCACAGCATGTTCATAATCCCCATCTCTAAGTAAGTGTGAGAAGAAAAGACAGCCTCTTTTCCTCAAATTCTGAGAGTTCAACTATAAAAATCAACACATAATAGATGAGATAAGACATATTCAACAGGCATTTTAGAGACAAAATATTTCCCACAGCAAAAGCAGAGAGTGCAAGGACTCTCCAGTAACCTTATCGATCACATTAGCATATCTATAGAAAGAATGTGTCATTCAGAAAGGGGATTTGGGGTGGAGGCTCAGAGAAGAAATGAGATTGGAGAGGAGCACTTTGGCAGCATGATTCCCTGTGTCCAGAGGGGAAAGTGCCCTGACTCAGCAGTGTGAGGTCTGGGCCGCCGACACACATTTCCCTTAATGGAATGATGGACCGTCTGGCTGTCAGAGCAGATGCCAGCACACACTGGTGCCTTAGACACACTCTTTTCACTCTGAGTCTGACATCACCATGTAACCTCCTGACCCAGTTATGGTCAGACTTCCTATTTAGTTTTCTTGTGGAGATAAAGTATACTGATTCTTGGTCCACTTGGGATACTTGTTCCACTTAAGAGTTGTCTTTTTCAAAATGAGTTAACACATTGACATTCTGGTGTATATCCTTCAATACCCTGTGAGTTTGCATAATGTAAATTAACATTCTTAAATTCCATGAGCTCCTGGGCACTGTCATGACTAGTTCTGTACCTATAAGTCTGGGGACCAGCCCCTTAATGGTGGTAAATTCACCAAGGAAATAAGGGGGTGAGGGGAGAGCTTCTTGACAACCAGGCAGCCAGTATATTTGGTAATATGGCAATACTCGTCCATGTTATCACATGCTTCTCTCTAACCCAATCCAGAATAATAATGATCGAGTATTGCATATCTACTATGTACTTATACTTTATTCATTAAATCCTCATACTGCCCTTTCGAGGCAGGAATTATTATTTCCATTTTATAAATGAGGAAATTAAGGTTTAGAGAGGCCCAATGGCACACAAGTTGCAAATGACAAGGCCAGATTTCAACCCCAAACTGTTTCCTGTTATGCTAGAAGAAGTAATTCTAATCTCATGTTACCATCAACCACCAGGCATAACCAGAAGCCAGCAAGACTTCTTTTCATAGCAGTGTTAAAATGAAACAACAGGCCCAAAATGGAGTCACTTGTGCTAAGCAAATCAAGACTTAATCCCTAGCCTAATTGCAGTTACAACTTTCCCCAGTAATGTAGTATTAACCAGTCAGTGTGGAATTTTCTGGTCAGTACCATTGAGGTAATCCTTTCCATCACCCAAAGGAAGATGAGTTAATCTGCCACATAGACCCCTTCTGTCCTCCACAGGTAGGTTACTGAAGCCTGAAATAATCTTTCTCGTTTATGACTTCCTTGTCTTGCCTTTAAAAAACCTTTCCCTTTCTATAGCCCTTTGGAGCTCCTCTCCACTTGCTAGATGGCACACTGCCCGATTCATGTCGTTCAATAAAGTCAATTAGATCTTTAAAATTTACTCAGTTGAGGGGCCAGCCCAGTGGCGTAGTGGTTAAGTTTGCACACTCCACATCCCAGGCACGGAGCTATACACCACTCACTAAGCCATGCCGTGGTGGCATCCCACATACAAGAAATAGAGGAAGATTGGCACAGATGTTAGCTCAGCAACAATCTTCCTCAAGTAAAAAGGGGAGGATTGGCAACAGATGTTAGCTCAGGGCTAATCATCCTCACCAAAAAAAAAAATTTACTCAGTTGAATTTTTGTTATTTAACAGCAGGAAACAGAGCTGCCCTCCCCAGGAGTTAATCTCTCACCAGGGTCCTGTCAAAACACATCGGTAGTGTGGATTCCACTTTCAGTCCTCAACAGACAAACGCCAGTGTTCTGAGGCTGGGTTTTGGGTTCCTATGCCACAGTGAGTTCAAAACCTTCAACACTCTTCCGGACACATGGAATAGGTCTAATGGTTCTGAGCCTTCCTACCCATCTGAGAAACCAACCACCATGTTTCGGATGACTGCTTGCTTTACTGAAATCTTGACCAGGAATGGGCCTATGCCTAGAGTTGGCCAATAATAATAAAAATCATAGCAGCATCTGTTGTTACCATGCAGAGTATTTCATTTAATCTTTCCAATCACCTCATAAAGTAGATATTTTAATCCCATCTAAAGATGAGGAAACTGCATCTTCAATGAGGTTAAGTAATTTGCCCAAGGTCACACAGCTAGAAGATGACAGCCCTGGAATTTAAACCCAGGTCTGATCTGACTCTGGCACCCATGCTTTGAGCCACTCTCCATCACTGGCCACCAGAGAAGCAACGTCTGGTTAGATGGCCCCAAAGAGGAACCAGATAGCCCAGAACACTGCAGAGAGTTATTAGAGCCTGGGGACATGGTGGGACCACACCCACAGCTGTGTTTTGCACTTGGGAGGAGCTGCTGTTGCCCTGAGCAAGGGCTCACTCAGTAAAGTTTGAGGAATGAATGAATGTAGGAGTGGATGTCCCATAATAGACTCTCTATGGAGTGAGTGATGAGAAGACCAGCTAACTTGTCCCATCTTGAAAACGATGTGACTCCTAAAGTTTCAGCCAACTTGAACATTCTCAAACATTATAAGATTTAGTTGCCATATGAGGCAGCTGAAACCTGATTATCGAAGAAATATTCAAAAAAACAAAAATAAGCCTAGGGCTTGGTAGGTCAAGGTATTGATGCTCAAGTGGAACCAGGGGCATCTAGACTCTTTTCTGGCTCTTCCATTTATCAGCTCTGCTACCTTCGGAAAACTCTTACTATAAAATAGGGCTAGTGAGCTCTCTCACCCTGTTCTTGCGCAGAGTAAATGAGCTAACATAGGTAAAACACCTGGATCAGTGCTTGGTTTGTAAGAATGAGTAAAAAAAATGAACTCCTTTCCCTTTTCCGTGAGCAATTCCCTCCACCAAGAGCTGGTTTCCTTCCAACGCGAGGCCGAGTCCCACGTACAGCAACTAGAAGGATGTGAACCTATGACATGCAACTATCTACTGGGGCTTTGGGGGGAAAAAATGAATAAATAAAATCTTTAAAAAAAAAAAAAAAAAAAAAAAGAGCTGGTTTCCTGGGAGTAGGGAACTTCTTACTTTAAGGCATTAAAAGTTACAAGCCAAACCTTTTCCAACAAAGGAACCACCCCGATCACAACCCGAAACACTAAAGAAAACAAACAGAAGAAATTTGTTTTGATGATGGTGGTGGTGTAGGTGAGGCTAGCGGAGGGAAGGCCACCTAAAGCTCCAAGCCACTTGCTGTCTCCAGTCCCACAACGAGAGGCTTCATAGAGCTCTGACCACATCTGGAATCAGGGTCACTTTTCATCAAGCCCAGAAATTTAAGACGTACAGTGAGGCGGACCTCTGCCAAGCCAATACCTGCTGGGAAAGCCAGTGTTTCAAAAGGGGAGTAGAGTGTGAAACGTCTTCACCCAACTTCCTCCTCACATGCCACAGGGGGGTGGGGAGGCAGAAGGATCACACGGCGAGGTTTAAAGAACAGGCTACCCAACCCAGCGCTCTCCCTGGAGGTGCGGCAGGGCGGGGTGGGCGGGGGCAGGTGTGGGAGGAACAGTGGGGCGCTCGCTGCCCAGCCTACCTGCGCACCACCAGCCTGAGCGTCTTGTAGGATCCTTTCACCAGGGAAACGGCCTCCCGTCTGGAGCTGCTCAGCGCGACCTCGTTGATGTGCACGACCTCGTCCCCGGCCCGCAGTTTGGAGCTCACCAAGTCCGCTTTGCCCCCTTCTTCGATCTGCTCGGAAAAAGAGAAAACCATGCGTGAGCAGCCCTGCGCCCTGCCTGGACACCCGCAGACCTCGACACACCACCTGCGACCACACCCCACTGGCGCCCAACCTGAGAGTAGGCGGCCTGCGAGAAGGCCAGACAGCCTCCTGTCTTCCACACCCTCTAGCACCCAGCACCCTGCCTGCCCACAGAGGGCGCTCAGCAGCATTAGCTGAAGGGACGCAGGAACTCAGTTTCCATCCAAAAGCCTCTATCCTACGGTGCTCACCACCTCACCGCCCTTTACATCTTCAACTCCCCAAGGCCACTCAAAGCAACTGTTATATTCCTTTAGAAGCTGAGTTCTTCTTGCCTCATTTTTTGGTCTAAAATTATAATTTATTGGATAAAGAAACTGTGGTACACCCAGACAGTAGAATATTACTCAGCACTAAAAAGAAATGAACGATTAAGCCATGAAAAGATATGGAGAATCCTTAAATGCATGTTAACTAAGTGATAAAGAAGCCAATCTGAAAAGGCTACGTACTGTATAATTCCAACTATATGACATTCTGGAAAAGGCAAAACTATGGACACAGTGAAAAGATCAGTGATTGCCAGGGTTGGGGGGAGGGAGGGATGAATAGGGGGAGCACAGAGGACGTTTAGGGCAGTGAGACTACTCTGTATGATGCTCTAAGGGAGGATATGTAACATGATAGCATAGAATGTACACCACCAAGAATGAACCCTAATGTAAACCATGGACTTGGGATGGTAATGATGTGTCAGTGTAGGTTCATCAGCTATAACAAACGTACGGCTCTGGTGGGGGATGTTGATAATGGGGGAGGCTATGCAAGGAAGGGGAGAACTGGGGTATATGGGAACTCTCTCTACTTTCCGCTCAATTTTGCTGTGAACCTAAAACTGCTATAAAAAATTGTCTATTAAAAAACTATAATTCATTCAACAAAGTCATTCAACACTTGCCTTATGCCAGAAATTGTTCCAGGTGCTGAGGCTGTAACAGTGGACAAAACAGACAGAAAGCCGTGCTTATCTGGTGCTTACGGCAGAAATGGGGAAGCAAACACTAAACATAATCAACAAGTAACTGATGTAGGATGTTAGAAGTTGAGGACGTGCTTTGGAAACTAACAGAGCAAAATAATGCTTGATTCAGCGCCATATGCCAATGGGTGCTTGTAGGATGTCAATAATGATGAAAGGGAATAAAAAGGGAAAAAATATAATAGAAACAAAAAATAAGTAAACAAAACCTGACCCATATTTTCTCTTTTTTCGATAATTACTCTCCAGAATTGCCCACATTTTCAAAAACCTTCAATAGGTCTTAACATATACAAAATGGACCAAATTCTTATAATGAATTTTTAAATTTCGCCCTTGCTAGCTGTTATCTTATTTTTAACTATTAAAATAATGTATGCTAAAATCAATAATTTAGTTTATTAGTAATGTTTACTAATTTATTAAATCATTACATATTCATTAATTTATTATAAAGGATGAAAATAATACAGAAAGTGAGTCTTACCCCTGCTCCCTGGTGCCACTCTCTAAAGGTAACCACTGTTTACAGTTTAGTTTATGAATTGCATATGTATATTTTTTTCTTTTTACAAAACTGATATCACACTATATGTACCTCCTGAACCATCTTTTGGCATTAACAGAGAGGCATTAAAGTGAGATGGTTGTGAGTTTGAGGAGTCTGAACAAACATTTTTCCAAAGAGGATATACAGATGGCCACAGGCACATGAAAAGACGTTCAACATCACTAATTATTAGGGAAATGCAAATCGAAACTACAATATCACCTCATGCCTGTCAGAATGGCTCTCATTAAAAAGACAAGAAATAACAAAGTGGAGATAGAAATAACAAGACAATGTGGAGAAAAGAGAACCCTCATGCACTGCTGGTAGGGATATAAACTGGTACAACCACTATGGAAAACCGTACGGAGAGTCCTCAAAAAATTAAGAACTACCATGTGATCCAGCTGTTCCACTTTTGGGTATTTATCCAAAGAACATGAAAACACTAATTTGAAAATATATTTGCACCCTTATGTTCATTGCAGCCTTATTCACAATAGCCAAGACTTGGAAACAACCTAAGTGCCCATCAACAGTTGAATGGATAAAGAAGTTGTGGTATAGGTATATATACAATAGAATACTACTCGGCCATAACAAAAAGATGAAATCTTGCCATTTGCGACATGGATGGACCTTGAGGGTATTATGCTAAATGAAATAAATCAGACAGAGAAAGCCAAATACCATATGATTTTGCTCATATGTGGAAGATAAAAAAAAACAGCAGCAACAACAAACAGACACAAACACGGAGATTAGATTGGTGGTTACCAGAGGGGAAGCGGGTAGGGGAGAGGGCCAAAGGGGTAAAAGGGCACGTGTATGCAGTGACGGATGGCAACTAGACTTTGGGTGGTGAACACAATGTAATCTACACAGAAATCGAAATATAATGATGTACAGTTGAAATTTATATAATGTTATAAACCAATGTTACCTTAATAAAAAACTTAAAAAAAAAAGAGTTTGAGGAGTCAGATACCCTAAGTAAGAGGAAGTCACTTATTCTCTGTAGGCTTCCAACTCCTCATCTATGAAGTCGGGACAATCATAGCACCCACTTCACAGAGCCACAGTGAGGATTACTGAGATGAGCTACCTAGATGGGTAAACACAGTTCCTGGCTTGTGGTAAAATTTCAAAAGTAGTAGTTATTGTTTTTATAAATCACATATCATGAAGATATTTCCATTCATAAAATATTCTACTATATGGGGCCGGCCCGGTGGTGTAGCGGTTAAGTGCATGCACTCAGCGGCTGGTGGTCAGGGTTAGGATCCCCGGCATGCACTGAGGCACCGCTCGTCAGGCCATGCTGTGGTGGCATCCCATATAAAGTGGAGGAAGATGGGCATGGATGTTAGCCCAGGGCCAGTCTTCCTCAGCAAAAAGAGGAGGATTGGCACGGGTGTTAGCTCAGGGCTGATCTTCCTCACACACACACTAAAAATTCTACTATAACATCTTGGTATGAACGTAACATGGTGTATTTAGCCATCTTCTATTGAAGGTTATTTCCTCTTTCCTTTCCACCCTTTTCATCCTACTAACCTTCCCTGCCAATCTTCCCAAATACACTGGGCACACTCTAACCTCAAGGCCTGTACACAAGCTGCTCAGGTTTCCTTCTACCTGAATGGCTCCCCCGGATCTGCAGCACCCTTGAGCCACCTATAAAGACTGCAATGTACCATTATGGTTAAGAGCTGGTGCTCTGGAACCAGACTGTATGGCTCTGTCATTTACTAGCTGTGTGACTTTGAGCAGGTTATTTAACTTTATTGTCCTCAGTTTCCTCTCCTGTAAGGTGATAGTACTTACCACAGAGAGTGTTGTAAGAATTAAGTGAGTTCATTATGTGAGTTCATCATTTACTGATTAAGCAAGTGTGTAAACAATGCCCGGCACAGAGTACATATTCAATAAAGGTTAGCTCTAATTACTACCCATCCCTTGAGGCCAAGTTCAAATCCTGTCTCCTTTAAGCCTTTCCAGGTCTCTCATCAATAGCCACCCCATCCCCTTGCCCCTGCAATCTGTCCTTTAAGAAGTAATCCCTTGGGGCCGGCCCCTTGGCTTAGCGGTTAAGTGCACGCGCTCTGCTACCGGTGGCCCGGGTTCGGATCCCGGGCGTGCACTGACGCACCACTTGTCCGGCCACGCTGAGGCGGCGTCCCACATACAGCAACTAGAGGGATGTGCAACTATGACGTACAACTATTTACTGGGGCTTTGGGGAGAAGGGGGGAAAAAGGAGTAGGACTGGCAATAGATGTTAGCTCAGGGCCAGTCTACCTCAGCAAAACGAGGAGGATTAGCATGGATGTTAGCTCAGGGCTGATCTTCCTCACAAAAAAAAAAAAAAGAAGTAATCCCTCTTTTCCCTATTTTCAGAGAATCAAATGAATAAAATAATACATAAACTGTGAAGTGACTTCTAAATAGTTTATTATTTTTATACTATTTCAACATGCTGCTTGTGGTCATCACACCCTGGCTTTTGGCAGAAGTATTTATGTCTGTGCCCGTTCCCTGACCACAGTCCCACCCCATCCCCGGCGTGGGCTGTGTACTCTTTGAAGATTGGAACCATTACTCCGTCTTTACTTACCCCAGGATGCCTCCCCAGAGCTTTGCACATAGGACCTCCTCAGAAAATATTGGTTCACTCATTCAACAGAGATTTACTGAGCATCTACTGTGTGCCAGGTGTGGAGCTAAAAGCTGGAGCTACGAAGATGAACACCACAGATGTGGTCCTGCTCAAACGGCAGTTTGTGGAATTGAATCCTCTTTGTATTATTTACCAATATTTTCAATAAAATGAGAATGAAATGAGACCTAGGAAATGATCTACTTCTTATGTAAAAAAAGGAAGTCAAGAAAGCTCATTTGTATAGTTTATATTATGTCCTTCTTGTGACTGATTAATGTGAAAGCAAACATTATGAGGAAGAATGTCATATAAAGAGTTTCAGCAACTAGAAGGATGTGCAACTATGACATACAACTGTCTACTGGGGCTTTGGGGGAAAAAATAAATAAATAAAAATTAAAGAGTTTCATTGTTGTTCACTGGTCTCATGAACTATTTCTATAACCCTCTGTATTTACAGAGTTTCACATCTCTTTTCACTTTGCACAGAAATTTTAGGTTTAAAATGCTTACTTTTAAAAAGTCAATTAATATAATTGTTTATAAATTTGAAAAAAGTGGGGGCTGGGACGATTTTTTGAAATGGTATTTATTTATCAAACATTAGTTGGGCACCTACTGTATATTTTGATTCTCAGATCTCTCCATACTCTCTCTTAGTGATTCATGCTGTCTTGGGATTTAATTATTACCAGAGATAACTTTTAGATCTTTTCTCTAATACTGATCTTTTCCATAAACCCCTATCGTGTATTTTCAGTTTTTTTCCTCTTCCTCCATTTTTCCTCCAAATACCCCTCCTTCATCATGAAACTTCTCTTTATCAACCCAGACAGAATCGCTCTCTTTCTCCTCTAACTGATTTCTGCCTGTCTTGAGACAAGCCACATCACCACCTTTGTCGTGGTGGGTATTGCTGATCATGCCCTATTCCCTCTTCTAGGTTTTAAACTCCTTGAGGTCAGAAACTGGGTGAACACACTCATTCTTTTACTCACCCACAGACATCTTTTGAGCATCTACCGCGTGTCAGGCACTGTTCTGGGCCTGGGGAAATGTCAATGAAGGAAACAAACTGTATTCTCTCTGAAATTTACATTCTAGTATATTTTAAAAATATTTCATACCTATGTATTAAAAAACATGCACATTCACTGAGGCAGGTCAGAGAGCCCACCAGGATAAAATCAAGGCTGGATTCCTTCTGTTCTTAGGGTCCTTAAATTCATCCATATAAATAACTCTCCCTGGGAGGTCAGGCAATTTCTAGGGAATCAAAGGAGCCCTGGGAGGTTTGCTTGGTCCTAGGACTCCCCCAGGGGCTCTACTTCAGAAGGTAGAGTCCCAGTAGCCCCAAGTGAGGCCTTGAATTGAGCGAGTTGGGCACGAGGTATAGACCCCTCGTCTAACGCATTTCAGCTAACTGAATTAAGGGCTGCTCTATCAGTTTGTGGATTACTTAGGACCCTCATGTTCCCCTCCTCCTCCCTTGCTGCTGCTGGTCCTTTCACCGTCTTTCTGTTTGGTAGCATCAGTGTCAGTGGCTATCCTGTTTGTTGGCCACTCACGTAATAAACCTGGTTGCCAAGAAAATTGAAGCTATTCGCTAAAACAAGGCTGTGAATTACCTTAATCCATTTGGTTGTCTCCATTTGTTATCACAAATGATAAATTGAGATACTGAGCTGCTTTTGCTGGTGCACTGGTGACAACATAATTGATTTCAATGTCCTGAGGCTCACTAAATGCATGCATCTTAAGTTTATGTCAATTATTCACACAGTTTATCTAAAATCATTATTATGACGTTTAAAAAAAATATTTACAGAAGATTTAACAATAATTTCCTTGAACTATTCATCAAAGAGGATTATACTTCTTCTAACCCCAAGCCCTGCTGATACTGTCTGTCAACAAGACTCAGTGAAAAACGAAGCTTATTATTTTAAACCTTAAGACCAATACTTGAGCGGCTAAAGGGGTCACTGGCATTGTTTGTAGAATTTCACCTGCATGGAATTTACTTATTCCAAGAATGTGATTGTCAAAAGGTTAAATGACTTCAGATAATACACCATGTACGACTGGGTGGGAAATCCCTAAGCCAGCGAACTGGTGAGTACACACCTGGAAAATTGGCATCCTTCTTCCCGTCTCAAATCCTAAATGTATCCACATGTATAGGATTAAATTGATTTTGCTTTGATGACCATGTGAGAGGTTGGTTTTTGAATCATTCATAGCATTTTATGTTGCTGTAAATTCAGCACCTAACAGAGTGCCTGCATATAAATAGGTGATTGATAAACATTTGTTGAGAAAATCTGGGGAAGCTGACTATAAAGAAATAAATACAGTACTGGGCGACCCACTCCATTATAAAAACACATTCAAAATATAGATATAGGCCCAAAGGGGGAGTTGTGTGTGCCCGTGTCAGCGGCTGGAAATGGTGTGTGGAGGGGCAGGAAGCCAGGCCCGTCTCCTGCCCTCTCTCCTAATTCCTCTGGCCCAATCTATGAGGAAGCGTGAAACTGCCATTTGGAGATTGGTCCTATGCTCTGCTTCTCCAGGTTTTGTGCCCTCCAAACTCAAACGCCTTGACCCTCTGCCTCCCCAGCCCTGTTCTCCATCTTATATCATCGTAGCAGCATTACCATGATCAATAAGCATGTCGTTGGCAGCAACCTAGTGACCCTGTTACAACCTCAATTAGATCAGGTCACACCTTTCCACATGACCTTCCTCATCACACTCAGAGTAGAAACCAAAGTCCTCCCTCTGCACCAAGGACCCTGCTGGATTTGGCCCCCTCACCTCCACCTCCTCCTGTTCTCCCCCTTGCTCACTCAACACCAGCCCCCTGGCCTCCTGGTGGCATGTGGAGTATGCCAGGCCCACTCCCGCCTCCGTCCTTGTACCAGCTGTTCCCTCAACCTGGAATACTTTTCCCTCTGATAACCATTTACCTTTCTCCCTCACCTCCTCCAGGTCTTTACACAAATTTAGCTTCTGGAGGGGGCCTTTCTTGATCTCCCACTAAAATTTCCACCTCCTCTAATACTACTTATCTTCCTTCTTGTCTTTATTTTTTTCTTTAGCACTTAAATCATGATCTAACTCGCTGTGTTTTTTACTTATGTATTTTGTTTGTCATCTGTCTCCCCACTAGATTGTCAGCCCCAAGAGGGCAGGGATTTGTGTCTGTCTTGTTCACTGCTGTATCTTCAGTGCCCGGAACAGTGTGGGGCACACAGAGGCGCTCAATATTTATTCTAAGAGTGAACATATCCTCATTGTCATTGCTACCAGCTGTTGAATGCCTTTTCAGTTCCAACAACTTCATCACATCTTCTTAAAAGTCACAAAGAGGGCTGGCCCTATGGCCTAGTGGTTAAGTTCAGTGCACTCAACTTCAGCAGCCTGAGTTCAGGGATTTGGATCCCAGGCATGGACCTATACCACTTGTCAGCCATGCAGTGGACCTATACCACTTGTCAGCCCACATACAAAATAGAGGAAGATGGGCACAGATGTCAGCTCAGGGTGAATCTTCCTCAAGCAAAAAGAGGAAGATTGGCAACAGATGTTAGCTCAAGGGGAATTTTCCTCACCAAAAAAAAAAAAAGTCACAAAGACTCTGTAAGACATTATCATCTCCTTTTCATACAAATGCGAACACTAAGGCCCAGAAGAGTCAAACAATTTGCTCAGGGTTGCAGAGTCAGTAAAACAACAGACCTGGGACTGAAATTCAAGACTCTGACTTCAGAGCCCACGCTATCCAGCCTGGTGCCTCTGAGAAACCCCCATATCTTTGTCCCCAAACTCACACTTCTTTACTTGTCTGCCTAATCCTTCCAGTGCCCAAGAAACCTGACACCCAGTACTTCTGTGTTCTGACCCTTCTCTTTCAGAGATCCTAAGAACTCTGAAGCTATTATATGAGCTCACAGGTCAGCAGAACTCACAGCTTACACATGAGAAAAAGAGTTGGCACGCACTGCTCCCAGGGCAGGGAGATGGCCTTGCCACATACAATATGTAATGACTTCCATTTGTGTGCAATTCAATTTGGAGTTTTAATTAAAATTGAACTCATCCTGCAGAAGTCTACCACAATTGAATTTCACCTGCATTCTAATGTCTAAATTCTTGAATGATTTTTTTTCCTTTCCTGACTACTTTCATTCCTAGATGATGACGAGGTAGGAGCATGGGAGGAAGGGGTAATTCAATAATTCACAGTCAATGCAACATGACGTGCAATTTGTTGTTTGTTTTGTGCAGTTGGTGATTTGATGACAAATACGTTCTCTATAAGTGCAAAAATTGTATTTAAAGCAATAAGCAAAAGACAGAAAGATAGAAAGATAAGTAGATAAAGAAATATATTAAGAATCTCTCAAACAAAGCTTTTGAGTGTTGTTTTTTATTAACTGGGGATTATCATTACTCACAACCTGGTGGGTATTCTTGATTTTAAGCTGTATGTAAAATGGGGACAATGAAATAAAACAAAATAAATAAAAGTTCCTCCCAGGAACTCTATCTGGCTCTCAGGTCCTATGAAATTAATAAGCATTTTTTGGAATGCAGGACTAACTGCTGGGCTTGAAACAAAACAGAGAAACATTCCCATGAGTTGCACCGAGTGACATGAGGGTACAGCCGTGAGGCCTCCGTTCTCCCCACCCGCTTCTCATCCAACCCCAAATCATGAGGTTTATACTGTTGAAAATTCCTTTTTTGGATCATAAAATGGTATGTATTGTAGTAGAAGAAAGACCACTGGGTTAGGAGTCAGGTCCTGTGCTCTAATCCCGACTCTGGCCCTTTTTGTCTGTAGGGCCCCATATGAGTCTCTCATCCATAAAATATGGGTAATATTGTTGCTGTGCATTATGATGAGACAGTGCCTTAGAAATGGAAATGTGTGTTTCTCACACTTAAAATGACCAACAGGGAAAATTCCATAATTTTATTTTAAATTGAAATACATATACAACTGTTGCTATTAAAATTATATAATCACTTTCTTTTGTTATTTTCTTTCTTTCTTTTTTCTTTTGTGAGGAAGATCAGCCCTGAGCTAACATCCATGCCAATCCTCCTCTTTTTGCTGAGGAAGACTGGCCCTGGGCTAACATCTGTGCCTATCTTCCTCCGCTTTATATGGGATGCCGTTACAGCATGGCCTGACAAGCGGTGCCTCAGTGCGCGCCCGGGATCCGAACCCGGGCCGCCAGCAGCGGAGCACGCACACTTAACTGCTACACCATGGGGCCGGCCCCTGATATTTTCTAAATAGGAGGTATATTATTTATTTTGCAAAGTTCGTCACCTGGATGGAAAGCCTAAAAAGAGAGGTGGAAGCAGTGTGGTGTTTAAAGATGGGCGTTCTAGAGTCAGACCAAAGTGGGTGTCAATCTCACTTCCATTACTGGGCGATCTTGGGCAAAAGATGCATCATCTCTGAGCATCCGTTTCTTTAGCCTAAATATGGGACAAGAAGACTCACCACACAGAGTTAGTGTGAGGATTACATGAACTAACACATAGAAGTTTCTTTACACAGAGCAAGGGCTTCATAAAGGTGTGTTTCATGAATTGTGGGGTTTTCTGGTTTTATTTAATAAGTTTAATACTTTTCTGACTGTTTTCACCACAAGAATATATGTGTTAGCGACTGCAAGAGACCAAAGGGAAGAAATTCGCTGGAAGAAGGAGAGAGGTTATTTTCTTAGTCAAAGAACAGGAGTTAACTTGATTTATAAGTGAAAGAGGAGACAGTGTCCCCTTTGGAGGGAAGCTTTTATTTCAGAGAGAGGTCCTGGGGCAGGAAGTTACCCAGTGACGCTCTATGGACCATCCAAATGAGCTGCAGCCCTGGAAAACCAAGACATGCCCACAGTTCTTGATTTACTGCTCACTGAGCGGAAGGTACTGATGGCAGAGGTAGGATAAAAGTCAAGCGTCACTGATTTCACCTCAGTCACTCAACTTTCCTCACTGCCTGAAGAAAAGTTCACAGACCCCATCTCCCCCAGGATGGTTGATTCCAAAGAAAAAACAAGTTTGGGTTGTAAAAAGTTGAGTAGTCAGTATTTATTTCCATTTATATGTTTGTTTATATATACCCTGCCTCATCTTACAAAAGATTTGAGGCAACTCCTTGTAAATACAAAAGAACAAAGGAAACAGTTGAGGGAATCTGAGCAAAAAGGAAAAAAGCAATAACATAAAAGCTAAGAATAAGATTAACTGCAAGAAATGCATTCCATGCATGGGGATTCTTATTATCTGAGCATTCATTATCCAGGCCTTCACAGTTACAAGGATTCATACGGAGGCAGAGTCCTTATAGTTCAAAAATATTCACTAGTGAAGAGACCAGCTTTGACATAAGGCCCCACTCAAACAGTTTAGCACCAGCCTCCATCTCCTGCTCTTGCATCCATGTGTTTGTCAGTCTGGTTGGATGTGGAGTTGCAAACAACCATTACAACAAGCAAATAAAATGCAAATCAATTGCAGTTAATTTGCATATCTTTCAAAAGAGGCGGGCTATAAAATAAAATGCAAATCAACTGCGTACTTAACTTGAATATCTTTCAAAAGAGGCAAACTATAAAAGATAAAACATCGAGCTATCTTAAAATTTTGTGAGAAAATTAGGACCAAAAAAGTAAACATAATCAATTCTTCATTCTGAGGATTTAGCGCATGCTTGCAATCGTAACTTAAAATATTTTAAAAGTAAGGTTGAATAAAGTTAGTTTTGTTTTTCAACGACATAATATAAAATCATATTTTGGTCCCTGTTTTAAAGTGAATTCCCTTCAGATAGTTTTTTTCTAGTACAGTTGTTTGCAGCTAATAAGAACTACCTGGAGTATAGTATAGTGCAGTTTTGGCTCTCAGCTTCTTGGTGGCAAAAGCAAAAAGAAAGCAGGCTTAATTAGAAATGTCATAGAGGGGGCCAGCCCCGTGGCTTATCGGTTAAGTGCACGCGCTCCGCTACTGGCAGCCCGGGTCCGGCTCCCGGGAGCGCACCGACGCACCACTTGTCCGGCCGTGCTGAGGCAGCGTCCCACATACAGCAGCTGGCGGGATGTGCAGCTATGACATACAACTATGTACTGGGGCTTTGGGGAGAAACAGGGGGGAAAAAAAAGAAAAGAAAAGTCATAGGGGCATAATATAAAAACGGGAAATCATTGTGGAGCGTTGGGATGATAGTATTGAAATCTACTCTTGGAGGAGACTTAAGACCCTTAGTGGCTAGGAAGAGTTCTAAGAGGGTAGAGACCATTCTTTCTAAATTGCTTTGTGTTTAGCTTAACAGCGTCACATGCTAAATGCCTAATGAACACAGTGGTGGTCATTAATGCTGTTTAACAAGTATTCCTGGCTCTCTACCTTGGCTGCAGTGAAAGTGTTCCTCTTTCTCTGAGTCTTTCCTTGGCTGGGACTCTTGCAGTTCACTGGAGCCATGTAGCTATTTCTAGTAAATGTGTTTTAAGCAGAAACATGGGCTGGCCCCGTGGCTTAGCGGTTAAGTGCGCGTGCTCCAATACTGGCGGCCAGGGTTCGGATCCCAGGCGCGCACCGACACACCGCTTCTCCGGCCATACTGAGGCCGCGTCCCACATACAGCGACTAGAAGGATGTGCAGCTATGACATACAACTATCTACTGGGGCTTTGGGGGAAAAAAAGGAGGAGGATTGGCAATAGATGTTGGCTCAGAGCTGGTCTTCCTCAGCAAAAAGAGGAGGATTAGCATGGATGTTAGCTCAGGGCTGATCTTCCTCACAAAAAAAAAAAAAAATTAGGCAGAAGAAACATGTCACCTCCAGACAGAGACCCTCCAGAGTTTTCTTTCCCTTTGGCATGGTGACTGGCAACATTTGAGATGCTGAATGCTCTGTCAGCTAGGGTCCCTGAGTAACTAAAATGAGCTGTCCCCCTGAAGACATATCATGAGCATTTAGAACGAGCAAGAGATAAATCTATGGTTTAAGCCACTGAGATCTGGGGTTGTTTGTTACTGCAGCATAATCTAGTCTCTTCTGACTGATACAAATATCATCATGCCAGTGATAGAAAATAAAAAATAAAATAAATGAGTTGTGCAGAGACAAATTGCATATGCTGCTCAGATCCCACAATAAAGATTTCACCTGGAAATGATGATATTTTAGATAATTTAGGCAAAAGTAGGCCCAGGAACAAAACTGGATCTCTGACGTGTGCTCCAGCCTATTTTTCTCCCTTCATTTTGTGGCATGTGAATCTTGCCCAAATATATGTGGCCATGAGAGTCCCTACTTCTTACATATGTAGTGAATACTTGTAATGTAGATTAAGCTTTAGAAATGCAACTATTCCTATTGAGCTGGGATGGACTGAAAGATTATTATCAACAAATGGATGGACAACTCTGGGGAAAATTTATTAATCATAAAAGAGAATACAGAAGTAGAGATAAAAGAAAGAGGGCCTGTTTTGGAGAAACTATAGCTAATAAAAGTAAGAATGGCTGCAAAGAATGGATGCTAGAAAAAGTATGCAATCCTGAAAGCAAAAGAATGGGGAACCACACACACGAAAAAGAGAGTGAACACTGACTGCAAGATACTAGGGCCCAGGCAGAGAAATTCTGAGGACTGAATCCAGGAGTGGACTTCAGGACAGTAATTGAGAAAGCAAGGTCAGAGTTCACTCATTTTATTTATTTTATTTATTTATTTATTTATTTATTTTTGAGGAAGATCAGCCCTGAGCTAACATCCATGCTAATCCTCCTCTTTTTGCTGAGGAAGACCGGCTCTGAGCTACCATCTATTGCCAATCCTCCTCCTTTTTTTTTCCCCCAAAGCCCCAGTAGATAGTTGTATATCGTAGTTGCACATCATTCTAGTTGCTGTATGTGGGACGCGGCCTCAGCATGGCCGGAGAAGCGGTGCGTCGGTGCGCACCCGGGATCCGAACCCCGGGCCGCCGGTATCAGAGCGCGCACACTTAACCGCTAAGCCACAGGGTGGCCCTTCACTCATTCTAGAATCGAGGGGTGAACCTGGGACTAGAACCCTATGCAGGAGGGTTTCCTATGTAGCCAAGTGAGCTGAGGGGAGTGAGTTCTGACTAGGCCTAGGGAAGGTACTATCATGTGGATTAGGGTTAGGGAACCAAGCCAACCCTCGAAACATACAGAGTTCCAGGCTTTTAAATTGTCTTATTATTTACACATCCTCAGGTTCATTTAAGTAAAGCGATTCTGGGTCAATATTCAAGGAGGTCTCTTCACACACCGCAGTGAGGTCCTTTCTGCACTATATGCAGCTGCCTGTTAGGGAACCAAAGAGGACGCCTGAGGCATGCAACAACTTCCTGGCTGGTCTTCCTGACAGTTGTCTAGTCCCTGCCCCACCTCTGGCCCCATATTGGTCCTCCACAGGTCACCAGAGAGGCCTAACTGTAGCAAGTCTGACTAGAGCACTTCCAGACGTAAAATCCTTTTGTGGCTTCACATTTTTCATGAGATGGTCCAAATTCCTGAGCTTGACAGCTAAGCTCTTCACTTTCTGGTCCCTGCCTGCTTCTCCTGCCTTATTTTTCGCCACTCCCTCCCCTTCAGCTACACCGAATCTGTGTACGGCTTTTGGGTAAGCCATGTTCTCATATGCCTCCAGAACTTTCCACATGTAGCTGCCTCCTCTCCAACCCTCAGAACCCCACAACCCTCAAACTCATCTTTCAAGACTTAGTTCAGTGATCACCTTCTCTAGGGAGCCATACCTGAACCCCAGAGACTGGTCACATGCCTTTCCTATGCATCCCTCTGTACTCTGTCACAGCACCACCCCACTGAGGTAGTTGTCTGTTTTCTTGACTGTGTCCCCCACTACACTGTTACCTCCTCGAAGGACCAGACACAACTTACTTGTTTGGGTATCCTTTGCACCTAACACAGTGGCCGAGTCATAGCAGATGTTCAACATCTGTTTGAAGAATAAATGTGGTAAATGGGGGAATGCCATGGTCCCGAGCTTTCCTGTTTGGATGAGAACTTGCTTGCCCTGCCCCTACCCCACCCCATCATTTCCTTATCTGATGGGGAGAGAAAGTCTGCCATTCCTGGAGTGTTCATAGTCTCTTTGGTGTTTCCCCAGGTTTTTTAGGCCCTGGGCCCTTCCAGTGGAGCTCTAAGCAGATTGGCATATTCTCTTCTACCAAGGCCTATGCTACTCTCTATCCCTATGGCTCACATCAGCTCTGCACTATAAGGCTAGTAGCAAGGACCACAGCTCCAGACATCAGACCTCGGCTTTATCACTGTATTAGTTTCCTATTGCTGCTATAACAAATTACTGCAGGGGCCGGCCCAGTGGCGCAAGCGGTTAAGTGTGAACGCCCCGCTGCGGCAGCCTGGGGTTCGCCGGTTCAGATCCCGGGCACGCCGCCGCACTGCTTGTTAAGCCATGCTGTGGCGGCGTCCCATATAAAGTAGAGGAAGATGGGCATGGATGTTAGCCCAGGGCCAGTCTTCCTCAGCAAAAAGAGGCGGATTGGCAGCAGGTGTTATCTCAGGGCCGATCTTCCTCACAAACACAAAAAAATTACTGCAAACTTAGTGGCTTAAAGCAACACAAATTATTTTACAGTTATGGAGGTCAGAATTCCAAAATGGATCTCACTGGGCTAAAACCAAGGTATCATCAGAGCTGTATTCTTTCTGGAGGCTCTAGGGACAAATCTATTTTCTTGCCTTTTCTAGCTTCTAGAGGCTGCCCACATTTCTTGGCTCATGGCCCCTTTCCTCCATCTGCAAAGCCAGCAATGGCCAGTCGAGCCTTGCTCATGTTGCATCACTCCAACACTGACTCTCCCGCCTCCCTCTTTCATTCATGAGCACCCTCATGATTACACCAGTCCCACCCAGATAATCCAGGAGAATCGCCCCAATCTCAAGGGCCGCTGATCAGCAACCTTAATTCCAACTGCAACCTTAATTCCTCTTTGCTATGTAATATAGCATATTCACAGGTTCCAGGGATTAGGATGTGGCCATCTTTGGGGAAGGGGAATTATTCTCCTTACCATAACCGCTTACTAGCTGCGTGACCTTAGGCTAGTTATTTCTTTCCTCTAAACCTTAGTTTACTTTCCTGAAAAATAGAGAAAGTGATAATAACAGCACCTACCCCTGGGGATTGTTGAGAGAATAAAAGTAGGTTGTGATAATGAATGTCAAATTTAGCACGATACCTGACACAGAGTAAGGGATCAATATATGTTAGCCTTTATCATCATCATCATCATCATCATCGTTGCTAGGGGGGAAGCAGGCAAAGAGGTTATACACACTCCATGCTCTACTCCTTACTGGAGTGGAAGGAGCATCCTCTAGAGGCCTCCTGCCTTTCCCCCATCCTCTTTGCCTTACCCTTATTTCAAGTGGGTGCAATAAAGAGGAGCAACACCAGCAGACAAGGGGCCACGGACTCCAAGTTGAGTCCTTTGAGCTTCTGGTGTTTGAACTCTCTCTGAAGTTGGCCACTGGGCTCTCACATCATAAGAAGGGGCTTGTGAGGTAGTTCCAGTTCCAAAGAAGTTTCTCAGAGTCCCCTGAACACGCGGAGGAGCCCTGGGAACCCCTAGGCTGTGACAGGGGCAAAACTCCCCAGTTCCTGGGGGGGCGGGGGTGAGTGTGGCCATGTGTCTGTGTGTACCCATGTGTGTGTGAGTCCTTGCCTCCTCAGCAAGTACCTGGTATTGTTTTCCCTCTCAGTGAAGTCCCTGAGCCCTGCAGTCATTATGTGCCGCACCCCAGTGAACTCCACGGAACTACAACGAGGAGAGAGGCCAGGCCTGGTCAGAGAACCAGAGGCCAAAGCCGGCTAGGCCTCAATCCCCTCTTTCTGCTCCATTCAGATCAAAGACTTGGACGAGCACTTTCTTTAAATTTAAAGGCATTTATTTATATCTTACCCCATTCTTCAAATAATTTTGGGCATCTTAGTTGGCATGGTTATTCCATGTTCTTAAGAAAGACCCTTTCAGTTGCCCCATTTGTTTACGTTTAAGTCATAATGTTTTCTTTCATTAGACTGATTCTGCTGTATTTATTCATGGAAGTATAGCATATTATGTAAAATGTACATATATGCATAGAACACCTATTATAATGTACATATATAGAGAGTGCATATATTAACCGTTTTACAAATAAAAGAAAGAGAACTTCTTTTCATTAACCCATCAATGGAGAGCTTGGATCTTTGGAAAACAAATACAATCTACAAATTACGCATGTATTTCACACATTTCATAAGTGTATAGATAAGTCCACTTCTTATCACCAATCGAATAGGAATAGGAATCATAGGACAATAGTTAAGTGTACGCACATGCACACACACATAAAACACACACGTCATCTCATTTTAGCTAACAATTTTCAACTCTTCCTTCATCAGATTTATGTCAAAGTTACTGACATACTAAAGTGATCAGGCTTTAGTTTCATCTTCTCTTTTTTTCCCTACTCCTGGTCTGGGAGTAATTCTAGTGATCAAAAACTAAAATCAGTGGCAGGAAGAAGAAAAATGACAAATCTTGAGATGTTTTGAATGTTTGATCATCCACTCCTAAAAAAAATGCCTGAGCTATTGGATCGCTAGCACTTAGTAAAGATACCCTAGTTCTATTGTTCCAAGACGCATTTCGTTAAGCGCCTAATGGTTCAACTGGATATTCTACTGCTTCCTAAGGAAAAGTCCATTTGATCAGAGAATCAGTATGAGATTCATTTTAACCTCATGAACTATTTGTTTCCCAAAGTTTCCCCCATGTTTTAAAATTTATGATATTGAGAGAGTTTTGGCTTGCGACAAACAACTGTAATGGGACAAGGGTGGCTACTCTTACTGCTATTAGCTCAGCGGGACTAACTTCTTTGTCTCTACAAAAGAATTCTCAGGGGTGGCTGAGCTGGAAGGAAACCAGTAATAAAACTCATGCAGGCTCCCCACCTGTACAAGATAACAATAGTGTTCTATTAGTCACCATTGTGAACGACCAACATTTTCAAGTTGGATGACATTCCAGAGGCCAGAAAGATACCTGAGCAGTAACTGGCAAAAAGATTTCTTCACTCTGGAGTTTTGAACAATGATTTGTTTATTTATCTTTCTATCAGAGCCATATAGTGGTTAAGCTTTGGAACCAGACTGCCCAGGTTCAAATCCTGCCCCCGCGCTCAGAAGCTATGCGACCTTCAACAAGTTATTTGACCTCTCTGTGCCTGTTTCTCTTTCCACGAGATAAGGTTAATAATACCCTTCACAGGATTGTTGTGAGGATTAAGTAAGTTAATGCATGTAAAGTGCTTAGAAAAATGCTGTTTAGTAAATACCCAGTAAATGTTTGTTACTCTCAGTAGCTTAAATTCTCTTCCATAAATTAGGAATCCTAATACCTCTTTTATATACCTCACTGGTTATTTTAAGTTAAGATTAGAAAAATTTTATGAATTTTGTAGCATGGTACACTACAGTAAACTATTAGGGTGACTCTACGTCAATCTGGAGGTCGGCTTCATAATTTCAACCATCCCTAGAAGAAGGCTTCTGATTAGAAGCCAGGTGCTGGAACAGCTGGAAGCTGGGAAGAAAACAGTAGAAGCAACAGCAGCATTAAGGCAAAGGAAGGAAAGATAGAAGGAGGGAAAAGAATATCTCTGGCTGTGGCTACTATCTATTAGGAGCTTGACAGGCATAATGTCAATTAATTCTCACCAACTCTTTGAGGTAGGTATTTTGTCAACAACAAAACTAGGACTTAGAAGATTATGTAAGTTGCCCAAGGTCACAAAGTTGTAAATAGCAGAGCCAAATCCAAACCCAGGTCTGTCCAAAGCCAAAGCCCATCACCCATTCTCCCACTCAACCTTAAAAAAAGGCAGCACCCACTCCTTCAAAAGAATAAAGCCATTCACTGTGTTAGTGGAACTAAACAATAGTGACGGCCAATATGATGACAGTTATCGAGGAAAGGTTACGACTGATCAGTATAGCCCTCCACCCTACTAGTGAGCAACAGGTTCTGGGGAAGCTCACTGAAATGAGATCATTATCCAGCAGTTGGGACACTCCAGCAACCAAGAGTCAGCTCTATCACACTTGACTGCATTGACAGAGATGGCCAAATGAGTAGATAATGGTGCCAGAAAGAGAATAAATATGTGTTGCATGAATGAATAAATGAATGAAGGAAAAGTACAGTAAGCCCTTAACACTTAAGGATATTTTAAGTCCTTCACAAATACCCAAATTCCAGAACATTTTCTCTAACCCCACCCCAGCTTTGAACGGCCTGCCATCAGATTCCCACTGCTATGATGCTTCCTTATTGTAGTCATCTGCAAACCTCAGGTCACTCCTCCTCATTCCCTGAAGATTTTTACCCACTGACTCGCTGTGAGACCTGTCACCAACATTACTCCTGCCACCACGCTTATGATACCCATAACCTCATAGGTGATCCGCCGGTACTTGGGCCTCCGTCTTCCTTGACTCCCTCCTCCAACCCAACTTGCTACTCGCTTCCATGGTCAGACCCTAGCTCTTGTCATTACCAATATGCAAACCCTCCATAATCTCGATTTCAAACACGCCGCTCTCTGACCATCTCCTCCTATCTTTTTTTTGTAACAGTTTTATTGAGATATAATTCACATATCATAAAATTCACCCTTTTAAAGTATATAATTGAATGGTTTTTAGTGTATTCACAGAGTTGTACAACCACCACCATAATCAACTTTAGAATATTTTAATCACCTCCCCCCCGCAAACACCATACCTATTAGCCTTCAACCCCTCCTCCCAACCCTCCCATTGCTCCCAGTCCTAGGCAACCACCAATCTACTTTCTCTCTCTATATATTTGTCTATTCTGAACATTTCATATCATACAATACATGGCTTTTTGTGACTGGCTGCTTTCACTTATGTTTTCAAGGTTCATCCAAATTATAGCATGTATCAGAAATTCATACGTTTTTATTGCCAAATAATATTCTATTGTATGGATATCCTATATTTTATTTATCCATTCATCAGTTGATGGACATTTGGGTTGTTTTCACTTTTTTGCTATAATAAATAATGCTGCCAAAAACATTTGTGTACAACTTTTTATGTGGATGTATGCTTTCGTTTCTCTTGGGTCTATACCTAGGAGTGGAATTGCTGGTTCATATTGTAATTCAATGTCTAACATTTTGAGGAATTGCCGTACTGTTTTCCAAAATCACTGTACCATTTTATAACCCCACCAGCTGTGAATGAGTGTTCCAATTTCTCTACATCCTCCTCAACACTTGTTACTATCTGTCTCTTTTATTATAGTCATCCTGATGGGTATGAAGTGATATCTCATTGTGGTTTTGATTTGCATTTCCCCCCTTCTCTTTTCAGTTTATTTGCTCTAATACTCTGACTCCAACAATGTTTTGATCCCATAAAAACATACCTTTCATTGGTCCTATGGCTCTTTCACTGCTTCTCACCCATTTCATGTGCTCGCTTCCTTCCTTACCCATCTTAATGTCCATGGACTATCATTATAATCAGTTATTTGCACAAACCCTCAGCTCTTTTGCTCTTCTTTCCCTTCCTCATATTCAATTGGCAAAACTCCAGTCTTAGCTAAATCCAGCTCTCCACCTACTCCACATTTTTACCTACACAGATGAAAGTGGCTGGTCTCAGTTTAAATCCATGACCTTCAACCTCAAGTCAGCCCCTTTTTTTTTTGTGAGGAAGATCAGTCCTGAGCTAACATCTGACGCCAATCCTCTTCTTTTTTTCTTTTCTTTCTTTTCTTTCTTTTTTTTTTTTTTGCTGAGGAAGATTGGCCCTGAGCTAACATCCTTGCCCATCTTCCTCTACTTTATATAGGACACTGCCACAGCATGGCTTGACAAGTGGTGCATTGGTGCGTGCCCGGGATCTGAACCCACGAACCCTGGGCCGCTGAAGCAGAGCACACACACTTAACCACTTGTGCCACTGGGCCAGCCCCTCAAGTCAGCCCTTAATGCTACCTGGCAATTCTAAATCCATTAATTTAGCAATCTCAAATGGATTCTTCCACTCCCCTGTTCAATTTCACAGCTTTGTCACTGTCCTGAAACTTCCAACCCTTCATTACCATCCTCACATCGTCTTTGCTTCCTATTTCACCAAGAAAACAGCTGCAATCAGAAGAAAACTTCTCAAACTTGTACCACCACATGGACCTCTCGATCTTTATCTCTATATATACTTTGTCATCCTTTCTGTTAAAGGGTGGACCAGCTACATTATGCTCTATAGCTACCTGCACCATTTGTTCACTAGATTCCATCCTTTATCACTTACTCAAGGACACTACTCCACAATTGTCCCTTCTCAGGTATTATCACATTTCCCCCCTCTATTGGATTATTCTCATCACAAAATGGCATTCTATTATTTCTCCCGCTTGGGAAAAAAAACAGCAAACCTTTCAATCCTACATCCTCATCTACCTATATCCCTTTTTCACTCTATAGCCTGTATCTCATTTGAACTCCAGGCTCATATATTCAATTGCCTGCTGTTGGATGTTTATTTGGCATCTTAAATTTTACAAGGCTAAAGTTAATCTCCTGGTGTTCCCCTCAAACCTGCTCTTTTATGGCAAATAGCATCACTATCTTCCAATTTCTCAGACCAAAAACTTTAAGAAAGTCTCTCTCTCATGACACATCAAATCTATCAGCTAAGCCTAAATTGCTACCTTCAAAATACGTTCACAATCTGACTACTTCTCACCATTTACACCGCTACTGACCTGCTCTGACCTGCCACCATCTTCCGCCTGAATAATTAGTGGGATCATAACTGGTGTTCCTGCTTCTGTCCATGTATCTCTTCTAACCACTCCACATCCCTACCCCATAGTGTGTTTTCCTTCTTTTGCATTTTTTCTAGCTTTATTGAGATATTATTGACATATAACATATGTAAGTTTAAAGTATACAAGGGCCGGCCCCGTGGCTTGGTGGTTGAGTGAGCGCGCTCCACTGCTGGCGACCCGGGTTCCGATCCTGGGCTCGCACCGACGCGCTGCTTCTCTGGCCATGCTGAGGCCGCGTCCCACATACAGCAACTAGAAGGATGTGCAGCTATGACACACAACTATCTACTGGGGCTTTGGGGGGAAAAAATAAATAAATAAAATCTTTAAAGTATACAATGTGATGATTTGATACACATCCTATAATGTATTTTCAGCACAGCAGCCAGAATGATCTTTTTAACACTAAGTCAAACACATCATTCCTCAGCTTAGAACCATCTAATGCTTCCCAATGCACTTGGAGTAAAACTCAAATCCTCTTACTGGCCTTCAAGGCCCTACACAAGCACACAATCTGGCCCTCTGTATCTCCTTGACCTCTTCCCCTTTCATTCTCTCTTGGGCTTACTCTAGTTCAGCCAACCTGGCTTCCCTGAGATTCCCTGACCTGTCCAAGTATACATCTACCGCATGGTCTCTGCGTTTGATGGTCTCTTTGTTTGGAACACCTTCCCCCAGGTAGCCTCATGGCTCATTCCCTCTACTCCTTCAGGTCCGTTGTGTTATTCATAAATTTAGCAAAAGCTGTTCCTAATCAGATACACAGAGTAGTCGCAGAAAATTGCTGGGGCAGGTTGGAAGAAGAAAGAGAAGAGAAAATAAAAGGGATATTTAAACTCTGAGTGCCTCTCATTAGGCCAGGGTCTGGTTGCTTTATTATTTGGTTTAATCCTCACAACCTCTGGGATGAGAATGGTTATATCCATTTTACAGACGAGATAGAGACACCAACGGATTAAGTCGTAATCTCTAATAAATCTCTAATAAATGGTGGAGCTCGGTGTATAATCAAAAATCTAACCTCAAAACCTATCCTTGGTCGACTACATCACAGATTTCCAGTTTTCTACGTAGTTGAGAGCAAGCTGGGAATGGATGCCTATCACAATATTCAAATATTTGCAAAAGTAATCAATATGGCTTATCATTATAAGTTCTTCACCTTGACTCTACCCTAAAATGAAACTTCTGTATGCTCAACGGAGGGTTAATTAGATTCCGGAGATTCCCAGCAATCTTTCAACTAATTATCTGGGATCATTTTTGCAAGATAAAAATTCCATCGAGAGGCCTACTGCACACGAATGCTTGTCAGCAAATTTACTCCTTCCCGTTGCTACTAAGAAGGTATAAACAGAAGGTCCTGGCCGTGAAGGAAACGAAAGGAAAGTAATTTGTTAATGGCCTTACTCAACAGTGCCATTTTCCAAAATGCCGTGCTGGGTGGCCCAAATATTTAGAAATCCATGCTCCATAGATCTTCTTTTAAGATGAGTTGTAACCCCGGGTGTTGTGCAGATGCCTGAGAAAGCTCGGGGTGTCTGGCTCCCCTGTTATTATGCTGCTGTAAGGCACCCCCCACATCCATTATCTTTCAGTCATCAGCTCGGCATTTCTTCCTCCCCCTCTGGCCTATTCTTCTCGCCTGACCTCTGACTCATGTATTTGCTTTTCCCTGTCTGGAATCCTTGACCAAACTAACTTCAATCACTCAAAAACTCTGTGCTGTAAGGAGGGAGATGGACGTGGGGGAGCAGTGACAATCAAGCGACTCATATAGAATTGTTTGCAGCATGCCTCCTGGCCAGTCTCTTCCTACTTATTTTATGGTGATGAGTTATTGATTAAATGACCATGAACCATCTGTGAGGAACTGGTTTCTATCATAGGTTGGTTTTCTATAAACATTAAATCAATTCAACAAAATAGCTAATTGAAAATGTCTTACCAAAACTGGTTTCTACATCCCACAGTTGAAGTTTGGGAATGAAATGGTGGTCAGGCTATTATGGAGCAGTCCCCTAAGTTTTATTAATTGCCATTAGTATAACTATAGTTATATATAGTTATATACATATAGTTATATATATATAGTTATATATATATATAACTATAACTATAACAATTGGAAATGTTTCCCAGGTGCTAATTAGTCTAAAGTGAATCAATTTAATCCAAATAACAATCCTGAGAAGTCAATTAGTATTGTACCCATTTTACAAAGGAGGAATGTGAAGTAACTTGCCCGAAGTCCAATATTAAATATGGAGGAGGAGCTGTAATTCAGACTCAGTTCAACTCCAAAGTCCATTAGGCAACGCGCCTCCTGATGGCTGGTAACATCCAACGGAAATGATCATTTTTTTCTGCATGTCTTGGCGTGTAAAAAACCCAACATATTGAGCACCTGCTGTGTGCTAGGCTGGAAGATAACAAAAACAGTAATGGACTCTGCTCCCTTGTAATCTAGTTGAAAAGGAATGACCTATAAAAAAGAAAGATAGCTAGCAATGCAAAGTAGCATATCCCAAGTGTCAAATATGAATTAGAAATGGGAAGTTCTATGTGCGCGTTCAGACCAGAGAGTAACCACTGAGGCCAGGCAGGACTAGGATGGTCTTTTGGAGGGAAGGGGTATTGGCCTGGACCTGGAAAGCTCTTAGGCCATTTGCTATAAGGGCTCTTGAATTATATAAAACACGCGCCAGAGAGAAAATCTTTTCCACAGTCCCAAGGAGGAAATTGAAACAAGGACAGGGGAGCACATGTCGTATTAAGGGCCAATTTCTCCTTTTAGAAAAATGCTGATGGGTCATAGGCCATGTGTGCACGGCACAGACTTTAAAACAGCTGTCTTAATGTCTAGAAATTATTCATTATTTATCTGAAATTCAAATTTAACTCGATGTCCAGTATTTTTATTTACTAAATCTGGCAATCCTACTTTCATCACCACATCCCATTGAGGACTGCCTTCCTTGAATGTTTTTTATTGACTTTGAAAAGAAGAACCATTAGAAAGAGGAAGGAGACCATTCAACTTCTCTGACTGGGAGCTCGATTTGGTCATTACAGCCAGAGGTGAGTTCAGGGTGGGCAACCTCACATGAATCAAACTCATAAGAGACTGATGTGTATATCCAAACCAATCAGAATTGTGGCGTTCCAAACCACCATGCTTTTGCCCAGTGTCTGAATGCCCTTCTTCCCATCCCTCATCATTTGCTTGGTAAACCCACTCATTCATTTATTTATTTAGTCAATTCATTTATTGAGTTAGCCAATATCTGTTGAGTACCTCCTGTGTGCCAGGTACTGTATTAGCAGCTGAACACCCATACTTCCCTCGCTGTTCAAGCAACAATAATCATGATAATAGCTAATATTTATTAGGGCTTGCCATGAGCAAGGCACTGTATTAAATGCTTTATGTCTATTAAGTTTATTAAGTCATTTACTAGACATAAAGCATTATGTATTTACTGTATTAAATGCTTTATGTCTATTAAGTCATTTAATCTTCATATAACACTATGATATAGTTACTATTATTATTTACATTGGACCAATAAGGACATTGAGACATATGGAGATTTAAAAAACTAAAAAGAAACAACAAGCCCACTTGTTTGTGGTTATACAGCTAATAAATTTTGTAAGCAGGATTTGAATCTAGCAGTTTCCGGAGTCTGTATAGTGTCTAAACACTACATTAAACTCTTTCCTCCTTAAAACCCTTCCCTCCAGACTCTCCCTTCCCCTAGGTTAGTCATTTCTCCCTCGGGGCTCCTGTACCACTGTGAACTTAGTGAACTTCACTAATAAATTTGTTTCACTGACTCACAGAGTCTTTGCTGACATGTCTGTCTCCTCAATCAGACTGTAAGCTCCTCCAGGGCAGGGACAACATCTTATTCATTTTTGTATCCTCAGTGCCTAGCACAGTTTGTGGCATAAAATAAGTGTCCAATACGTACTGCTGTATGTATTGGTTAATTTCCTGCCAGTTGGGGGAAGCTAGAACAGTGCATGTGTTGGTCAAAGTCGATCTAAAAAAATAGAAATTACTCTAAATATTTAAAACAGAGGGAATATAACAGAGGGAATTGGTTATGTAGACAGTGGATGAGCTCCCAAGCCACAGCAGGCAGCTACCACCACCCCCACCCCCAGGGAGCTGGAGGTCAGCCTGGTGGAGCCACGGCAGGCAGGATCTAGTGTCCTGGAGAAGACAAAACCACTGTCACAGATACTGTCTGAGATCAAGAGACAGGAGAAACACCTGGCTCTGCCTTCCTCCCACCCTCCAATCATCCGTCTCCCACTGGCCAAACCCTGCCAGAAGCCGGCTGACTAGAGAGACTGGCTTTAAGGACAGGACACAGGACAGAGCACTCATCAGAGATTGTGCTTCTCTTGTGCCCATCATGAGAAACTGCAGGCTAACGATGCTGACCGCCCTGCAGTGCCGGATAACAGTGACCAGTGCTTGCCCCTTGGTGTTCCATCATTCCCTAGGCTCCACGAGGGCATCACTCTTTTGCTAACTTACTATGTCTTCAGATAAGTCTAAATTCAGTTGGATTGGGCTACATCTTTCTTTGTGTTTCAACTGACAATGACAACAATAAACACTATTGAGCATCTGCTCTGCCTCAGACGTTGTACTCAGACCTGGGGATATAGAGCTCAAAAAGTGAGAGGCCCTGTATGCCAAGGAACTCTCGGTCAAGGGGAAACAGACGACAAAACAGACAATTTATCTGCTATGTGGTAAGTGCTGTGACCACAGTCAGCACGTATGTTTGAACCTGGGAGCTCCAAGGAGGGTCACACCCACCCCCAATAATTTGGAAATTTGGATTGTTTTATGAGGGTTTAATCTGTAAAATCAATGCACAATGGGTCAGTAGAGACAAGCAAAGACAAATGAAAGAGATGGAATAACTCCTAAGGCTCCACCCAGCTCTGAAATCCTGAGACTCTGTGCTCTACACACACACCAGAAGACCACCTTATGGTGCATCTAGTTACATACCACACACTGGGTAGGTCTTTCCATGCATAATCTCCTTTATTGGACCCCTGGGTCTCTGAATTTCATTCCATGGACACTTGAACCTGATTTTACGGGTGGAGAATGATGCAAGATTTTCTTTGTCCTGCCCAGGGCCTTAGAACTAATTAGTTGCAGAGCAGGAATTGGAAACCCAGTCTCCAGATTCCCATCTCTGCTCTAAGACACTAGCTACCCCAGACACAGGAGCGTGTTCTGCAGTTGCAAAAAATAAAACTTGACTAAAGTAAGACTCCCTTAATTTCCACTTAGTTGACAGCTTCCCAGATTGTGTGCAACTGTTAAAAAAAATTAAATGCGTGTAATATTTGGTTATTATTTTTCACATCCAAACAGCTGATTGGGTCAAGAAGAGAGGGTGGTGGTTTTATATGCTTATCTCTTTGTTTTTTAAATATGAAACCTTTGCAGGATGTGTTGCTTTTAAACATTCTGCACCAGTTCTGAGCTCATTCTTGGCTTTTCCACAACAATATTCTCTAAGATGATGCCCACAGACTCTTCACCTCTGTCTTTTGCCCGCAGTCACCTATCTGCTTAGCTACTGGAGCAGCCGGCCCCATGGAGACAAATGGAAACAGGCTTTAGAGTGATGAGAACAATGGTTTCTGACTTCAGTGACCCTTCTAAAGTCTTACCACTTCTCTGACCCTAATATATACGTCCCTACAATAAGCACAGAACAGTGAAGTAAATTACTATAAGGTGTCCATAAGTAAAACAAAACAAAATGATAGCTCATCAAGACTTGCTATACGAGGAAAAATAAATCCTGGCCCTGATTCTTCCCACATATTGGAAATGAACTGCAGCAGGCTCTCAAATTTGAGGAAATTATTTTATTCCCAGTGGAAGAGGAAATTGAAGTGTTTACGCTTTCCAGCTACTTATTATAAAAGAAGGAAGCCTTTAAGAGCAAGTTGGCAGAGAGAGCTGAGGTTGCTTCCAATGACCTTCCTGGAAAGGAATTATTTGTTTGATGGCCTTGCTCATGGCTTTCAGGATTCTCTTTGTGCAATGAAGTGGGAACTAATTATCTTTTAGACATTTTCCAAATCCTGGCTAAATTGGATGGCTGGCTGAAGACTGTACGGACAGGGTACGCTGTCATTTGGTAATTGCTTAATAAGTGCTGTACTGAACACATTGGGGGCATCTGCATTTAATCCTTAAACCAACTCCATGAGGAAAATACAATTATGATTGGTAGATGTGGAAGCTCAGATTTTGGTGACGTTTTCAATTTTTTTCCCATCTCAGTACCTCCCCAAGGGCTGAGAGGAACAATCTCTCGGCACATGTGTACATCATTCACAGAACACTGGAGGAAAAGCTCAAGTTTGGACAGGAGTAAGTCTCTTGTGGGGATTAGGAAAGTGGCCAAGCTGAGATTTAAATCCCAGGCTATGGGCCGGCCCCATGGCTTAGAGGTTAAGTGCGCGCGCTCCACTGCTGGCAGCCTGGGTTCGGATCCCGGGCGTGTACCGACTCACTGTTTCTCCAGCCATGCTGAGGCCGCGTCCCACATACAGCAACTAGAAGGATGTGCAGCTATGACATACAACTATCTACTGGGGCGTTGGGGGAAAAATAAATAAATAAAATTATAAAAAAAAATAAATAAATCCCAGGCTATAACTACAAAAACTGTGCTCTCGACCACTGCTTTCTACCACGGTGTGCCATCAACTCATTTGTATGGTGTTGTAAAATTCTCACAAACATATTTGTCTTTGTTTGAAGAGTGAATGTAGCTGAGTTCCTCTATGATGCTGTCGTTGGGACATGGGACACACTCTCACTTTATTTTTATTTATTTATTTTTTAAATAATTTTATTTATTTATTTATTTTTTCCCCCAAAGCCCCAGTAGATAGTTGTATGTCATAGTTGCACATCCTTCTAGTTGCTGTATGTGGGACGCGGCCTCAGCATGGCCGGAGAAGTGGTGCGTCAGTGCACGCCCGGGATCCGAACTCGGGTCACCAGCAGCGGAGCACGCATACTTAACTGCTAAGCCACGGGGCCGGCCCACACCCTCACTTTATTGAGTTATCCTATTGGATTGTATTTTTAGTGTTCAGGGCTTTTAGGGTCATCATCTGACTCATGTTTTAATGGAAATGGTGTCGTCTCATTGGCTACACTGTAAAATGATTCTATTACATGTACACTCTGATTGGGAGAGTGTGGGAGGTTGAAATAGCAAAGCCAAGCAAACAGCCCAGCTATTACTACACTAGAACGATTGGGGGTCATTGTGCAGCCTAATTTAACATACCCCAGGGCAATCTGGGAAAGTGAGTACATTCCTTTTTATACATCTGAGTCCACTGAGAAGCTGGTTAGGAGGATATTCCTCTACAGACCAGCTAGTCAGTACCCAGCCTCCCATGTGTGACCATCCCTGTCCACAAGGGTGAGCAGGGCTTCTCATCTGAGTGTTACTTGTTCAGCTGGTCCTCTCTGATCCGTGGTCAGTTTATCAGAAGCTTGTATGGGTGTGAGAGTTAAAGACCTCCTGTGCTCTGTCCGTCTACCTGGAGACAAAACATCTCCTTGGGTTTTCTTCCTCCAAGTTATATTTTTCATCTTGTGAATGTTTATTACTTACTCACCTAGAATGTTAGATTCAATATCTACTGACAAAAGAAGAAAAGCAACTAAATATTTAAAGATAACAGAACTATACACAAGATTTAATCCTAAGGAAACTCCTACCCATTTCAGTGGTATTTACTCTCAGTTAAACATTGAAGGAACCAAGAGGTGTGTATCTATTAACAAGACCTATTAACAGCTGCGGCTGTGAACTGGCCATCATAGTAGCTGATCTAAGCCTTGTTCTAGGAGCCTAGAATATCTAGGTGCCTCTTCATGAAGCATATTCCCCACAGAAAAAGGGAAATGGACATGAAGTTGCAACACCACACACTGAAAGTATTCAACCAGACTTTACCCAATGTTTATCCAATGCTTTCCTAATCTGTGCTTTATAAAACTAGCCTATTACTGAAATAGCAGAAACAGATGTCATTTACTCCTAAATGCCTTCCCATTTGCCTTGCAAGCAATGGCTTTTTCAGACAAGACCATTTTTTTCAATGTTAAAAATGAGAATCTCTGAAGAAAAAAGTGAATATCAGATCTCTATAGATCACCACTCCAAGAGAATTGGACCAGGAGCCCCAGCAAAGGGGAAATTGTGACAAATGTGTTTCCAGGAACAAAATCAATAACAAATAAAGCTTGAGTATACCATACTCTTCAATTTGTGAGAATGATCTATTATATTGCTAAAGCTGAGAGAACAGTTCCAAATCACATGACTGTGGTCAATGTCCAGACCTAGAGCAAAACTACTAAGTAGTAGGGATTATGCCATAACCAAGAGAGTCAAAAGAATGAAAATAATGTAAACCTCCCCTCCCTCCAACTAGACAGAGAGTTGACTTTTTTGAAAAATCTTTGCTGGGCTGGAAAAAAAGCAAGAAAAAAAATCAGAAAGCAAGTTATTTTTCAGGATGGCTGATGGAAAGTCCAAACCCTGGGGTAGGGGTGATAGAAACTCTCAGAAGGATTTGAGGATCTCAGAGCAGGACTTGTGCCTACATTCCCCATCAAGAATCCTGCAAGGAAATATTCTCACAGAGAGCCCTATGCAACATTCAGGGATCTAGAAGAGAAGCAATGGCAGCAGGACAGGTCAAGCCAGAGAGACCATCTGAGATAGACCCACCACCTCCACCTCCATGTTTCCTGCAGCATCAAAACAGCACAGAAGAGCAGCAAACCTCTTCCCATGGCTTCCCTCACACCCTGCCCCCATGAGACTGGGCAAGAGTTTGGGTGAGAGAAAGCCAATGGACTGGGAATGCCCTTATGGTAGACTAGAAGCCAAACAGCAGGGGTAGACTATGGACATCAAAAAAGTGGATGGCAGTGAGGACAGATGACAAAAGCCAAAGCCAGCTCAGAAGAGGCCTCCTCACAAGGAGGACCTCACAGTTGCCCACTCCTTAAACGTCAAGATCATACATAAGAATGCCAGGAACCAAGACCATCCTTAGGGAGATGGTTTAAAAAAAAAAAAAGAGGGGGAGGTGGAGAAGAATCTTGAATTGACTAAGAATTTACTCACGAAGGACTAGGTTTCCTGAGACTAGAGTCACATTCTGACACAACCCTTGTCCTGGTGTGCTGGCGTCCTCGGAGACAATCTGCTGATCTTGATTCACAGGTGAGGGCAATCAGTGCCCCCAGTAGTGCCCAGATCAGAACACGCCTCACTGGCTCCTAGATGGAGTGGGCTAGTGGGCATCTTTCCTCATACCTATCAGGGGGTTGGTACCTGCCAGGTGTATTATCAACCTTTTTCTCTGTTCTTCTAGGGCTACTACAAAGTTCTGGGGAAGGAAAAGCTCCCAAAAGCAGACTGTCATGGTGAAGGCCAAATTCCTCAGCAGAAGAGCCGAGGAGAAGATCAAGGGTGTGTCTCCTGGTGGCTTGGTGTCATGTGGAGGGAGGTTCATTAAATGCTCACCAGTGCTTTTCAAAAAAAAAAAAAAGACCAGGTTTTAAACCAGAAGTAATTGAATTTATCTTGAATTAGAAAGATTGAGTTTTCTATTAACAAATAGAAATTGGGGCTCATAAGTTAATTTAATTCAATTACAGAAAAATAAAATTATGTGTTATCTCAATTGACATTTGAGATAATAAAAATTTACTCCCTCAACACATTTTAGTGTATATTCGCTGCTTCTATTTCAATTTTATCTCAAATTCCGAATGTGAGACTTGATGCCCTCTTAAAGGAGTTTTAATCCTCAGTGCAGGAATTAGAAGAAACTTTTTAAGAGATGTAGCAGTGGGCATTGTGGTTGTCACCCTGGTATCCACTCCACCCTTCCTCCACTGTGAAGCAGCCATGGTGACAACGTCTCGTCTCCAGGGTGAGCCCCCCTCTGCTGCTGCAGGGACTGGTTCCTGGGCCAGAAGGGTCGGTCCTGGGCGATCAGCCAGCACTAAGGACAGGCGTCCTCTCTCTGGAGATGAACGCTGAAACATGCAGCCAGCCTTAGCTTGAAACTGACAACATAGAAGGTAAAGAAATGACGTCTGGTGAGTTACTAAATCAAATCGACACTAAAACCACTGCTTCTGAACTTTCCAGGCTGAGTCAGTCAGTCTCTTTTATTTAGCCTGCATTGAGTTGGGCTTTGTGTTACCTGCAACCAAAAAACCCTGAAATATTGCAGTTGGAGAAGGGACTTTCTCAGCTCCTAAATCTCAGTGTATGAGTAAGGTTGGGCCTCACAATAGTTACCTCATAACTTAATGCCTTTTTTCTAGAAGAGTATTCAATGAGAAAAACCAACAAAGAAATATTTGTCCTTAAAGACAGGAGAGGAGGATGAGGAGAAGGAGAAAGAGCGAGAAGGAAGGCAGGTAGGGAGGCAGTCAAGCATTAGTGACGGCTCCCTGCTTCAGATCTGATGGATGGAACATTTCTTATTAGCTCTTACATAAAACTAAGAATGTGTGCTCTCATTGTTCAGGGATATTGGGTGACTCCAAGAGAACAGTCCATTCCACAAATTCCACTGACAACTCATGACCAGGTGATGCAAGCAGTGGAACACAATGCACACTGAGTGTTTGATCTGTCATGGATATCAGGGCGGGCAGCTACAGGATTATTGTATTTCACTCACCCATTTCTCTCTCACGTACCACTCTTAGGCTCTTATGGTAACCTCCCAGGCCAGCGTTTAGAATAAACCATTGGACAGGATACTTATCAAAGTGCAAACATTGACCTTACAATGTGGCAGTTAAAAATAGCCTGCCAGAGACTCAGTGCGTCAGGGAAGGCCATTGTCCTGTGGGTGTACAGTGTACTCAAGACTTCCTCCCAGAGGCCTTCTCTCTCACATTCTTTTATTTCCTTCCTGTGGCTGCAAATTGACAAGGTTAAGGGGGGGGCCACTGTCTTTAGGACAACAGATTTGTAAGTTTCTGCCCTCTCCCATTTACTCTTTGCCTTTTGGGATAGCAGACAGACCCCAAACTAGCTGGTACACAGAGCAGCAGCGCACAGAAACCTACTAGCATTTTTTTTTGCATCCTGAGGCTTGTGGATCCAGGAAAAGAGGTACAAATCCCAAGGCTTGGTTTCAGCTCACGAAACAAGATAAGCTCAGGAGGACGTCTAAGGCTAGAGGTCAGGCTGCTCTGCAGGCAGCACATGGGGAAGGCTCCAGGCATGGCTGGGGAAGAGAAGAGGATGCAGCAGAATATTTTCAAATGTTATGTAGGGGAAAATGGCCCTGTCGAATAATAAAGGATTGGATCCTTGCATCCATATTGAAAAAAGGATGGGTTTAATATCAACACTCTGCTCATAAGAGCTAAATTAGAATAGGTTCTATGGTTGGAAGAAGGACATTTAAGAACCTTGAAAGGGGCCAGCCTCTTAGCGTAGTGGTTAAGTTCTTGCGCTCCACTTTGGCGGCCCAGGGTTCGCAGGTTCAGATCCTGGGCATGGACCTACACACAGCTTATCAAGCCATGGTGTGGCAGGCATCCCATATAAAATAGAGGAAGATGGGCACAGGTGTTAGATCAGTGCCAATCTTCCTCAGCAAAAAGAGGAAGGTTGGCAATAGATGTTAGCTCAGGGCTTATCTTCCTTACCAAAAAAAAAAAAAAAAAGAACCTTGAATAATTCTACTAAAAGAACTCTTAAAACTCCACATTAAAAAAAACACCAAACAATCCAATTGGAAAATGAGCAAAAGACATGAAAAGACATTCAAACGAAGAGGATATATGGTAGTAAATGAGCACATGAAAAGGTGTTCAACATCACTAGCCATTAGGGAAGTGCAAGTTAAGATTGCATTGAGAGGGCCGGCTCCGTGGCTTAGCGGTTAAGTGTGCGCGCTCTGATGCTGGCGGCCCGGGTTCGGATCCCGGGAGCGCCCCGAGGCACCGCTTCTCCGTCCAACGTGAGGCCGAGTCCCACGTACAGCAACTGGAAGGATGTGAACCTATGACATACGGCTATCTACTGGGGCTTTGGGGGGAAAAAACTGAATAAATAAAATCTTTAAAAAAAAAAAAAAAAAAGATTGCATTGAGATATCATTATATATCTGTTAGTGATAGTGCCAAATGCTGGCAAAGATATGGAGAAACTTGACCACTTATACGTTGCTGGTGAGAATGCAAAATGCTATAGCCCCTCTGGAAAATAGTTTGGTAGTTTCTTTAAGAACTAAACATACACTTAGCATATGACCCAGCAATTGCACTCCTAGGCTCTTATCCCAGAGAAATGAAAACTTGTGTCCACACAATAACCTGTACACCATTATTCACAGCAGCTTTATTTGTAATAGCCCATAACTAAAAACAACCATATAGTCCTCAGTAGGTGAGTGGTTAAACAAACTGTGGTACATCCATACCATGGAATACTACTCAGCAATAAAAAGGAATGGCATTTATATAACATTCTTAACATGACAAAATTAGAAATGGAAAGCAGATTAATGGTTGCCAGGAGTTAGGGGTGGTGAGGAATGACATGATGGGGGTAGCATGAGGGGGATCTTTGTGGTGATGGAAAAGTCCTGTGTCTTGAATGCAATGGTGATTACATGAATTTAAATATGTGACAAAATGGCATGGAACTATACACACCCATTGTATCAATGACAAATTCTTGGATTTGATATTGTACTGTAATTATGTAAGATATACCCATGGGGGCAATTGGGTGAAGGATTCTTTGTATTATTTTTTGCAACTTCCTGTAAATCTATAATCATTTAAACAATTTTTTTAAAATTCTACCCAGAGTTTCTGGACCTAAGCCAGATGCTGTGAATTCTGTGGTTTTGAGTCTCCAGCATCCCTTCATCAATGGTTTCCCGTTCACTGTGCCCACATTTCCTCAGTGGGACCCCTCTTTGCCACTGTCAGCCCAGACAGTGGGCCTGGGCCTGAGTGGTCAGCACATCACATTCCCTTAAGCCAGTCTAGGCTGGGCTTCTGCTGGAGCTGGGATAGAGATGATTGCTCTCTTGCACTGGACTCAAATCTGGAAGGATGGAGGTCTGGGAACCCCACGAGGGGGCTGCACATGGCACTGTTGCCAGGGAAGCATGAAAGAGAAATGGAGAAAGAAATTCATTTCAGAGGAAATCATTTGAGCCCTGCGTCCGTCCAGTCATGCCTGCCTTCACACTGCTCTGTTTGTGAGCCAACACATCTCATAAATTCCAGAGCAGGCAGCCCTCTGCCAGTTACCACAACACTTGGATATTTAACAGTTAATGTAATACAGGGAGGGAAAATGTTTTACTCTCTCATAAACAAACAAAAAAGCTCTCAGTGGCTGCCCACTAACCCAACTCCCTGTATCAGTGGTATTAATGGAAAGCTGTTCTCTGGGACTCCTGGCCACAAATCTATCGAAGCAACCCTTGTAAGAGGTGACGTTGAAACCTAACAGCCTCCATGCAGGTACCTGATGAATGGGGCAGGGAGAAGTCATGTTGCATTAATTAAGGAGGAATACTGATCCCTTCGGCTGATAATGTTTAGGCCCCCATCTCTCCCTCCAACTCCACATTTCATTTTGAATTTTCATTTTGCTGATCATTTTGCTTCCAAATTCCCTCATGTGTAACTCTGTTCTTACCTCCTTTTGGCTAACTCCTCCTCCTTTCTCCTGTCCAACCCAATCACAGTCTCTGTGGTTATGACCTCGCCTGGTCTCTGTCCTCCTCTCCCTTGTCCCTCTTGAGGCCCTGAGGAGGTCCAAGGCCCACACCTTCCCTCTCCTCTAGCCCCCGGCCTCACCATCTCAGTGAAAACCGGAACTATTGCCCTGTGGGAACGATTGTCCTATCTGTCCACTCTTCTCAGCCAAGTTTCTAGAATGAACATTCTGCCTTGATTGGCTCTATGCTCCCTCATTTTTAATTAAATGCCCAGTCCTTGGCCATCTGGTCTCTGCCCTATTGAAACTATTCTCTCAGACTTCCCAATTGCAAAATGGAGAGGTCTCACGTCAGTCTCATTGTCCTTGGCCCCTGTGTGCTGTGTGACATTGCTGTCCACTTCCTTCTCACAAAACCCTCCTCCTGGACTTCCCTGACGCCATGCTCCTTGCTTTCCTTCCTCCTCTCTGTCCGCTTCTCCTTGGTCTCCTTTGCTGGGCCTTCTCCTTTTGCCCTGTTTCTCACGGTTCCATGCCCAGTTTTCTACTTGTCACTATATTTGTCTTCTCTCTACTCTAACTGGGAAATCTCTTCAAAATCCACGATTTCACTTAATACCAATATGTGCATGAGTCACCAGGCCAGGTCCATTTCCTGGACTTCAGGTGACCTCACTGAGGCCCATTACCTAACCCTTCAAGCTCAGAACGTCCAAATGGAGCATAGCCTTTATCCTCCACCAGCCTCTGTCTGCAGCCCTTCCTTCTCTTCCTCCTGTATCGCTGCAGGGAAGGGCGGCACCTCCCACCCAGTCACCCCAGCCTCCCTCTCCCTCTCTCTTCTGCAACCTCTTCACCCATTCAGCAGCCAAGCCCTTTCAGTTCTAGCTCCTCCGCAGCTCTCACACACCCTCCTCTCCTCTGATGCCCCTGGTTTCTTACCTGGCTTGTCTCACTAGTCTCCTAACTGGTTTGTCTCCAGGCTTCTACACACTCCCAGCCCCCAAACAAAAATTTTCTCAGGTTATACCTTGCTTAAAGTCCCACCTTGGCTCCCCCTGGTCTTCATGGTGAAAGCCAATTCTCTCCATGCAGCATCCTCGATGACACGCTTCCTGCATCTCTCCGGGCTCCACGCCCACTATTTTACACACATGCCCTTTGCTCCAAGCATTCTGGCCTGCGGGCAGTTCCCCAAGTGCACCCTCAACCCTGCAGCTGATTCCTACACTGTCCTTCAAAACTCTGTTCAGTTGGGTGTCACTTCTCATGGAAACCCTTCCTAACGTGCCCAAGCTGAGTTAACACAGTCATCTCTGTTCCTGTCACACGTGCACTGAGATCACCATGTTGCATGTCCCTCCACAACATCAAGATAGCCTTAGAGGCAAGGGCAGTGTCCCTTTTTTTTTTGCATAGCATTTTTTTCCAAATTTTATTTTATTTTGAAATATTTAAAATCTTTAGAAAATTTGAAAGAATGGTACAATAAACACACACCCTTCATCAAAATTCATTTGTTAACATTTTGCCACATTGTACACTCTTCCTTCCTCTCCCCTCCCCCCATAAAATCTTTATACACTGTACTGTGTTGAATAGTGTTCCCCCAGAATTCATGTCTACCCAGTCCCTAGGAATATGACCTTATTTGGAAACAGGGTCTTTGCAGATATAATCAAGACAAGATGAGGTCATACTGGAGTAGGATGGGCTTTAATCCAATGACTGGTATCCTTATAATAAGAGGGAAATTTGGACAAAGACACACAGAAGCAATATCAAGTGACAACAGAGGCAATGATTGGAGCAAAACAGTTGCAAACCAAGGAATGCCAAGGATTGCTGGCAGCCACCAGGAGCTGGAAGAGGCGAGGAAGGATCCTGCCCCACTTCAGAGGGAGCATGGCCCCACCACCACCCTGATTTCAGATTTCTAGCCTCCAAAACAATGAGAAAATAAATTTCTGTTGTTTTAAGCCACCCAGCTTGTGGTAATTTGTTACGGTAGCCCTAGGAAATTAATAAAATAATTATATATAGCTAGATATACACATAATATAGACATTAATATATCTAATAATATAAAATCAATGTATAATATAAAATGAATATTAATATATCAATACAGATATAAAATCTTTTTTTTGCTGAACTATTTGAAAGTAAGCTTTAGGCATCATGACATTTACCTCTTAATACTTTAGTATATATCTTCTAAAAAGAAAGACATTCTCTTATATAATTACAATATCATTATCATACTCCAAAAATGTAACATTAATACAATAAGATAATATATAATATAGAGATAATATAATATAACACAATATAATATAATATAATATAATATAATATAATATAATATAATATAATATATAGAGTAGATATTCAAACTTCCCAATGATCCAAACTTTCATAGCTTTTAAAAAAATCCAGGATCTAATCAAGGTTCATTCATTGCATTCAATTATGTTCTATAATGTTATCCTGCAACAGTCCCCTGCCTTTTTTTCCTATTTTTTTCTTTTCTTGACATTGATATTTTTACAGAGTCCAGACCAGTTTTGTATACCGTCCCCAAAGTGGGATTTGCCTGATTGTTTCCTCATGATTAGATTCCGGTGAAACAAGTTTGGCAAGGAACAACAGAGTGATCTTGTGTCTGTCTGAGCGCATCACCTCAGGAGGCACATTGTGATGTTTGATTTGATTACCAATACCCATTATTGGTAATGGTAAATTTGATCACATGGTTAAGGTGCAGGGTTGTGTCTTATTGTATTCCCAGTACTTATCAATAGGACTATGAGCCCTTAATTGTTCATTGAATGAATGCATGAATGGATAAATGAATGAGACTTATGAAGTACAGTGCTCCATACTGAAACTAAAAAATTTAAAAATTTGGCAATATGTGCAACTTCTTATTAATCATCTACATCACCTCTTATTAATCAAGGACATCACTAGGGCACAGTAACTTTGCCATCCCCACTTCTACAATGTTAATGATCTGCACTAAAATTTAAAATCTATTGTGCAAGCAGAGTTGTATTGGCTTATATAAATTCAACTGTGAGCTTGGGAGCTTTGGAACATAGCTCTCAGGGTGGTTGTATATAACACTCAAAAATAAAGCAAGTTATGTGTTACTGACTTGAATGTCATTATTTTCTTCCAAGATTTTTTTATTTTAGGTCCCAGCAATTTAGGCCAGTTTCCAGAGTTAGCCAATATGTTTGTAATAGCAACATTATAAAATGTTAATTCTGAAAACTGTCTATCTTTCGACACACACCCCAGGGTTTATTTCCTGTAAATCAGTTTCTGTCCACCATATTTAATAATTGGTCAATATTTTTACAAAGATACTCAACTTTAATCAAATTCTTAAAGAGACTGTTAGAGATTAGACCAGGAATCATTTAAAAAATAAAAGGCTCTGGGGGCCGGCCTGGTGGCGTAGCGGTTAAGTGCGTGCTCTGCTGCTGGCGGCCCGGGTTCAGATCCCAGGCGTGCACGGTGGCACCGCTTGTGAGGCCATGCTGTGGCGGCGTCCCATATAAAGTAGAGGAAGATGGGCACAGATGTTAGCCCAGGGCCAGTCTTCCTCAGCAAAAAAGAGGAGGATTGGCATGGATGTTAGCTCAGGGCTGATCTTCCTCACAAAAATAAATAAATAAATTAATTAATTAAAAAAAGCCTCTGGTTATAGAACCAAATACTAATGAAGTCATATGATTTAGCTAACTCTCTTGAATTTAACAGCAGCTACAGAAAGCTACCCCAGATCCAAAGATGGAAATAATGGACTCTGACTGCTATAATAGAAGTTGTTGTTTCTCACACACAATGAGAATTCTCTTCTATGATATGTGGTCCCTAGTTTTAGCTGCCCAAATACCAGGAAAAAGCTGTGGTGATTGTCTTAATTGGCTTGGTCTGAGTTAACTCACACATTGAATGAGGCACAGGCATAACCACATTGGCAAAGAACGTTGATGAGCATCGTTTCTCATCAGTGTTTACAAGGTACAGCGTGCAGCTAATGGAAACAGCATTAATAGAAATTTACTAAGTAGAAAAATGCAGTCCATAGACAGGACTCATACCACTGTATCCACTTCTGGATGTCATCCTAACAGAGATGGGGACAACCTGACATCACAGGAGGGTCATCCAGCACTGGTGTTAAGAGGGAAGTCTCACGAGCCAAATCACCTGGGTTCAAAGTGGGGCTCTGTTACTCACAGGCTGTATAACTTTGGGCACATTACTTAACCTCTCTTGCCTCAGTTTCCTCATCTATAAAATGGGGATAGTATTTACCTCATAGGGTTATTACAAGATTTATATGAGTTAATATATATAAATTGCTTAAACGACACCAGGCACATAATATGTAACCAATAAATGTTGATTATTGTTACTAGTGTCATCATCATCACCATCCTCATCAAGAACAACTGGTGAAAATAAAGGAGGGGAAGACAGAAAGGAGATTTGTAGGGACATGACTTGTCTCCTCAAAGGCTTGAAGTGCTGCCAAGAGGAAGAGGGATTAGATGATTTCCATGTGACCCTGGGAGCACATATAATATCAGAGGGTATAAATTACGGGAATTCAGATTTGGGCGCAATATACAGGGAACATCGCTCTAATGGTCAGAGTTATCTGAAGACCAGAGGCTTGCTCTAAATGAGGGGTGTCCTAGGTTCCTGGGGTATTCGATCCCACACTGGATGATCCCTTGGGATTTAAGAATTAGCTGGAAGACCGAATTGGATGATCCGAAAGAACCTAGCCTTGTGAGTCTATAATCAAAAACACTTATTAAAGCATCAAGCAGAATTTTAAAAAACGATTCAAATGTAAGAAGCTCTACACAAATAAAAACTCCTCTGTTGCAATACTGTCACATCTCCCACCTCCCATATCTACTCATTAGTCATCCTTCCCATTTCCACCCTATACCTACATAAACAGGAAAGAGACGCAGTAAGATTTCATCTGAATAACACACTCAAGTGCACATACAAAAACATAAGAAGCACCTTATCTTATAGGAGTTTGGTTTCTAAAATCAGTCAGTGTATATGGTAAAATCACATAGAGTCTAAACGGCCCTGAACATTCTAGGGAGGCACCACCTGAGTAGCTGCCTCTTTGTAAGCCCAGCACGGTTGGCTTCCTTCTAGTGTTGGAATTGATGTCTGCTTTTCTGGTTCAGCAGTAAATAAAGGAGTTGGCTTGAATTTAAGTGTCAGTTTCTACGAAAAATACGTATGTTTAAATGGTACACTCAGTCAGGGAGAGGAGATATTTGTTTTTCGGGAAATGAGACCAATGAGACTCATGTTACCCACTCATTCTCATGTGTTCTCAGTGAGTAGAACGTCCAGCTGAATTGATTGCACCGTTTATATTGCTATTTTTCTATTTTGTCTATTTCTTTTCTTTTTTCTATGTATCCAAGTGCACGGAGTTGAAGTCACTGAAGTTAATCCCACTTCTCTGAATATTTAGGAGCAAACCAGGGCTTCTTAGTCAGCAATAGCTCTCATTCAGTCCACTGTTTCTATGACTACTCCCTGGCCCCTGGAGATGCACGTGCTTGTTAACCCAGCACCCTCCTTTCTTCCGGGAAAGGCACCCCTTCTTTTGGGGTCTGCCCCTTCCCCCCACTGCAGTCAGTGATTCTAGCCACATGGGTGGGCTGTGACCTAAGCGAGGCCAATCAGAAGCCTCCGCTGGGATTTCTGCACTTGCAACCAGAGAGTAGTTCCGGCCTGTGGGTTGAAGGAAGAGGACAAGCAGAAGAGGCAGTGTTGAGAGATGAGAGAGGGTTCCTGGCTGCACTCTTGTCCATGTTCCAGTAAACTCGAGGGTCTGGCATGTCACTGCCCTTCCTGTGGTGATGCAATAAATATTTTCTTTTTGCTTAATTGGGTTTCCATCACTTCCAATAAATGGAATTTTAATACAGTCCTCAAGAATTTGATTCCCTGACCTGTACCAATCTCAATATTCTCTGGGCAAGAGAGTGTACACAGAATAGGTTTGGATGCCTGGTCCCCTGCTCGTTACAGCACACATTTGGAAATATGTTCATTTTCAGGCAGGCTCCATAGAGTCCTACCAAATGTGAGGAGCTGTCTTAAATCCTCTCAAATTGTTCAGATTATCTAACACAAGAAAGAAAGAGAGTGGGAGAGAAAAGGAGGGAGGAAGGAAAAGGAGGGAGGGAGGGGGAGGGGAGGAGAGGAGAAGAGAGAAAATGAAAGAAAACCCTGTATTTTAAGGAGAATTCAATCCGCCTTTGCCCGTCTTTCAAAGTCATAGGAGAAAGGCTCTCATTTAACCCCAACAAACATTCGTTGAGTGCCTGTTATGTGCCAAATGCTGATGTGGCACGGAAGAGTCTATACCTAGGAATACAGGTACTCCCTGCCCTCAGGGGGCTCAGCACCTAGAGGATTCTTGAGTTGTGAGCCTCCCCAAAATACCTCTAACAGGTTCATTGATTCTTTTTTCCCCTATTTATCAGGAGTTGAGATATTTGACATTTGATATGATTCTTAAGAGTCTAGCTCTCACTCTTCACTAGGAACATAGATACACAGTATCAAAATAATCATCTTGCAATTTCTGGGAATTATTTGAGTAGACACTTCCTTATAACCTAAATAAATCTCATTTTAAAATCTGTCCTTCTGAATTAGGAAAAAAAACTGATTTAAGGAAATTTATCAAAAACAGTTCATAGCATTTACTTTGGAAGGAAAAAGGTTGTGAGTCCCATTCCTACATGCAGTAGATCATTCAATTCAACACCCCCACACAGGGGGTGTGGCTGGGAAGCCTTAGTTCAATGAGTGGTCCACGGTCAGGTGGTGACAAGTTCTGGCCCAGGGTCCTACTCTGCAAACACCGGTTCTTTTCCTCTCTCTGCTAGCACACATAGGCCCTCATTGATCTGGGAATTTCCGGAACAGATCCCGTGATGTTTAAGAAATTTCCAGGATGACCTCAGCTGCTGACTGAAGCCTTAATGTCCAAAAGAAACCTTAAGAATTCTCTATAAAGTCAACAACTCAACCAAGAGAAATACTTTAAATTTCATTTGCATGGACAAGAATCCTAAATCTTATCTCTCTATCTAGCACATCATCTGGAAAAATGACCAGTTAGCCAGGCAGGAATTCTGAGAAGCCATCCAGTCAGAGCTTAGAATAACAAAGCTGAGAACAGTCCACTGGACATGCAGGATTAGGAATGTTCTGTATTCGGGGTACAGCTTTACTGCTGGGGAGGTGGGAGGGAAGGGAGTGGGCCTCTGGACATTCTGTCTTTAATAATCCAGGTAATTTGTCTACACCCATTCAATGCTCATTTCGAGTAAACTGGAGTGACTCGCCAGTTCCTGGACAACAAGGGTGTGGTCCAGGATGGGCAAATACGTGGACTCTTCCCCACCTGTGCCCATGGCAGGCATTTTCCACCTATCAAAGTCAGACTCCTTTTAGAACAGAGCAGACCGGTCAGCTGTCACTTAGAAGAGACCTTACTGGGGCCGGCCCAGTGGCGTAGCAGTTAGGTGCGCGCGCTCTGCTGCAGCGACCCAGGGTTTGCAGGTTCAGATCCCGGGCACATCGCTTGTCAAGCCATGCTGTGGCAGTGTCCCATATAAAGTAGAGGAAGATGGGCACAGATATTAGCCCAGGGCCAATCTTCCTCAGCAAAAAATAAAAAAAACAACAAAAAAGAGGAGGACCGGCATCAGATGTTAGCTCAGGGCTGATCTTCCTCACAAAAAAAAAAGAAGAAGAAACCTCACTGCTACCCTTGGAATGGTCCTTTGGGCAATAAGTACCTAATCCCTTTATAAGAGGGAGTGAGACAGTTACCAAATCTGTTGTGTAGCACCAGGGAACCTACTTGAAGACAGTTTTAATGACAATGAAACGAGCAGAAGTTTCACAGGGTAGGAAAGGATTTCCACAAGTCAGAAAGTAACTCATCACTGAATTCTGGGTAAGATGAAAATTTGGCTGGAAACAAAACTCTCAGCATTGGCTAGCTCAGAGGAGGTTCCCATGCCTCCCTGTAAAACTTTTTTCACAGATTTCCCCTGTGTTTGTGGGACTGGGGCTAGAATTAGAGGTAGAAGCTATAATTCATGAAAGGACCCAGGACCAGAAACTTAGAGAACCAGGGCTGGAGACAGAACTCAAGTATACTTAATGACTGGACTTTCCTCAGGGCTTGGCACTGGAAATGTACACTGGGACTTTGTACTCCTGTGATGTGCTGATTACATAATATCTATTAGCTGATGGTTTTGATTTCCTTTTTTTTTTTTCCCATCCTATTCCTTTTTTTATATATTGTGACCAAAGTGCTGTTACCAGAGAGTGTCAGCTGACTCAGGCCATTCAGTGCAGGGATTCCTCCAGGTTCCTGGGTGGGGGCTCAGGTAAGGTAAAGTCTGATGGCCTTGCAAGGGAACCCCAGTCATTCATACAATAAGCATCTCTGCTTATAGCTTCATCTGCTTTCAACACAGGGAACTAATGGGGCAGGGACATGGTATGATTTGGACTTTAGAAATATCATTTTCATAATGTGAAGGATGGATTTTAAGGGGGCACGATTAGAGACTAGAAAACTTGTTACGAAGCTATTGCAATTGACCAGGCTAGAGATGAAGAGGACTGACTGAGAGAAAGGATGGAGAAAAAGCAATAAATTCGAGTAATAGTAGAATGTAAAATCAGCAGCCTTGGTGATTGATTGACCATAGTGGATAAAAGAGAGGGAAGACTCCATGGTGACTTCTAAGAAGGACCAGAACCCACATCCTTAGTCTCCTGCTAGTTTCCATAATTTTCCACTAACCTGACTCTTTCCCAACTTCTCTCGTTGTCTTTGTTTCATTATGAAGTATCCTTTCTGATTATTAGAAGTGGCTTACTCCATAATCATAGTCCACGTCAGGCCCTATGTTGATAAGCTGAGCTTTCTACCCATCTAGAGTGTGAGAACAGGTCCAGAGCAACTCACGTCCAAGACCTCAAATTAATTACTCACCTCATAAAATTGTAACAGTTGGGTGAGAGTGATAAGTCTATCTAAGGTCAAAAAAAAGATCACCTATTGGATTTCTCAATATGACTATAAATAATAGAATTAAATTTGGCAATGGAGAACTTTTATCCAGACAAGTCTCAGCTAGATTTTTACACAGTTTTTAAATGTAATATTTAACTCTGGTCGCTAACTGATGCTGCAAACTGAGAAAAATTTCATATCCTCAGTTCATTCATTCCATTGGAATAAAAACCAAGCCACTGAAGAGTTTAAGGGCAATTAGAAGACCTGGAAACAATGGTCAATGTGTCCATTAGAAAAGTTCAAAAGGCAATAATAAATAGGTAGTAACAATCTGAAGACCACAGGCAAGTGACCCCCAGAGAACAATGTGAGAAATTTTCTGTCATGTCAAAAATCGTGGAATCAGCCACCCTTTTTCTTCTTTGTTTTCATTTTCTTTCTTGTGTCAAATGTTTTCCATCTTTCCCTATTGTCTTTTTCTTCTCTCCCGTACTTCACTTTTAATTGTAATTGGGTTATACTTTAAATGTTTAATATATTTCTTTTTTCTTTCTTCTTTTATTAAGATGTAATTGACATACAGCATTCTATTAGTTTCAGGTGTATAACATAACGATTTGATATTTGTATATATTGTGAAATGACACCACAATAAGTCTAGTTAACGTCCATCACCACACATAGCTACAAATTTTTTTTGATGAGAACTTTTAATACCTACTCTCTTGGCAACCTATATTTCTTGATTAAAGTTTCATGCTTCATATTTTATTGTGATATAATTTATACACCATAAAATGAAATTTGCATACCATAAAATTCACCATTTTTAATTATACAATTCAGTGGTTTTTAGTATATTCACATTGTTGTGCAACCATCACTTCTACCTAATTTCAGAACATTTCATCACCCTAAAAGAGACTTCCATATCTATTAGCTGTCACTCTTCATTCTCCCCTCCATCCAGCTCCTGGCAACCACTAATCTACCTTTCATCTCTATGGATTTGCCTATTCTGGACATTTCACATAAATGGAGTCATATAATATGTGGCCTTTTGTGTCTGGCTTCTTTCACTTAGAATAATGTTTTCAAGGTTTCTCTACGTTGTAGCATGTATCAGTCATTTGTGCCTTTTTTATTGCTGAATAATATTCCACTGTATGGATATACCACATTTAGTTTATCCATCATCAGTTAATGGACATCTGGGTTTCCCCCACTTTTCGGGTATTATGAATAATACTGCTATGAACATTCATATGAACATTTGTGTGGATATACCCTTTCATTTCTCTTGGGTATATATTTAAGAGTGGAATTCCTCTTCGTATGGTAACTCTATGTTTAACTTTTTGAGGAATTTCCGAAGTTTTCTAAAGTAGCTGTAAAATGTTACTATGCTTTATATTTTTCACTTAAATATTTATCCAGTGAATGGCTTTTAGAAAAAAAAATTTTTTTAAGTCGGTTAAGTTGCCTCTTGCTTCCTTTTAGCCTTTGACTGATTTGTAATGTGAGTCATTGGTGCTCAATAAACTCAAGGGTTCTACCCCTACTCTAGGGACTTTATTGCAGAACATTTTAAATATTTAGCTAATGACTATACAGTAGTGTATCACTTTTTAAAGATCAATGTCTGACCCAGATAAGAAAAGTCAAAGTCCCAAGTCCTCCAAATTTCCCCCTTATCTTTGGCAATTTCTCAGTGCCTACCAGGGAAGGACAGAGATTTTGTCTCTGTGGGTGGTGGCTCATGACAATGAAGTCATTTTCTTTTAAAGGCCTTACTTCAGCAATTATCCAGCTCTTCTTTCCCCTTTGAAGCAACTACCTATAAACGTGACTACAAGATAAAAATATTACCTTTTCCTCAAATGTTAGAATTGGAAGCAGCAACCAGCTTCCCCTTCTCTAACAATCAGACTGAACAGCTTTTTCTTGTGTTTAGTTGGGGTTCTCTCCCTTTCAGAGGCTAAAGCTTACATGCAAATATCTGTTAGGGAATCATGAAAGGCCCAACAGTACAACAGTGCCACAGAGGGTCCTCTGAAGTCAACGGAAATCCATGACGAGTCTTTGACACAAAGTCAACCACCTGCTCCAGCTCCCCAGATGGGAGCTGGGAGCCCAGCATTGGCTAAGGTAACTTAGCACCATGCTGGCCTGAGGTGGGTGGCATGCTGCAAAGCATCAAGGCATTTTACAGGACTCGTCCACGCAGATATGGGCGTGATCTACGGTTGGGGTATGTTTATGAAATTGCCAAGGAAGTCAATTATGATCCAATCCACCTTCTTTCTTCCCTGTGTTTTAGCAAAATATTAACCATTTTCCACCTTAGCCCCTCCATAAACCTCTCCCCAGTTAGTAATAATTCAGGTCTGTGATAAGGCCTTGACCAAATTTTCTGCTAATTCTCCCTCCCTGGGAAAGCCTCATCAAGTTCTAAGAGAAATGAGTGATTCAGCATTCATTGCAGTGCCCCTCCACCCCCAGCCCTCAGGGCCTTAGGTTTTCTTTCCCCTCACCACCTCCACTCATTTTGAGGTAATTTGTGTAGAGACTCCCAAAAAAGCCACCAAATTCAGAGGTTAAGCATTTTCCCTCTTTGTCCCTCCAACTCCAAGCACCCTGCAAAGGGTATGATCTCTAAAGCAAGCGTGTGAAGGTGGAAAGCAAGGGAATTTTCAGAAAATAGTCCACATTCCAAATCTACCATTTTCCTGCTGCTGCTTTCCCTGATTATTCTGTTCTTACCACTTTGCAGGAAGAAAAGTAAAGAAGGAAGAGGATCATCTCTGAAAATCACAACTCAGTTCATGGCCTGACAGTAAGATGGCCCTCCTTCTCCTCCTCTGGAGATGCCCTCCCCAGGAAAATCTGGAGCATTCCAAGAATCTGTACAAGTTCACAATCATCATTCTTTACCATCATGGGAGCAAATCTCAGGAAACAGGCTGAATGCTGTTAAGGGGGATTATAAGCGCAGTCTCAAGTTGCTCAAGGCATATGGCATACGTCTAAACTGTTAAACAACTTCTTCCTGGTGTTTATATGTCAATTTCCTTCTAGTCTACATGCCTTTCCTTTACTGGACCCTTGACCCTATCTTTTCAGCCCTTCCATTCTACTTTCACTGCACGCTTGGGCCAATTTCTGTCTTGAAGTCCTCTAAGACCCTAGAGAAAGGTGATCTTGTTATTTTGGCCTCACACCACTCCCTTTGGCCTCAGGTTGAAATTCCTCTCCTAAAGGTCACTTGTACCTGAACCAGGCCCTGACTCTGCCCCTAGGGATCCTCAGAAGCACCTTCTCTAGATTCTGAGGACAGGCCCCTCACTCTGTTTCCACCACAGAGTTGCCCATCTCACTTAACGGTCTGCCTCCCGCCTTCTCCCCACCCCTTCCCAGCCCACCTGGCCAGGGGTCATCAGCCAACCAAGGATCCTGGTCCCCCAACCCACAGGTCTGCATGTCCTACCACCATCTGTAACCAGGACACATTTGAATAGAACGGCAACACAGGGGTGTTTTATTTGAAACTTATTTCCCTGGGTGAGCACTACCAGATACCTCAAACCCTCCCAGATCCTGGAAGAAAGAAGTGGTTGTTTTCACCTTGTAAAGCATACAGCTGCCACCCTGCCATGCAGCCCCCAGCTCATTACAGGTGAGAATTTGACAGATATTTTTCTGAGAAGCAGTAGCCAGCATAGAAAAGGCCTTGGGAGAGGCTGGTGTGTGGGTGCACGGGAGGCAGGTGCTGAGTGGTGGCTCCATACCTTCTGTGGCTATAATAGAAGAACAGGAAAATCCTGATTATAGTGATAGAAGCATCATTCTAGGGACATCTAACCTTGGCCTCATAGAAACCACTGAGAGCAGGCAGTGATCTTAAGCCATTTGCCGCCTTTGTTTTATAACATGGTGTAAGTTGGGGAATATCAGTGTATCCTACTGGTTGTAGCAAATGGCAGCTAAGAGTCTTGTCTTCTGCTGCCACCTTGTGTTTAAGAGAAAAAAGTCTAAATTCATAGAGTTGCTCTGGCAATGAGAAACCAGCATTTTAGAGCTGGAAGACATGTTAGAAATTCTCTAATCCAACTTTCTGTAATTCACAGATAAGGAAACCAAGACTGAGACTGGAACCAAGAGCCACACACTCCTTCCCCTGTGCCACCACTTCTCTGGACAATGACACTAACAGCATACGGCCTTGGGTCAACTCCTCAACAACTCAGGCCATCGATGCACATGGCAGCGAAAACCAGCGTGTCCAAATCTGTACACGTCTCATCCGTTAAGAACATTTCCTAGCCAGCCCTGGTCGTCTAGTGGTTAAGATTCAGTGCTCTCACCACTGCGGCCCCGATTTGTGTGTGGAACTGCACCACCCATCTGTCAGTTGTCATACTGTGGCGGCAGCTCACGTAGAGAATTAAACTAAGGACTAGGATACAACCATGAACTGAAGCTTAAAAAAAAAAGCAAAACCATTTCCAACGGATTGCAGTCGTGTGTGACAGGGCCAAGTAAACGATCACGAGCTAACACTTACAGAGCACTCACTATGGATCAGGTACTGTGTTAAGCACTGTCTATTATCTCACTTAATTCTTCCAGTCACCTATAAGGCAACAACTATTATTATCCCCATCTTACACTTAAGGAAACTGAGGCTTAGAGTGGTTTAGTAACTTGCCCAAAGTCACACAGCCACAGCTGGTAGAGAGAGAATTCAAACTTGGGTCTGCACACTACAAAGTCTGCTCTTAACTCCTCATCATCACACATCACATTGACTTTACCCAGTCTAGTTCCACTTCACAAAGTTCAAGCTAGAAGAGATCCCTTAGGGGCTCGTTCACTTCCGGCCTTTCTTTGTCTACTTCCCATGATCTTCCTTCCCTTTGCTCTCCTGTACTGTGGTCCTCAGACCAGCAGCTTCACCATCACCTACAAACTTGTTAGAAACACAGATTCTCGGCCAGCATGCCAGCCCTGAATCAGTAGCTCTGCTAGTTGGGCCTGACAATCTGAGCTTTAACAAGCCCTCAGGGTATTTTGATGTCACTCAAGCTTGTGATCTACTGCTGAGAACATCTAGGTACTCCAACAACGGTTTGAAGTTAAAAAAAAGAATGGACACGGTAATTTAGGTATCTGTCTGAAAACAGAAAACAGATTTTATTTAGGAGAAGTGAGACTCCAATCTTATTTAGCTAGAGGGAAAATGCTCTTGCAATTTTTGCAGTTTCTTCTAAATCCCCTTGATCTTTTACCTTTTGGCCTTGAGAGATAAGGGTCTGCCACCCACCAAGAGAAGCAGAAAAGGAACAGCTGCCTCTGGGCACAGGTGGGACCAATAGAAAAGGAGACAAACACCACTCCCCCCCCCACACACACACCCACCCCGCACCTTCCTCATGTGACATTCAGCACCATCATCATGACGCCTCTCCTTGGGGTGGGGGTGGAGGAGGAGTGACACTGGCTAAGTGCTATATCAGTAAAGCTCCCTGGCGTTTTGGACAGTGTTCTAAAACTCTCAAACCACTTTTTAACAACATTTTTTTGATGATAAAAGTAATCCATGTTAGTAATCCGAAAACTTTAGAAAACTATAAAGAAAGTTAAAGTCACCCATTCCCCCATTCCTCAGAGATAATGTTATTAACAATTTGGTACATTTCCTGCCAGCTTTCTTCTATGCAGAGATAAATATTTTTTATGGCACATTTAAATTGATTTCAACATTTTTGTACTATAAAATAATACCAATGAGATCTTTATATATAAATCTTTGTCTGAATATTAGAACTTTTATGATAGACTTCTAGAAAGGGAATTACAGGGTTAAAGGTTACAACATTTATTGAGGCTTTTGTTATCGGCGAACTGATTTCAAAGAGCCTGTACCATTTTATGTCCCATTTTATGTCAGTCGTACATGAAAGTACTCATTTTAACCCTTGCTCATCAATGTTGGAAGTGTTCAGATTTTCTCAACTTTGCTGAGAGTAATCTGAATTTTGGCAATATTCAAGGATCTGGAAGATGAGAACAACATGTATCTCATTATCCTTCTCTATCTGAGAATTCCAGACCTAGGGTAACCTAAATGATCAAATTAGAACAAGTTCACTTCTGGATACATAAAACTCTGTATGGAAAAGATTAGATAAATGTCCAAAAATTCCCAATGGAGTATTTAAAGAGCCTAAGAAGTACCTGCTAATTATCCTTATTAACTTGTTTACATAAAAATAACCTTTTAAATGCTTTAAATCAGGATTCAAAAACTCAAATGTTCTCAGGAGTCAGGCAGGTAAATAAATTAATAAAACAAACCAGAGAAATAAAATAGGCAGCAGTTTGCAGTAAATGTAGACTGTATATCAGAGGAAAGGCATTCAAATTCATATTTAAAAAATAATCTGTATACAGTTGCAATGAGCAATCTAAAAATGAAATTTAAAAAATAATTCCATGTATAATGGCATCAAAAAGAAGAAAATACTTAGGAATAAATTTAACAAAGGAAGTGCAAAACATATACTCTGAAAACTACAAAACACTGTCAAAAGAAATTAAAGAAAACCTAATTAAATGGAAGGACATCCCATATTCATGGATTGGGAAACTTTATATTGTTATGATGGCAATATTCCCCAAATTGATCTACAGATTCAGTGCAATCCCTATCAAAATCCAATTTGGCTTCTTTGCAGAAACTGACAAGCTGATTCTAAATTCATATGTATGCTGGGGCTGGCCCAGTGGCATAGTGAAGTTTGTGCGCTCTGCTTCAGCAGCCTGGGGTACACAGGTTCAGATCCTGGGTGCAGACCTACACACCACTCATCAAGCCATGTGGCGGCGTCCCATATACAAAAGAGAGGAAGATTGGCACAGATGGTAGCTCAGGGACAATCTTCCTCAAGCAAAAGAGGAAGATTGGCAATAGATGTTCGCCCAGGGCCAATATTCCTCACAAAATAAAATAAAATTCATGTATAAATTCAAGGAACCCAGAATATCCAAAATAATCTTGAAAAAGACCAAAGTTGGAGGACTAATGCTTTTCAATTAAAAACTTACCAGAAAGCCATCAAGACAGTATAGTACTGGTAGGAGGACAGATATAAATAGAATGGAATAGAATTGAAAGTCCAAATATAAACCCTCACGTTTATGTTCAATTGATTTTTGACAAGGGCACCACGATAATTAAATGGGGGAAAGAATAATCGTTTCAACAAATAGTGCTAAGACAACTGGATATCCATGGGTAAAAGAAGAGGTTGGACCCTTAACTCATACCATATTCAAAATTAACTCAAAATATCAAAGACCTAAATGTAAGAGCTAAAACTGTAAAGCTTTTAGAAAAAAATACAGGCGTAAATCTTCATGATGCTGAATTAGACAATGGTTTCTTGGATGTGATAGCAAAAGCACAAGTAACGAAAGAAAAAAATTGATAAATTGGACATTATCAAAATTTAAAACTTTTGTGTTTCAAATGACACCATTAAGAAAGTACAAAGACAATCCTCAGAATGGGAGAACATTTTTATAAGTCATATATATGATAAGGGACTTGTATCCAGAATATATAAAGAACTCTTAGGGCCGGCCCCGTGGCTTAGCGGTTAAGTGCGCGCGCTCCGCTACTGGCGGCCCGGGTTCGGATCCTGAGCGCGCACCGAGGCACCGCTTCTCCGGCCACGCTGAGGCCGTGTCCCACACACAGCAACTAGAAGGACGTGCAACTATGACGTACAACTATCTACTGGGGCTTTGCGGGGGGTGGGGGGAGGAGGAGGATTGGCAATAGATGTTAGCTCAGAGCCGGTCTTCCTCAGCAAAAAGAGAAGGATTAGTGTGGATGTTAGCTCAGGGCTGATCCTCCTCACAAAAAAAATACATAAATAAAATAAAGAACTCTTAGAACTCAACAATAAAAAGATAACCCAATTTTTTAAATGGGCAAAGGATTTACATAGATATTTCTCTGAAGAAGATACACAAATGGCCAATAAGCACAGGAAAAGATGCATAACATCATTAACCATCAGGGAAATGCAAATCAAAACCACAATGACATATCACTTCACCCCCAGTAGGATTGCTCTAATCCAAAGACAGATAATAACAAGTGTTGGTGAGGATGTGGAGAAATTGGAGCCCATGTACCTCGCTAGTGGGAACGTGAAAAGGAGCAGCTGCTTTAGAAAACGGTATTGGTAACCTGATATAAGGTCCATTTTTGTATGTGTTACTCATACTTGGTCACGTGAATCTATCTGGAGGCATGTTTGGATTTATCTTCATGACATTATTCAGATCTTCCACATCCTTCTTGGTTTTCCTCTGTTGGATTACATATGGACTAACAGAGGTGACTAAAATCTTCTCCTGTTCTTTCTGACCATTGCTGCATAGAGTTATATGAAAACTCTATTGTCTTTGTAAATTGTAACTTTTTCATTATTAATTTATCTCTTTGCCTCATTTAAGACGCAAGTTCAGTCTCGTTTCACATTAATAATGTGAATCTAGGTTTCTTTTGTTAGTATTCACCTTTTTATACTTCTTTCTATCCTTTTGGTTATTGGGGGGAGGGCCAAATATACAAATATGTAATTAAATTATCTTTACATAAATAGGATCATAAATGGGGAAGAGTGGGAGGGGGAGTATAGGAGGAGTACTGTAAGAGAGCTAAATTTTCATCTTCTATAATAGAAAGTCAATAATTAGTACCTACATCTGAAAAAAATCAAGGAAAAGCCATATAGGCATGTTATTAAAAATACGGTTGCAAATATAAAAAGAAATAGTTGAGTGGTTGCCTCAGAGAGTCAGGAATGAGGTAGAATGGGATTGGGGGAGGAGAGGGTACTAGTACCTGTAGCCCGATTGTTTTAGGATACTATATTCTACATACCTTCCCTGCTCTCTGGGTTCACTGTTAAGATTATTGGTAATATTTACACAGGCCATTTATTGAGAACCTACTATGTACCGGGCTAAGTATTATACGTATATAAAGTGGGAGTAAAGCCAAGCACTGGGAAAGGGCTGTAGTATTGGGTCCTAGAGTCAAAACAGAAGTGGACATCCTAAAAGATCCAGAAAAAAGTATTTGAACAAATTTAACACCCATTCATAGTTTCAAACAAAATCTTAGGAAACTAGGAATGGAAGAGACCTTCCTTAAACCTCCTTTAATCTTCTCAAGAACCTTAGTAAGGTAAGTACTGTTATTATTGCCATTTATCAGATAAGGAATCTTAAGTTCACAGGGCTTGTAAGTGGCAACACTCTGCCTGGCTCCATGACCGAGGTCTTTCTACCACCAGGTTCACCTTAGATTACTGGGACACAGGCACGCAAGGTAGTCCTTAGAATGAAAAGAAGAAAACACCAAGCTATACTTTGTACATTCTCTTATGTCCACAAGAGGGCAGTAGGGCTCGTTTAAATTCCAGTTCAATGTTCAAAGAATGAAGTAACTGTATAGTATCAAACTATTTAAATATTAGTAAATTTGGAAACCGACAAGTGTCTATACTTCAGGGTTCATTTGCAATTTGGGTCAGAATTGACCAGCTCTGCACCTTTCAGTGATAAAATCCCGTTGTAGTTAGAGTCTCCATACACTTCTCCCTATCCCAACCCTCCAGGGACACCCAGGCCATATTAAGAATAGACTGCATAACCTGCTGGTTGGCACCTCCCCCTTGTAGTGGTAATGTGTGGATGCTATTTCAATGATTTTCAACTAGGAGAATGCGGTGTGGAAGAGGACTCTTCTAGGGAGAACGTATCAGACATTGGGAATGGGGAAATATGTCTACAATTTGAAAAAAGCTTAATCGACATTAAATTTTATATTAGGAAAGTTGCTTATTGTTTCTATAATACAAATGTTAAAGGTATGAGGGTCTTTTTATGTTTATCAAAAGGAGGCAGGAGTTTAAAAAATTGGGAAGTCTGGTTGGTTCTATCTCATTTAAACCCATTGGGGATTGTACAAAATATTTTCTATTACAGCACATCAAGGTCTCTCACATTCATCTTCTCCTTTCCATGTTTACTGCCATTCCCTTGTTCAAGTCCTTGTTTGCCCAGTTTTGATTCATGGACTTTTGTGATTGTGGGGGTAGAGTCAAGCCCAAGGAAAGGGCTGTAGCACTGGATTCTAAGGCTGAGTCAAAACAGAAGTGGACATCTTGAGAGATGCAGAAAAAGCATTTGATAAAAGTCAGCACCCACTCATGGTTTTAAACAAAATCTTAGGAAACTAGGGATAGAAAGGTACTTTCTTATACTAGTAAAGGACATCTACATAAAGCCTTCTATTAATATCATACTTTATTGAAATTACAAGATCACTAAGATAAAGGGTAAATATATAAAAATCAATTATACATAGATTAGGAACAAACAAATAGAAAACAAATTTTTAAAAATAATTCTATTTACTATAGCAAATCAAACGTCTAGGAATAAATCGGATAAAATATGTACAAGACCTCTACACTGATTACTACAATATTATTGGGCAAAATTAAAGAAGAGCTAAATAAGGGGCCAACCCGATGGAATAGTGGTTAAGTTCGTGCATTCCACTTCGGCAGCCCGGGGTTTGCGGGTTCGGATCCCGGGTGTGAACCAACACACTGCTTGTCAAGCCATGCTGTGGCAGCATCCCATATAAAGTAGAGGAAGATGGGCATGGATGTTAGCCCAGGGCCAATCTTCCTCAGCAAACAGAGGAGGATTGGCAGTGGATGTTAGCTCAGAGCTAATCTTCCTCACAAAAAAAAAAAAAAAAGCTAAATAAATGCAGAGATATACTATGTTCATGGATTGAAAGACTCAATAATGTTAAGATGTTAATTTTCCATGAATTTCTCTATACATTCACCACAATCAATGTCCAAGTAGATTTTTTGTGGAAATTGACAAGCTGATTCTAAAATACATATAAAAATGCAAAGGGCCAAGAATAGCTGAGGCAACCTTAAAGAAGAACACTGCTGGAGACTTCCACTTCCAGATGTCAAGACTCATTATAAAACTATAATAATCAAGATTGTGCAATATTGGCACAAGGAAGCTGACCAATGAAATATAATACAGAGTTCAAAAGTAAAACCACACGTATACAGTCACACAATTTATGAAAAGAGTGACATTACAGTGAACTATGGGACAGGGTTCTGGGTCCACTAGATAGCCATATGAGAAAGAAAGTGTCAGGATGCTAATCTCACACCACACACAAAGATAAATTGCAGATCCAAATGTGAAAGATAAAAGCATAAAGCTTTTAGAGCACAGGAAAACATCCTTATGATATTGGAGTAGCAAACATATCTTTGAAAAATTAAAAAAAGTATTGAGTATAAAGAATGAAAAATTTTTAATTGGAGTGTATTAAAATTAAGAACATCTGTTCATCAAAAGATATCATTAAGAGAATACAAAGGCAAGCCTCAGAGTGAGATGAGATATTTGCAATACATATCTTTAACAAAGAACTTGTACCCATACTATATAAATCACTTTCACAAATTAATAAGAAAAAGACAGGAAACCCAATTTTAAAATGGGCAAAGACATTGACATTTCACCAAAAAAGATATCCAAATGGACAATTAACACGTAAAAATGCGCCCAACTTCCTTAGTTATCAGAGAAATGCAAATTAAAACCACAATGAGATACTACTATATCCCCACTAAAATGACCAAAATGAAAAGGACAGAAAACAACAAGAGTTGGCAAGGGTGTGGAGCAACTGGAACTCTCATACACTGCTTAGTGGGAGTATCAATTGGTATAACCACTTTGGAAAAGTATCTGGCAGTTTCTATTAGAGCTGAACATATGATTATCCTATGACCCCAAAATTCCGCTCTTCACAAAGACAGGGAAAGAGTTAAAGGAACCAACAAAGGATGTTGAAGCACCCTGAGCTAACCTCTCTGCAATAGCTTCCCAGGGACAAGGAGAGGGGAGGTTCTGAAACACAGCAAGAACTGTAGCTGTAGGAGAGGCCAGCCAACAGGACCTGTGGCCTTGCATAGAGGAATGCAGCCCCAGAAACCTGAGGCCCTCTCTCCAATTTCCCTTCCATTATTCCAACTGGAAACCAGAGGGCAAAGGAGCCAGTTGATACAGTCCATACAGCTCAGCCTCCTGGGGCCCAGAGCAGGGTGAAGGGCAGAGCATGGATCTGGAGGAGTAAAAGGAAGAAGTTGAGCACACTGTCTAGTGTCAAAACTGGAGCACGGACTCTGGCATCAGGTAACCTGGGTTCAAGATTGGGTCTCCCGCATACCAGCTGTGAGGCCTTTAGGCAATACAATTAACCTCTTTATGCCTCAGTTTCCTCATCTATAAAATGGAGATAATAATAATAATCTACCTCACAGAGTTGTATAATAAGCAAAAGAATGAATACATGAAGTATTTAGCATGTAACAAGTATCCTATAAGCAGTAGCTATCACTATTTTAAGCATTCCCCTTCACTTATCCTATGCTCATTTAAACAGAGAAATTCATTAAATCTACATATACCCTGAGACAGTTCTGATGGCCTAGTGGTTAAAGTGCGGTGCACTCCGCTTCGGCAGCCCAGGTTCGGTTCCCGGGCACGGAACCACACCACTCGTCTGTCAGCAGCCAAGCTGTGGCAGCAGCTCACATAGAAGAGCTAGAAGGACTTACAACTAGAATATACAACTAGGTACTGGGGCTTTGGGGAGGGAAAAAAAAAGAGGAAGATTGGCAACAGATGTTAGCTCAGAGTGAAACTTACCCAGGAAAAAAAAATCAACCCTATATATGTGCCTATGCTTATGGAGCCCCTTTCAACACGTATGTGCCCCAATCTTTTTTCTAGAAGCTTCCGAGATGCCTCTCATATGTGGCTTTCTCCAAAAAGACCTCCCTGGGCCTCTCACCCAGAAGGAGCCTCTTCTGTGCACCCAGAGACCCATGCCCACTCCTCTCCAGTGGTGCTTACCACAGTCCTCACAGAGATACAGCCCAGTGTGCACATGTCTATTCTCATTTCCTTAAAAGCAGGAACCATATCTCATTCTTATTTATTTTGGGGATAACTATAGTGCCTAACACAATACTTTATCTACAAATGTTTGTTACCCTGAATTATATTGGAATTTTGATGTATTGAATATTGCTTGAAACAGGTTCACCATTGGTCGACATTTTAAAATCCCTTAGTTATACTGAGTATTTGTTGAGTTGGTTTTTATTCTGTATCATCTCTGGCAACAAAAGGAATCTAATTGTAACTACTTTTTACTGAGCGTCTATTCTGTGCCAGGGCTTCACATATTACGTCATGTAATTCGCACAACCAGCCCATGAGCTAGGGACAGATGAGGGAAGTAAGGCTCAAAGAGATCATGTGATTTGCCCAAGGCCACAGCAGCTAGTAAGTGGCAGAGCTGTGATTCCCACCCAGACCTCCACAAAGCCTCTGCTATTTCTATGATCCCACATAGCTTCCTACAATTAGTACAGACTGATGTCAGGTGTGAACAGGTGCTCTGGGCTTTACCTACTTGCTTCATTTGTACAATGAGAGAGGATTGGATGCTCTCTTAGATTGCTTCCAGTTCTAAAACATATAATTTTAAAGAAGTAGCTTTGCCTATTCCTATCATGTGCCTGTGTTGATTACTGCTGGGGACATTTCTTCCTTCATAAAATCAGTTAGAAAATAACAAGTGTTCTTGGTTTCCATCACGCAAATGCAAGAGGCAGGTTTGTGAAACTGCCTCCTATGGGGCTCAAATTTCCCCTGCTTCAGTTTCATGGGTTACAGTGAAGTCAACAAGAGTGTAATTTGTGTTTACATAAAACCAGAACACAAAAGAAAAGATCCAGGCATTATTGAGTATTTTCACACTGAAAGGGCAAAGTTCAGTTTTGTTAGCTGCTCTCATTGTTTAGCAAATATGCCTCTCATCCACTGGTAATATCCCAGTGCCAGATCTCTCTAGCTTTCCCATTGCCTTTGGGAGATAAGCAGACATCCAATTACTATTTTGTTAAACTAGAATATATTTGTTGATTAAAGGAGTGGAATTAAGGTAGCATTAATTCAGCCATGCAACTTCTAAACAGTATGTTTGTGATTCACAAAGAAAGAAAAAGTCAACCATTCCTCCTTATATGCTGCCTAAAAGAGGAAGATCTCTTCCTCATCCTTCCCTTCCTTTCTATCTATCTATCTATCTATCTATCTATCTATCTATCTATCTATCTATCTATCTGTCTGTCTTTCCATCCATCCATCCATCTGTACCTCTATCGATCCATCCATCCATCCATCCAACCATCCATCCATCCATCCATCCATCCATCCATCCATCCATCCATCCATCCATCTCTACATTCATCTGTCTATCTATCTATCTGTCTTTCTATCTATCTATTCATTCATCCACCTATCTATCTATCTTCCTTGAGCTATCTATCCATCTGAGACTCAGTCCAGCACAAGGAAGGTAGGCATACAGCAGGAAAATTGCAATTAGAACAAGTTACCCCTATCTGAGTGAACTCTCTGAGTTCACTCATCTGAGTGAACTGAAAGTACAAAATCTCAATCTGTAAACATGAAATAAAAACCTGCCCAAAGAAGCAGCCTATCTCTGATCATATAAATTAGATTGTTCTATCTCACTACCCAGGAAAATACAAACCTACATGATTAGGGTCAAGAGAACAAACTAGAATTCACACCAAAAGAAAAGACTGAAGACTTCAAATCACACTGCCTTGCTCAAAACCCTCCAGTGGTTCTCCATGCCAAAGTCCTCAGACTGGCCAAGGGTCCCAACACCATCTGGCTGCCCACTACTGTCCTCCTCGCTTGCTCTGCTCCAGCCACTCAGGGCCCATTTCCTGATCTCCTAGCACGTCAGGCATGCCCTGCTCAGGACCCTTGGACTAGCAGTACCCTCTGCCTTGAATATTCTTTTCTCAAATTCCCCATGGTCCACTGCCTTACCTCCTTGTTTTTCTATTTCATTGATTTTCATTCTAATCTTTATTATTACTGTTTTTCTGCTTACTTTGAGATAATAAATTATTTTTAAAGCACTAAATGTGGGAATTATTTTGTTACTTAGCAATAGATTACTGAAATACAAAGGAAAATAGTTTTTCTACAAATAAGCTACTTTAAGAGGTTCCGGGAGAAGTTTTAGTTAGCCCAGACATACTGTTGGGGTTAAGAGTTGCTATGGTGTTTGGCTGATATGTCGTGAGATCAGAAATCATACAATGTTAAAATGAGTAAAAACATCTTTTGCTCAGAGAGCTGAAGTGACTTGTCCAAGATCACACAGCTAAGTAGGAACAGATCTAGGAATAGAACTGGAGCTGTCTAACACTCAGCTCACTATGCGTCATTTGTGCTACAAATATTTATTGAGCACATTCTTTATGTGAGGCATTAGGCCAGGAACCGGGGATACAGAGATGGTCCTTGTCATTAGAGAGGTTACATTCCATCAGAGGAGACAGACCTTAAGCAATGAATTACTTAATTTTTTGTTTGTTTAATTACAACTGTGATAAGAGTCACAAAGGGGAACAGGGTGTTTTGAGAGTATAAAATAGGGGGACGGGGTTCTGACATAGTCTGGGGAAAACAGAAAGAGACCGTTAAGCTAAATCTAAAAGACAAGTAAGAATTAACTGAATGAAGAAGGGAATGGGGAACATTCCAGGCAGAAGTAAAGGCACATATCCTTTACACTACGTCAGCTGCCGCTCACATGATAGTGTGATGGTCCTTAGTCTTCAATGCCTCGGTCAGTAAGATAATTAGGAGATAAGAATAGCAAGTGGAAATATATAGTAAAAAAGAGAGAGAGAGAGAGAGATCAAATAAGAGGGGAATTCTCCTGACAGAGATTTAACTGGGAAATCGAGTAGTCCAAGGGAACCTGTGACACCATGAAAACTGAAAGATGGAAAATATTTAAGCTGTTAAAAAATGGTTTCGGGCCAGCCCCGTGGCTTAGCGGTTAAGTGCGCGCGCTCCGCTGCTGGCGGCCTGGGTTCGGATCCCGGGCGCGCACTGACGCACCGCTTCTCCGGCCATGCTGAGGCCACGTCCCACATACAGCAACTAGAAGGATGTGCAACTATGACGTACAACAATCTACTGGGGCTTTGGGGGGAAAAAAATAAATAAAATAAAATCTTTAAAAAAAAAAAATGGTTTGGGTTATATACCCTCAAGAAGAAGGGTCTCACTAGGAAATCCTGTACCTCCAATAATCTGTCTTTGCCCATTGCCTTCATTAGGGATACCTACTGTCCAAAGGCTCAGATGCAAGAAATGATGGCATCTCGGGGGCCTGGGACAGGTAAGAGCTGCATGTTCAGTGCGAATTTCTCGGGTAACTGCCAGTCCTCTGTGCTGACAGTGTCCGTGAGGATGGCCTGTCCAACTCCCTAACCCTGCAGTGCCTTGACCTCCTCGCCCCGGAAACTTTCCCTCCACTTGATTCAGACCCCTGTGCCCACGCATATCCTAGACCTGTCATTAGGCAGAAATGCTCTAACCCACAAATCTTAAATTTTTACATTCTGAACTCTGAACACACCCTCCTAGTGGCTTAATCTTGCCACATGTTCTCCGCGTTGTGCTCATCACATATATTCTTCGTTCTTAACAATATCTTTGGTCCATTGGCACCACCATTTTCTCCCAAACTATTTGTTCCTTCCTACCTTCAAGTCCTTTCTTATCATGCCTGGCCCCTTGTCTTCCTATGACATTCATCTACTTCCATCTTCATCTACTTCTACTTGTGCCATTTACTTCCCTGTTTTTATATACAGGTTGCTGAGTGCTGAAGGAAATGATACCACAATACTGATTGGTGCTGCAAAAATATCATGGTCTCTCATGTAAGTTGACAATCAAAGCTGATCCCATTCCCCACATTAGCCACATATTCCCCACATCAGACGTTCACTAACCTTCTCAACGACTTTGACTATTATGTCTCCCACTTCAGAGAAAATAAGAGCCTACAACACCAGAACCACATCAACTTCCTGCTCCTCTACTATCAGATAGGGTTTCCTAGAAGTAGAGCCAGTGACAGAGATTCACGCACAAGTAATTTACTGAGAGGTGTTCTCAGGAGAAACCTTAAGGAAGTGAAGGAGGCAGGATGGCACAGAAGATGTGGTTCCAGCTGAAGTCTATTCTCAGCCTGATCTCATAGGATCAGCATGAAGAGCACCACAGAGTTGTCCACTTTGAGGCAAGAGGGCCAGATTTTTGTACTTTCTTATCAATCAGTCATTGGCTATGGGCCATCCCCGGGGGAAAGTACATAACCTCTAGGCATTTTCTGCTCCTTTCAGCAGAGAGTAATTTTCCATGGGAGAGTACAGCTGGGAGCCTTACAGCCGACACAACAGCTCAAGGTTGGGGACACCCATCAATCAAGGGGGCCTGGGCACAGCACCAACAGCAGCTCTTATAGCATCTAATCCCACAACCTTACCTACATCTATAGTCTTCCTCTTGCTGCTGAACTCCTCAGTGTCTGCTACCCCCAATATGCTGCACCCAAGAACTATCACCACTGCACCCATTACACTGTAGTTTAACCATCAGCTTTCTCTCTTTCATAAGCTCCCAGAGAGTGGGGGCCATTCATTCTTCTCAGTATCCCTGCTGCCTAGCACATAGAAGAAAGCTGTTCCAAATGAATGTTTTCCACTCATTAGTGGTTCAAGTCTCATGAATTTCAAGTCACTTAGGTAAGAGTTTCTTAAAAAGAGAAGAGCCTTCCACCCTTTGAATCAGATTGCATAGATGACGAACTTACGCAGCCCCTTTAGAACCGACCTTGACCAATGACCTCCATTTGCCAAATTCCATATCTGGCATGCTGGGCACCAAAGGCTACAACACAAGGACCACTGAGAGCAGCACACAGAAGGTACCACAAAGAGCCCTTCCTACTACTCATCCTTGGAATAAATAACTAAAAAGCCAGGGTTTGTGGCTGCTCTTGAGTTACCAATATTTCGGGGGGATGGGGACTTCCCCTTATCATTAGGCACCTACCTCAGCCATTTCTCGTGCCACATGTGTGTCAGTATCAGCATGTTCTGTCTTTTTCTCGTTCATTCTTTTGCTACTTTTAACATAAGGGCCTTGTACCCTGGAATGCTTACCATCTGGGAGAGGCCTCTTCTATTTCTCCAGCTCAGCAGTCCTCTCGTTTCATGGGAAAGTACAGTTACCCAACCCAGAGGTGTTAAGTGAACTTGTTTGACAAATAGGAACAAACCTAGCAGTGCACAATGTTGATTCCGCCTCTGAAGTGCTACAGGCAGCTCGCTACACACCAGGGCGGAAACCAAGTGCAATGTCATCCTTCCATTTGCTGTAAAGACTCCTGCTTCTTACTTCCTTAAAGACATGCTCTGGGGGTAAAGAGTGTACAGACAACTGAATGACAAGCATAAATAAAATCTGAAAAGGCTCAGAAATTTAGAAAAGAATTTGAGAAATTTGGTAATCATTTTTCTATTGAGAAATAGCTAGTCCACCGGGGGAAAAAAATCAATCTGGGCCACATACCAGCAGAAATCAATTCAATTAGGGAGGGAGCAGTGAGCATGGAGAAGGAAAAAAATAAACAGGGGCCAACCCACTCATTTCAAAATTCAGAACAAGGACCATAAAAAAAGATGTCATAACTATAGCCTACAATAAGAAGTTAATATTTTCATTTTTGTAAAGCCAGTTAAAGGTGAAAAGGGAAAGGGGGTAGAGATGTTCAAGGACAAATGAAGAACTAGAAAGGAGAGGGAGGGCTCTCTTCTCTAGTTTCTGATATATACCCCACTCTTCTTATTTCCCTCACCTTTGGCTGAACTCACTCAGCCTCCTCCCAGGACATCAGTTCTATCAAACCTACAGAATCCTCCGGAAGCTCATCCTTTACCCCTTCTTGAGCAACTTAGGCTAATGTTATTACCATGAATTATTCCTCCCAGAATTAGGGTTGCCAGATTTACCAAACACAAAATACAGGACTCTCAGTTAAATCTGAATTTCAAATAGATAATGAATCATTTTTTAGTATAAGTATGCCCCGTGCACTATTTGGGACACACTTATACTAAAAAATAAAATTTTTGTTTACCTGAAATTCAAATTTAATTAGGAGTCCTGTATTTTATCTGGCATCTCCACCCAGAATCCCACCATCAGAACCAAATTTTGTTGGGACTATACCTCTAGCAAGATTCTTATTTGTTTCCCAGCGTGTTCCGTCAGAGAGGAGTGTAGAGAAGACCCACAGCCCACACCACCTGTCATGCAGAACACAGGAATCTGTGCCCACGGGTGTAGAAACTCTAAGCCCGTGCGGACAGGATCTTACACATGATTTAGGCAAACATTTTCGTTGACAAATATGGAAGCTCAGAAAAATTAAACAATTTTCAGGAAGATTAAAAGATTAAATGCCTGGGTGGTAGTTATTAATGCAGACTAGAATCTATGTTTTTTTTCCCTTCCTTTCTCACAAGAATTTTCTTATCATAAACTTTATGTATAGCACAGAAAACTTCAGGAGCCAGATGGCGAAGTGGGTACTAAATTCTAAACTAGTTTTGTAAACTTAAAAAGTATAAAGTGAGTAAAAAGAGGAGTGTAATAAAGAAAGTACTGGCTTTTGTGAAATCTAATTTATAATGTACCTTTTCAATCTCATTTTGAAATTCTGCAATCGATTACTTTTCGGTCAATCAGTCCTTCAGACCTCCAGAACGCGTACTTGCTCCAATTCAAAAGCTCCCCAAAGCAGGCTAATTCTCAGCAGCGCACATCCATCACTGGCCTAAACATGCCTCCCCGCCCGCACACAGCAGCAAACGCACGGAAGGTGGGAGGAAGCAAATGAAAAGAGCAGCAGCAGTTGTGAAAGAAGAAAATGCTTCTTGGCCTGGTTTGTATCTAGGGGCTGTGGGACAGCCTCAATTTACTAATGAGCCCTGTTGTCATTTAAGAAGCACATTGCAACACTGAAACCTCACAAGGACCCTCACCTAGCAGCAAACTGGGCCTAAGAATGGGGCCAGGCTGTTTGACCATTACAGACTTTTGTTAAAAAGCCCTCATTTTCTAGAAATGGTATCCAAAGTGTGTTCTCCTCTTTAGGAACTCCTGCTATTTTGGAGGCTTCAGTGGACAATTCTGATGATCACTCCCCATATGGTATTTTTCCAAAGTTGGTATCTAAAAGAGAAAATATAGCCAGACTTGGATCCCAAGGTATTCTGGGACCTGCATAAAGTCTACATCAATTTGGATGCTCTGGCTACAAATAACAGAACACCCATCTGAAAATGGCTTGAACAACGGGGGTTTGTTTTTTTCACACGACAAGAGATGGATGGTCCTGGTGTTGTTTCAGAGGCTCCTCAATGTTAGGGCTCTGAGTCAACTTCCCACCTGTTTTCTTGACATACGCCTCAAGACCACAAGATGACTGTAGCCGCCCCTATATGATAAACTTGCTTTTGAAACCCAAAGCAGAAAGAGATTTTTCTCACTAGACTTTTTGTCATCAGAGAGAAAATCTTTCCCAGAAACCCCCAGCAGGTACCCACTTGTGTCCCATGACCAGAGCTCAGACCAGTCTCATGAACAGTCTCAGACCAGTCACATGCAAGGGAGTCTAGGAAAGCAAGAATCCAGAATTTTTAGCTTCTATGGAGTGAGACGAAGGCTCTGAGAGCAAGGAAAGAACCGCCACACTTTTCCCTAACTTGTATCCCTTGCACATCAGTGCCCCACTGTCACTACAGGCCCAAAACAGGCCTAAAAGTCTTTCCAAACTGGCTTTATCTCCTGATTTCTCTGTTTCCATTCGTGATGCCAGCAATCTTTCTGTCACTATTCTGGAGACCCCAGATTCATCTTGGACTCCTTCCTTTTCCTAGTTCCCACAACCAATCAGTCTCCATGTCTCAAGATCATCACCCCTTCTCAGGAATCATCATCCCTATCCCTCCCCTCCTTTTGGTTCTAACCCAGCATATTAATTCAGACTCATCACTTCACAGTCAGACTAACGTGCAAAAGCCACCAAACTATTCTGCCCTCATTCCAGACTCTACTTTTTCATGTTTCCTCTTCAGAAATCTTTCAAGGATTCCTCCGTGAACCACAGAACATATTTCAAAACTTTCAGCCTAATCCTTGAGGTCAGCCACAGTAGGCTGCAGTGGATAAGGAAGCTGACCGTAATTAAATGACTTGTGTGATATTTGGCCACTGACTTAACGCTCCAAGACTCAGTTTATTCATTCATAAAATGGAGGTGACAATAACACACAGCACACATGGTAAGTGTCAATAAATGGTATTATTATTTTTGCTGTTGTTCTTGTTATTAAGTAGCAGACATTCTACTAGATATTAGGATGTATGAGTGGGTAATATATATTTGGTGCCTGTCTTCAAGGACAATGTGATTTCAATTGCTGAAATAAAATTCAACTATCCCATTGGCTGGATGCACCTCTAGTTCACCACTCAATATCCATTTTATAAACTGATTCTTTGTCTTTCTCTACTTGACTAAGGGCAGTCCCAAGGGTAGCACCATTTTTGGTCATGCTCATTCTTCAAGGAAGCTCCCTCCAAAATCCCAAAACCTCATTTTGTCGTCAAGAAGACTTCATTTGCTTTGAGGCCATAAACCGTGGCTCATGTCTTGACTCACTCTTTCAAAGCACACTACACTTCTAGAGCTGTTAACAGTGTTTATCTTCATCTGACATCTGTGCAAGTTTAAAAAGCAGAAATGAAACATGGTGGCTCTTTGTTTCCTTATATCACAGTTAGATTGTTTCTGTAAATTTTAAGTACTGGAGGTTAAAGGTCACACCAGGGATTAAATGGACACACAAATTACATTCTTCTCACTTGGCTGTGGTCTTGTGACTTAGCTTTTTCATCTTCGAATTTTGACACCTCTTAATTTGACTCTTGTACCAGTTCCCACAAACCAGCCATAATAAAAGACAATACTGTGTACTAGGGTACTCATTCTCTGTTTAAAAAAATAATAGGGGCCGGCCCGGTGGCGCAGCAGTCAAGTGCGTGTGCTCCTCTGCCGTGGCCCAGAGTTCGGATCCCGGGCACACAGTAACACACTGCTTGTCAGGACATGCTGTGGCGGCATCCCATATAAAGTGGAGGAAGATGGGCATGGATGTTAGCCCAGGGCCAGTCTTCCTCAGCAAAAAGAGGAGGACTGGCAGGTGTTAGCTCAGGGCTGATCTTCCTCACAAAAAATTAATTAATTAATTAATAATAATAATAACAAAAGGTATATCTTAAAGACAAGCAAGATCTGTACCCTGCTGATACTTTCTAGCCACAAAAGAATTTCACGTAACTGATGCTTCTTTTGCCCTCTGAAATTATCCAAGCAGTGAAAGGCCAGGACACTTCAGTTCACCAGTTCATTTTGGCAAAGTGCTAGTACACAGCCGAGTCCTACCCTCTCTCCTTTCTCCAGAGCTCTGGCCAGAGGCAGATGTGAGAGTTTCTCCATATTTCCAGTCTGTGCAGGAACACTTAAGTGTTTAGGGGTACTGACTCTAGAACTAGACGACCTGGGTTCAAATCACGGCTGTGTGACCTTGGGCAAGTTCCTTAACTTATTTGTGCCAGAGTTCCCTCATCTAAATTAAGGATAAAAACTGACTGGCCTCATAGGATTGCTGTGAGAATCACATGAGTTAATACACATAACATGCGGGCTGGCCCCAGTGGCATAGCGGTTAAGTGCTTGCGCTCCGCTGCTGGCGGCCTGGGGTTCAGATCCGGGTGCGCACCGATGCACCGCTTGTCAGGCCATGCCGTGGCGGCATCCCATATAAAGTGGAGGAAGATGGGCACAGGTGTTAGCCCAGGGCCAGTCTTCCTCAGCAAAAGAGAAGAGGATTGGCATGTATGTTAGCTCAGAGCTGATCTACCTCACACACACAAAAAAAATACATGTAACATGCTTAGGGCACTGCACAGGATTAAGAGCTATGTAGGTGTGAGCTGTTGTTATCACTAATACTCCTTCCTTTGGCTGGGCTAGCTGTCAACAGTCTTGATGGCTTGCTGGAACACTTCCTAAACATTCCTCCAAAGCTCTCTATTCAAAACCTCAGGCCAGCCTATGAATCGACCAATTTCATTCTGTGGAAAAGAGTCCAAGAAGAATAAATGGGGAATGCTGGATACGGTGGGGCTCATGCTTTATCATGTTCTTAAGAAATCTGGACAATAGAAATGCAAACTGCTTTGCTTAAAGGGGAGTCCATATTTTATTCCTCTTCAATGCAAGAATGTTCTCCTTAAAAGTCAAACAGCATCCCTCTCACTGCCTACTGTTTATAACCTCCTTCTCAAATACACATGCCACTAAGAAAATTGTTAATGTTTGCACAGTTCAAATAGCTTTGGATCATTAAAAACCAGACTTTTGACAAGTCCATTAATCCTAGGATTTCAGCTGTAAGGTAATGTTCACTTTGCAAAGTCATAACCAGAGCACCTATGTATAAAGTTACTCTTATGATAAAAATATGGTCTGTTTTTAAAAATCTTTCTGGTGGTTCTTATTCTCACTTAGACATCCTTTTTTTAAAAAAATAATGCTATAATTTATACACTTAAACAATTTGCCTCCAATACTGTAACTTCTTTTTACCATCCTTAATAATACCTCTAATAGCACAATACTAGAAACTTAGCATAGGTTGAAAGAAGCAGGCTGGAACTTCTTCATAGTTTCAGGATAAACAACACAATTTACAAGACACATAAAAACCATGATGACATACTTATTAAAAGTTCTTTTCACCTAATGACCATAAAAATACTTTGGCTGAATTATCTGTGTTTCAGGTCTCTTAGCTTAGTAAGTGGCACTAATGAAAAGCGAAAACGCCAAAAGAAAGAAGGATGGCAAGGAACTAAGGGAGCAAAGGCCTTAGAATAATCTGAAGTTGGCTCCATCCATCCTTTGAGAGTTGACTAATGGAAACAGGGAACCTCTGTTTCCACTCTATAGCTCTAATTCTTAGTGAATACTGTCTGTGTTCCAAGTGCAGTAGCAAAATAATAAATCAGAGTGAATTCAATGTAAGTATGACCCCATTCGAAGAGACTAAACATTTAGCACAATTCAGTTTTTTTTGGTTTACCTACTGGTTCACAACATGGCTGGGGTGGGGAGTAGAAGGTTGGTTTAGAACCAAGAAGTACCAGCCAAGCGAGATGCAAACCATTAATAAGATGACTTCTAATATAATAGTTAATAATGGAGATATTTTTAAATTAAAAATTGCCTTTCTCCCCAGCAATTCTACTCCTAGGTATATACCCAAGAGAATTGAAAATATATGCCCACACAATCGATACATGAATGTTCCTAACAGCATTATTCATAACAGCCAAAAAATGGAAATAACTCAGATAGCCACTAACTGATGAATGGATAAATAAAATGTGTTATACCCACATAATGGAATACAATTTGGCGATAAAAAGAAATAAAGTAGTGATACATGTTAAACCGTAGATGAACCTTGAAAACATTGTGCCAAGTGAAAGAAGCCAATCACAAGAGGCCACACAATGTGTGGTTCCATTTATATGAAATGTCCAGAGGAGGCAAATCTACAGGGACAAAAAGTAGATTATGGTTGCCAGGAGCTGGGGGAAGGAGGGAACAGGGAGTAACTACTAATGAGGATGCGGTTTTTTGGGGAAAGTGATGAAATGTTTTAAAATTGATTGTGGTGATGGTTATACTACTCCATAAATGTACTAAAAATCATTGACTTATATACCTTAAATGGGTGAATTTTATGATATATGAATTACATTTCAATAAACCGATTTTTTTTAAGTTGCTTTTCTCTCATTTCTTCACTGAATAGGTATTTCTGAAGTAGTTACTCAGTATAAATTACAGGGTTAATAGTGAAGTATATAAGATACACAGTAGATCTTTGTCCTCACAAGGGATACTTCTGGAAATATTTCCAAATCGCCAAATAAATGATTACCACTAGAGCTGAGACATTGCACAACTACAGGGGGTGTCATTCATTTTGGAATCTATGCGAATGGTGCCCCCAGGAGGCTGGCAGAGCAAAATCTCATGGCCATACAGGGTGGTCCTGGCTACCACTAAGATGCTAACATGTGGCTTTCTTTCCTGGAACTCCCCCTCCCCATCACTATCAAAGTACGAGTTCTTTTTTTTTTTTTTTTTTACTTGACAAGAATTATTGAATATGTGCCAATGGAGTGGGATAAGGATAGTGGTTGGTCAGCCAGGCTATATGGTTTATTCCCCACAGGGAATCCAGCACTCATAAGGATCTACAAGGAAATGTTCCATGATCAATCCTACTGCCTTGACTCCATCTCATTCAAATATTTATGAAAGAGATGCCAATCTACCATGTGGTTATAAATCGTCAATCTTATTTACAGGCAAACAATCTTCTTCTGTATATTTTAAACATCTTTTTCAAAATATACTAATTGCCATCCACTGTCTGCTCTGGTTTTTTGAATTGCCAATTAAATATACAACTTTCTGCACTTTTGAAGTAAATATAGTTAGCAATGCAAATACTTATGCTTATTGATCAAACACATTTGTGTTCACTTCCATCCCAGCCCACAGTGATGGAAGCCACTGATGTTTAAGCAAATGGCAGTGGACACATTTTTTCTTCTGTAAGTCAGAGACAGTAGGAAGCAACTAGTCACATCCGTAGAATAGCATTTGTGTTTGTTTAAGGGGTAGGAAAGCAGAAAATGGAAATGACCAAACTGCGACCATATTAGGACCTATGCAAATGAATCATATCACTATGTAGGACTAATTTCCCAAAATAATTTGTTCTATTTAAGTGGGTTTTTTTTTTTTTTTTCGTTTTTTGGTGAGGAAGATTGACACTGAGCTAACAACTGTTGCCAATCTTTCTCTTTTTGCTGAGGAAGATTCTCCCTGAGCTAACATCTGTGCCCATCTTCCTCTATTTTGTATGTGGGACGCTGCCACAGCATGGTTTAATGAGTGGTGCATAGGTCTATGCCCAGGATCCGAACCTGCGAACCCCGGGCTGCCGAAGTGGAATGCATGATCTTAACCACTATGCCACCAGGCAGGCCCGTATTTAGTTTTTTTTTTTTTTTTTTTTAATTAATTATTATAATACATTTCAGACATATAAAGCATAAAGAATAATGAAACATCCCTGTGTCTACTACCACCCTACATAAGCAATAAATACAATTGGAGCCCCTGATCACATTATTCTCTCTGCTATTTGTTTTCAAATGACTTGGGAAAGGACAAAAAGGTGATGCACAATCCTTTTCAGGAACTGCAGGGCAAAACATGAGTCACAGCCCAGCCAGCATTCTGTAAAGATACTGCCTTTTATAGTCTGATATAAAGGGATTACCTGGCCTAAGCTCACTCTGCTGCCCCAGATCCTTTCTGCCAGGATGTCTCAAATACTCCTAGTTCCTCTTTTATGCCACAGCAGCAGAGCCTCCATACAGAGGTCAATAAACACATCTTACCCGTTCATAGCGGACAGCTTCATGAAAACACCAAGAATGGCTATATCTCTGAATATTTGTTTCTGAAACAAAATGTTACAAACAACTAAACATATAACTCTTCTCTCATAAATGTTCCATCAATTTTTCTATTTATATTTAGGAAAAAAATACTCAATTAGGAGCTTACCTACTTTCCAAACCTTCTTACTAATTCTGGCCAAAGAGAGTTTTGAATCGTCCTATTCACGTGGGAAAAAAAAAAAAAGCCCAGAGCCCAGGCTATTGCAGGCAGCTGCTGTCAGTGAGAGGCAGGAAGGTGAGGACATAAGATAGGGGGAGTAAGAGATGGTTGACCCCTAATTTGACATCTCAACTCCTGAAGCCAGAGAACACACAGGACGTTGAAACAACATGGAAAGTTGACTATAATGGGTTTCCTCTGTGATCTGAGAAGGGAATGAGTTCCTCTGTGATCTAATATTGACTGTGAATTTGTTTATTGCATTAGATACTATCTCCTAACAGAGACCTGAGGGAACAGACCGAGGCCGGCTACGCTTTGGTCAGCAGCATAGAGAAGAAAGAATGGAGAGCTTCAGTGCTTTCTCGATTTGACAGGCCTGGCTGGGCAGCATGAGAACTGGGGTCCTAGAGAGGAAAGTGGGGGAGGGGAGGAGGGAGACAAAAGGGCTGGCCCTGTCCATTTTCTCAAATGTCGCCCACCGCCCAGGCTCTGAAACTTAGATTATAATCACAGCCCTCTTATTTTCTGCTAACAGATGTTGAGTCTCCAAGTCACTACATCACAACCACATCTTTGCAATCTGAGTAAAATCCCTAGTGTTAGAAAGAAAAGAAAGTTGAAAGGCTGCTCCTGCTGAACCATAATCAACTCTCTCAAGACCTATTTTTTTATTCACTCTTTGTTTCGTGTCATCTTTCTATATTTCCTGCTCACAATGAGCTTAGTGTTCCCTTGATATAAAAGAAAATGCTAACTAAAAGTATAGACAGAAAAAGAACCACCCTGCACCATGTGTTCTTTACCACGTATTTATTTCTCACTTCTTTCCAAAAACAATCATGGATGACATCATAAGAAAGAAATATATATATACACACACATACATATACACTCACATATATATCATGCAAACCATACATACACCTATATGATAAAGTAGAAAGGAAAAATCATGACAATGACTTAAAAATTTAAAAATTAATACAGTCGCTGTAACTGAGCATTAGTTTTGAGCCTCGAGACAATGCAGGCAAAAATGGAAAAACAATAAGTTGTGCATAGTCTTGTAGCAAGGGGCAGTGGTCTGAGTTTACCTAAAGGGGGCTGTTCTTTTCTCTTTCGATACATCAAGTTAAGCAAATCTTATTTAGTTTAAGAAATGTTGCTCCCAGTCTCTCTGTCTTATTTCAGCCATTTGAACTAGTTAAGATAGATTTCATGAACATGCTCTTATATCTCTAATTCTTAATTATTCCTCTAAACTCATAGGAACTCCAGATTCATAGAAATTGTAGCCAAGCCTATCCCAGCTCACCAGCAGACACGCACATCGTAGAAACCCATAACACATTCCAGGAAGCATTATCTTAATGCAATAGGTTATACATGGGGGATTAAGAGATGAAAGGAGAGGCTACATATCCTAATTTGTAATCTTCTGCTATTTGTGCTTAAGAAAAATAAAGGCGTTACAGTAGACCAAAAAAAAAAAAAAAATTTACACACAGTAAATATCTAAGACAGGTTATATGGTCAGATCTTTAGAAATTAAGTAAAGTTGATAACCAAATAGGCCCACGGACTTATTTGCAGCTCTTCTGTAACCAAGAAACAGAAAAATAGAGAGGCTCAGCTAAAAAACTCAATGTCTAGAGATGAACTGGATTTTGTTGCCACTAAGCTGGTTTACAAGAAATGCAGTAATCTGATGCTCAGAGGCCAAGTCTCTTTAATAATGGATGGATCAGCATACAGAAAACAGATCCTAAGCCAGACCTTCAGTCTTCGGGAGAGGTCATACAATCGAAGCAAATGGCTTTGAGAGTCTAGGAAAAGAGTGGAGAGATCATCTCTCCTTGTATATGAAACACACATGCCTCTCTAACCTAATTAGGTAGCTAACTCCTCCAAAACAAAAGCTTTCAAATTACTCTAAAAAATTGCTGCCTGATTCAGATACGAGGTCCTCCCACCAAAGTCTCATTCTCCCACATATGCTAGTACTCAGTATACTGCCTGACTCATAGCAATATTCTGCTGGCACAGCTGCCCTAAGATTGTTTTGTATACCTATGCAGTTCATCAGGTTTAAATAAAATAAAATAGAATTGTAATACAGGCAAGATTGTTTCACGGGATTTCTAGAAAGAGGAGGTTTTTTTTAGAACAGTATCGTTTTGTGTTGACTAAAACGCATGGATCTCAAGGCCGGCCCAGTGGCATAGCAGTTAAGTTCACGAGCTCCACTTTGGCTGCCCGGGGTTCGCTGGTTCTGATGCTGGGCGCAGACCGACGCATCGCTCATCAAGCCATGCTGTGGCGGCGTCCCATATAAAGTAGAGAAGGATGGGCATGGATGTCAGCTCAGGGCTAATCTTCCCCACACAAAGAAAACACATGGATTCCAGGGATTATTGTAGAAAACACTAGAAGAATTTACTACTGAATGTTTTCTCATTCACTCATTCACATTCAAATTTTTTTCCCACCATGGAATGTTAGATTAAAGAAGGCTGGTGTGAACGATGAATTGGCAGTTATATTTTACTGAACCTGTCCTTCTGAAGAACTGTGTTGAGGAAGTTAAGTGTTGTGTATAAGTTCAAGTGGTTTGATTTGAATTCCTTAACATTCTAGTTCAGCCTGTAGTTTTCAACCCAAAAAGCCAATATTTGCTCTATAAGCTTTCAAAATGTCCAGTATACTCAAAGAGCAATGTGGGAAGCAGATTTTATACATCTTCTGCATTTAATATTTTACTTTAAAATATATTTATTAAAGCTTCCAAATACTAATTTGATCATATTTCTAAAAATTCTATAAACAGTTAACTCTTCAACAAAAGTAGAAATTGACTACAGTAAAATATAGAGTAAAAAAGCCCTTTGTCTCTGACCCAGGAGTCTTGTGTCTTCTACCAGCATCCATGCAACTGGGGCAGGCTAACTTGTTAGCTTGCTAGTAGGGTAAATTCTCAGATCTTTCACAGTTCTTGACAACTCTCACTGAATTAACATAATATGTGTCCTGCTGAGACCTGGATGGATACACTAACATATTTTCCCTTTCCTGCTCTCCAAATCAGGCATCTATATTAGTGAACATGACAAAAATCTCACTTTCATCTTCTAATTTTACCTATCACTTCTTTCCTGTGAAGGAAAGTCATGTCTATATATATCTATAATGCTTTATATTATTGTGAAGGTTTATATAATTCAATTTACCAGGCTAATATGATCAAGTCCTTTGGGGGAAAATATCTAAAATTATATATATACCCCAACACAAAACTAAACTGCCAAATACAAAACAACTTATAGTCTTTAATACAAAACCTAGGAAAGATGCAGAGATGGTGATGAAAATAATGCTGGACTAAATTCCTCAACTAAACTCTAATCACATTACTTACTTTCTCAATAACCTTTAATGGTTCTCCACTTCCAGCAATGGAAGGCCTTTATAATTTGATTCCAATTTATATTTTCAAATTTATTTCCTATTACTTTCTTTATACACTTTACAATTTAGTCAAATATAACCGTTACAAAGCATGAAACTGTCCTATACTCTATATTTTATTTATTTTATTGGGATATAATTCACCTACCACGATATTCACCTTATTAAAGTGTACAGGTCCATGGTTTTTAGTATATTCACAGAGCTTTGCAACCATTACCACTATCTAATTCCACAACATTTTTTATTACCCCCAAAAGAAATTCTGTACTCATTAGCAGTCGCTCTCTAATCCACCCTCCCCACCATCCTTGGCAAACACTAATCTACTTTCTGTTTCTATGGATTTGCCTATTCTGGACATCCCATACAAATGGGATCATACAATGTGTGGCCTATTGTAACTGGGTCTCTCACTTAGCATAATGTTGTCAAGGTTCATCCATGTTGTAGCAGGAATCAGTACTTCATTCTTTTGTATGATTGAATAATATTCAATTGTATGGATATACCATATTTTGTTTATCCATCAGTTGATGAACATTAGGGTTTTTTCCCCACTTTTTGACTATTACAATAGTGCTGTTATAAATATTCATGTGTAATTTTTTGTGTGGACATATGTTTTTATTTCTCTCGGATATATAGCTAGGAGTGGAATTTCTAGGTCATGTGGTAACTCCATGTTTAACTTTTTGAGGAACTACCCAATTGTTTTCCAAAGTGGCTATACCATTTTATATTCCCACCAGCAATGTATGAGGATTCCAATTTCTCCACATCCTTGCCAACACTAGTTATTGTCTGTCTTTTTCATTATAGCCATCCTAGTGGGTGTGAAGTGGTACCTCATTGTGGTTTTGATTTGCATTTCTCTGATGACAAGGGATGTTGACTCTCTTTTCACGTGCTTGTTGGCCATTTGTATATCTTTTTTGGAGAAATGTCTATTGAAATCTCTTGCTCATTTTTAATGGGTTTGTCTCTTTTCATTGTTAAATTGTAATAGCTCTTTCTTCTTTTCTTTTTTTATTTTAGCTTTTTTGAGATATAATTAATAAATGTAATAGTTCTTTACATATTCTAGATACTAGACTTTTATCAGATATATGATTTGAAAATATTTCTCTCATTCTGTGGGTTGTCTTTTCACTTTCTTGATAGTGTCCTTTGAAGCAAAAGTTTTAATTTTGATAAAGCCAATTTATCTGTTTTTTTCCTTTGGTTGCTTATGCTTTTGGTGCCAGATCCAAGAAACCATTCCCTAATGCAAGGTCAGAAATATCCCATAATTTTTTTTATTGAGATATAATTCACATACCATACTTAAAGACTTCTTATTGTGAATATAGCACATACACCAAAAGGCACACACAACAGGGCCAGCCTGGTGGCGTAGCAGTTAAGTTTGCACGTTCTGCTTAGGCAGCCTGGGGTTCACTGGTCCAGATCCTGGGAGCAGATCTACTCGCTGCTCATCAAGCCATGCTGAGGCAGTATTCCATATAGAAGAGCTACAACTCTACAACTATGATACACAACTATGCACTGGGGCTTTGGGGAGAAAAAAGAAAAAAGTGAAAGATTGGCAACAGATGTTAGCACAGGGCCAATCTTCCTCAAAAAAAAAAAAAGTACATACAACATAAATGCATAACGTAATTATTATAGAACCACCACCCAGGTCAAGAAATAGTATTGCCAGATCCCCAGAAGGCTTCCTCCACTGCCCCACCACTGCTTCCCAATCATAACACTCTCTCATCTCCACGACAAGATTGTGGTTCTTGAAGGCAAGTCCCAAGTTAGATCCATATTTGTGCTCCTACAGCATTTATTACAGTATTTGATAGTAAATATTGCTAAATGAAGAACAAAAATAGAAAGTCAGTTAACTTTACTATCTAATAGCATTTCCTGTAAATATTTGATTGGTGAAGAGGTTTAAATTATTGCACAACGCTGTGTTTCTCAATCTGGTTTTGTTTTTTGTTTTGCCCCAATCCACCTGAGGTATATGATGCATTTTGATCAATTAATGGCTCACTCTATGTAGGGGAAGGAAAATAATAATATTAATAATAAAATAGCTTATATTTATTTATTACATGCTTACCATATACCTGAAACTGTGTCAAGAACTATATCAGCCAATCTTCACAACACCTTTAATGGGATAAGTCTATTTTTATCCCCCCCTACTCCCCTCCCCATCCCCTCTCCTTCTTTTATTTTTGCCAGCAGAAGCACTAAGGCTTACCAAGGCTATGTAACACAACCCAGGTCACACAACTAACAAACAGCAAAGACAGGATGCAAATCCAGGCAGTCTGACTCCAGAGCCTATATGATACAACCCTCAACTCTTCCCAGGTAATTTTGATGCCCAAAGTACCTGAGAGCTGCCCTTAAATCTGTTTACGTAAAAAGGTGCTCACTGGCTCCCTGGTGTCTCTTCAGATGGTCTTTCAGATGTCAGAGCCTGGGAACAGTAAGTGTTCAATAAATGGTGTTTATTATAACACATTTTCCTATTGTTAGATGTTGGACCCATTCTTGATGCACTCACGTGTCACTTTCTGATTGGGATAGCAGGCTTCATGGGTGTTAGGACTAAGTAAGGTCCCTCCCATTTTGGTTAACATTACAACCATCTCTGCTTTTAGATTTGCCTCATAAGGGAAAGCATGTGGCCATAAAGAAAGCAAGAACTACTACTTATAGGAGATAATTATCTTCAGGTAAACTTAGAGCTGTGTGATTCCATAAAAAGATATCCATAGTAGATTAATGGTTACCCAGAGGTGCTTTCTTTGGTCAAGAAATTTACCCATTCTTTTTTGGTATGAAGATAAGTGACCTTTCATGACAAAAGTGGAGTTGAGTTTTACAAAGGAGCACGCGCGCACACACACACACCTTCTACCTCTTCCTCTTAAAAAGGCACAGACACAGCACAAGATAGGAACGTGATATCCTTGGCAAATCTTTGGACCAGCTTTTAATGGGAGTATAACCAAGACTGGACTAAACAACTCTCCATTAACATCACTACTTTCTATTTATGGCATTACTGACAGGCTGTCACCTGATCATAGGGTCTCTGTCTCATTTATGGCACACAGAAGTGCATGTATTCAATGAATTAAATTCTGCTTGAAATGTGCTGTGCTAAATTGCCCATGGTCGGCTTGGTGTAAGTACTCTAATAATATAATGAATTCCGCTTGAGCCTGAAGAACACATCCTTGGCAAAAGCCTTCTTGGCATTTTCAGCCTCATTCATTAAGTGGGGATACATTTTCCAAGAGCTTCATTAGCAGTTGAAGGTGGGAACAATCTATTAGGCCATGCAATTATCCTTTGATAGCCAGGTCAGTCCTGTTACAGACACCGTTCTATAAAATGTGGCAATGCAATCACAGTTTACAGCTCTGTGAAAAACTCTCACCCCATCAAAAAAGGCCATTTAAAAAAATTACAACTTATCTTGATTGTATGTCAGTTTTTCTTCTTATCCTTGTATTCTTCTTAGTACTTATTTTGCTATCCAAAAATGCTCCTCTAATTTGTGGGTTATTTTATTTTAGCTTCGACCGTAACTTGCTTTCCAAGTACTGTATTTAAAGGATTGTTCCACAGAATAGAGTGAATAACATTCTATCTCTTGAGAACTAGCTTTTAAGTGTCTATTGCTTTGTGGTTTTCAAAGTACTTTCACACATAAAAACTCACTTGATTCTCACAGAAACCGTGAGGTAGACAGAGAGACACAGTGAATAAGTACAGTGAGTATTATGAGTCTGGGGTCAAATCCCTTGGTCTTTAAGTCTCTTTCCTCAACTGTAAAATGGGATTTATAATAGGGCCTACTTCATGGATGTGTCATAAAGAATAAATGTGGGTCTCCAGTCAAGATGGCGGCGTTGGCAGACTCTGAACTCACCTCCTCCCACGGACACAGCCAATTTACAACTACTCGTGGAAAAATTACCCCTGAGACAGAACTGAAAACTGGATAAGAGGAACTCCTGCAACAACGGACAATCCTAACTGAGGTGGAAGAGGCAGAAACTCCCTTCTGGACAGGAAAAACGCCGCCTTCACAAGCCGCCAGCTTCACGGCCGCCGGGGAGCAGCCCACAGGTACGCAGCCTCCCTGGAGGCGCGGGGCCCTGAGCCGAGAGCCCACACTGTGGGCATTTTGTGGACCCAGCACAATCAAGACGAGTGGCAGAATAACTGACTTTGCCTGCTACTAAAACATTGGGGAGTACCCCCAGAAAAGCTGGTTCACAAAGAAATGAAAACCGGCTCTTAAAGGGCCCACGTGCAAACTCACCCGTTTCAGAAAGCAACCTAAAATCACCAGAAAGAAAGGTGCACAGTGCTTTGGTGAAAAGAGACTCACCTGTTAGGCCCTGAGTGCATCTCGTGAGAGGAGAGACCTCTCCAGGACTGGGACATTGGCGGCGGCCATTGTTGTGGCCTGGTGTGGGCGTGCTGACACAGACACCATTGGAGTTCCCCCTGGGGCCTGCTAGCCCAGGGTCTGCCCCACCCGCTAGAGCACCGATTTAATCCAGCTCAGCCAGGGCAGGCAGCCCACCCTAGAGACTGGCCCCACCCAACAACAAGCCCTCAGGCAACTTGTGGGCCTGCATAGATTGGTGACTGGATTCTCTGCAGCCTGGCAACTGAGCCGACTTCAGTGGGGCAGGGTGTGCACAAGGAGCGGGTGGAGAGTGTGGGGCTGTGGTGGAGTGTGTGGGGCTCCCGCCATGGAGAGACTGGGTCTGCTTCGGGAGGTCGGGGTGTGCACACGGGGCAGGACTGTGTTGACTGTGTGTGTGGACCTGTGGGTGGCAGGGCTTGTCAGCTGCAGAAGACTTGTGCTTCTCAAAGACCCACATAGGGGGTTTGCCCCACCTTTAAAAGCCTGAAACAATTGGGTGCTCCCATGCCTGAGGCCAGCCCCACCCAGCTGCAATCCTCAGAAGGCTGACAAGAGACCTAAAGGCTGGAGGCTTACAGCAATTGTAAGGCCCTGAGCCTAACAACCTGCCACGCTGGAGGCCTACTCACTTAAAAGAAATACTGCAACACAAATGTGGTATTAGAACTTGCAGCCAACTGTGCTGGGGCTCCCCACACCTGATAAAGAGACTGAAGGGCCCACAACAACTACAAGCAGCTGAGCATTACAACAGCTGGCCAGGAGCATAACTCGGCCTGCCTGGGTGCCTACAGAGAGAGCAAACAGGCCACAACAGAAGGACACACGTAGCCCACATAGGGGTCACCCCTGGAACGTTGAGAAGTGAGGGAAGCACACTGCAGGCCTCCTAAGCCATTACTTACATAAGGTCACCTATCCAGGAGCAGGAGACGTAGCTGACCTACCTAATACGTAGACACAAGCACAGGGAAAGAGGCAAAATGAGGAGGCAAAGGAATACATTCCAAGTAAGGGAACAGGACAAAACCCCAGAAAAGGAACTAAGTGAAACAGAAATGAGCAACCTACCCGACAGAGAGTTCAAACTAAGAGTGTTAAGGATGCTCACTGATCTGGGGAGAAGAATAGATGAACTCAGTGAGAATGTCAACAAAGAAATGGAAGATATAAAAAAGAACCAATCAGAAATGAAGAATACAATACTGGAAATGAAAAATTCATTAGAGGGACTCAAAAGCAGAGTAGAGGATACAGAAGAACGGATCTGTGAGCTGGACGAAAGACTAGAAGAAATTACCCAAGCTGAACAAGTAAAAGAGAAAAGAATTAAAAAGAGTGAGCACAGTCTAAGGGACCTCTGGGACAAAATCAAGCGCAGTAACATCCATGTTATAGGTGTCCCGGAGGAGAAGAGCGAGACAAATGGGCAGAGAATCTATTTCAAGAAATAATAGATGAAAACTTCAGTAACCTAAGGAAGGAAACAGACATCCAGGTACAGGAAGCACAGAAAGCCCCAAACAAGATAAACCTAAAGAGGCCCACACCAAGACACATCATAATCAAAATGTCCAGAATTAAAGATAAAGAGAGAATCCTAAAAGCCGCAAGAGAAAGTCAAGTTACATACAAAGGAGACCCCATAAGGCTATCAGCTGACTTCTCAGCAGAAACCTTACAGGCTAGAAGAGAGTGGCACGATATATTTAAAGTGCTAAAAGGAAAAAACTTACAGCCAAGAATACTCTACCCAGCAAGGTTATCATTCAAAATGGAAGGAGAGATCAAAAATTTCCCAATAAGCAAAAAATTAAAGGAGTTTGTCACCAAGAAACCAGTGCTACAAGAAATGTTAAAGGGACTGATTTAAGGGGAAAAGAGAAGACCACAAACAGGAAAAATTATCTATTTCCATGATAAGAGGGTAATGGATACAAATGCACAAAAAATAGGTTAGATATGATATCAAAAACATAAAAGGAAGGAGGAGGGGAGTTAAAGAGTAGAGCTTTCAGACAGAGGTCAAACTAAAGAGACCATCAATTCGGTATAGAAGAAGAAAGGAACAGAGAAGGACTACTAAAACACTGAGAAAAAAAAGTTAAAAATGGCAGTAAGTACATACTTATCAGTTGCTACTTTAAATGTTAATGGACTAAAGCTCCAAGTAAAAGGCATAGGGTGGCTGACTGGATAAAAAAACAAGACCCATATATATGCTGCATACAAGAGACACACTTCAGACCTAAAGACACTCACAAACTGAAAGTGAAGGGATGGAAAAAGATACTCCATGCAAATGGCAATGAAAAGAAAGCTGGGGTAGCAGTACTCATATCAGACAAAATAGACTTTAAAACAAAAACTGTAAAGAGAGACAAGGAAGGGCATTACATAATGATCAGGGGAACAATCCAACAAGAGGATATAACACTTGTAAATATCTACGCACCCAATGTAGGTGCACCTAAATATATAAAGCAATTATTAACAGACATAAAAACAGAAATAGACAGTAACACAATAATAGTAGGGGACTTTAACACTCCACTTACACCAACAGATAGATCATCCAGACAGAAGATCAATAAGGAAACACTGGCCTTAAATGATACACTAGAACAGATGGACCTAGCAGACATATACAGAGCATTCCATCCAAAAACTGAAGAATACACATTCTTTTCAAGTGCACATGGAACATTTTCCAAGATTGATCACATATTAGGCCACAAAACAAGTCTCCATAAATTTAAGAAGATTGAAATAATACCAAGCATCTTTTCTGACCACAACGGTATGAAACTAGAAATCAACTATAGGAAGAAAATCAGAAAAGCCACAAATACGTGGAGATTAAACAAAATGCTACTGAACAATGACTGGGTCAATGAAGAAATCAAAGAAGAAATCAAAAAATACCTGGAGACAAATAAAAATGAAAATACGACATGCCAGAATTTATGGCATACAGCAAAAGCGGTTCTAAGAGGGAAGTTTATGGCAATACAGGCCTATCTCAACAAACAAGAAAGATCTCAAATAAACAATCTAACAATGCACCTAAAGGAACTGGAAAAAGAAGAACAAACAAAGCCCAAAATCAGTAGAAGAAGGGAAATAATAAAAATCAGAGCAGAAATAAATGAAATAGAGACCAAAAAAACAATAGAAAAAAATTAATAAAACCAAGAGCTGCTTCTTTGAAAAGATAAACAAAATTGACAAACCTTTAGCTAGACTCACCAAGAAAAAAAGAGAGAAGGCACAAATAAGTAAAATCAGAAATGAAAGAGGAGAGGTTACAACAGACACCTCAGAAATACAAAAGATTATAAGACAATACTATGAAAAGCTATATGCCAACCAATTCGACAATCTGGAAGAAATGGATAAATTCTTAGAATCATACAACTTTCCAAAACTGGATCAAGAAGAAGTAGAGAATTTGAATAGACCAATCACCAGTAAGGAGATTGAAACAGTAATCAAAAACCTCCCCCAAAATAACAGTCCAGGACCAGACGGCTTCCCTGGTGAATTCTACCAAACATTCAAAGAAGATTTAATACCTATCCTTCTCAAACTCTCCCAAAAAATTGAGGAGGGGGGGAAGCTCCCTAACTCATTCTACGAAGCTGACATTACCCTGATACCAAAACCAGGCAAAGACAACACAAAAAAAGAAAATTACAGGCCAATATCACTGATGAACATCGATGCAAATATCCTCAACAAAATACTAGCAAATCGCATACAACAATACGTTAAAAAGATTATACACCATGATCAAGTGGGATTTATTCCAGGGATGCAGGGATGGTTTAACATTCGCAAATCGATCAACGTGATACACCACATCAATAAAATGAAGAATAAAAAACACATGATCATCTCAATAGATGTAGAGAAAGCATTTGACAAGATCCAGCATCCATTTATGATAAAAACTCTGAATAAAATGGGTATAGAAGGAAAGTACCTCAACATAATAAAGACCATATATGAGAAATCCACAGCTAATATCATCCTCAATGGTGAAAAACTGAAAGCTATCCCTCTAAGAACAGGAACCAGACAAGGATGCCCACTGTCACCATTCCTATTTAACATAGTATTGGAAGTCCTAGCCAGAGCAATCAGGCAAGAGAAAGAAATAAAAGGGATCCAAATTGGAAAGGAAGAAGTGAAACTGTCACTATTTGCAGATGACATGATTTTATATATAGAAAACCCTAAAGACCAGAAAACTTTTAGAAGTAATAAACGAATATGGTAAAGTTGCAGGATACAAAATCAATATACAAAAATCAGTTGCATTTCTATACACTAAGAATAAAGTAGCAGAAAGAGAAATTAAGAATACCATCCCATTTACAATTGCAACAAAAAGAATAAAATACCTAGGAATAAACTTAACCAAAGAGGTGAAAGAGCTGTACACGGAAAACTATAAAACATTGCTGAAAGAAATTGAAGAAGACACAAATAAATGGAAAGATATTCCGTGCTCTTGGATTGGAAGAATTAACATAGTTAAGATGTCCATACTTCCTAAAGCAATCTATAGATTCAATGCAATCCCTACCAAAGTTCCAACAACATTTTTCACAGAAATAGAACAAAGAATCCTAAAATTTATATGGAACAACAAAAGACCCCGAATAGCTAAAGGAATCCTGAGAAAAAAGAACAAAGCTGGAGGTATCACACTCCCTGATTTCAAAATATACTACAAAGCTATAGTAACCAAAACAGCATGGTACTGGCACAAAAACAGACACACAGATCAATGGAATAGAATCGAAAGCCCAGAAATAAACCCACACGTCTATGGACACCTAATCTTTGACAAAGGAGCCAAGAACATACAATGGAGAAAAGAAAGTCTCTTCAACAAATGGTATTGGGAAAACTGGATAGCCACATGCAAAAAAAATGAAAGTAGACCCTTACCTTACACCATACACAAAAATTAACTCCAAATGGATTAAAGACTTGAATGTAAGACCTGAAACTATGAAACTTCTAGAAGAAAACATAGGCAGTACGCTCTTCGACATTGGTCTTAGCAACATATTTTCAACTACCATGTCTGACCGGGCAAGAGAAACAATAGAAAAAATAAATGGGACTACATCAAACTAAAAAGCTTCTGCACAGCAAAGCAAACCATCAACAAAACGAAAAGGCAACCTAACAATTGGGAGAAGATATTTGCAAACCATACATCTGATAAGGGCTTAATCTCCAAAATATATAACGAACTCATGCATCTCAACAACAAAAAAACTACCAACCCAATTAAAAGATGGGCAAAAGACCTGAACAGACATTTCTCCAAAGAAGATATACAGATGGCCAACAGACACATGAAAAGATGTTCAAAATCATTAACTATTAGGGAAATGCAAATCAAAACTACAATGACATATCACCTCACGCCCGTCAGAATGGCTATAATTAACAAGACAGGAAACAACATGTGTTGGAGAGGATGTGGAGAGAAGGGAACTCTCATACACTGCTGGTGGGAGCACAAACTGGTGCAGCCACTATGGAAAACAGTGTGGAGATTCCTCAAAAAATCAAGGATAGAACTACCATATGATCCAGCTATTCCACTGCTGGGTATTTATCCAAAGAACTTGAAAACACCAATTTGTAAAGGAACATGCACCCCTGTGTTCATTGCAGCGTTATTCACAATAGCCAAGACTTGGAAGCAACCTAAGTGCCCATCAAGCGACGAATGGATAAAGAAGATGTGGTATATATACACAATGGAATACTACTCAGCCATAAGAAACGATGAAATCCAGCCATTTGTGACCACATGAATGGACATTGAGGGTATAATGCAAAGTGAAATAAGTCAGAGGGAGAAGGTCAAATACCGTATGATTTCCTTCATTAAGTAGTAGATAATAACAACAATAAACAAACACATAGAGACAGAGATTGGATTGGTGGTTACCAGAGGGGAAGGGGGGAGGGAGGAAGGCGAAAGGGATAATTCGACCCATGTGTGTGGTGAGTGGTTGTAATTAGTATTTGGGTGGTGAACATGATGTAATCTATGCAGAAATAGAAGTATAATGATGTACACCTGAAATTTATACAATGTTATAAACCAATGTTACTGCAATAAACAAAAAATTAAAAAAAAAAAAAAGAATAAATGAGTTAATGCACACAGAGCACTAAGTTTGGGCACTTATCAAGTACTAATTAAGAGTGAGCTATAGGGCCCACCGGGTGGCATAGTGGTTAAATGCGCGCGCTCCGCTGCGGTGGCCCGGGGTTTGGATCCCGGGCGCGCACCGACACACCGCTTGTCAGGCCATGCTGTGGCGGCGTCCCATATAAAGTAGAGAAAAATGGGCACAGATGTTAGCCCAGGGCCAGTCTTGCTCAGCAAAAAGAGAAGGATTGGCAGATGTTAGCCCAGGGCTGATCTTCCTCACAAAAAAAAAAAGAGAGAGTTAGCTATAATTTTTGTTTTTAAAAATGTTTTTAAATCTGTGTGTGTCAATGAAGGGTGAAGATTTAAATGAGATCTTTTCAGAATTTTACCAGCTAGAACTTAGCTGACCCATTCTTGATATTTTCACCTTAAATTTCAATCTTCCTTCCTATAGAGCTCCATAATCTTCAAGTGCCCATTGTCTTGTCTTTTCATATTAAACCTAGATTCATTCTTGACCTACGGCAATTCTTCCTGACCCTAAATCTCTTACCCATCTAGGGTACTATGTTAAAAGGTTATGGGCAAAAGAGAAAAGAAGAAAAGGAGATGATTGGAAATTTAAATGGGCAATCTGGCTGGCCTTGCCCCTAACAGCTTATTACACAGTCCCCAGTCAGCAGCCCCTCGCTCTCTCCCCACCTTCTAAGACCCACCTTTTACAGAGGTTGGCCTTGTCAGTTATGGAAGGAGTTGACCAGAACCTATAGTCACAACCAGAATTTCCTTATTAAATATTGAAATGCTTCTTATGGCAATAGCCCTACATTGAATCACCATAACAAACAAAACACTGTACCACTTTAAATTAGAAATAACTTTAACAACATAATCTCGGTTAATCTAATGTACGAATTATATATATACTATACATGTATATATGAATTGTTTTGTTTTGGCTTTATCATAATTATGAATTAAACTACTAATGTAAAAATGAACCCGTTTATTATAGAAAATAACAGCTAAGTGATAACTACTCAAAGCCCTAAGAGAGAATTATAAAACTGTGCAAAAAAAATCCTCGACAGTGACAAGAAATTCTGTCTGTTTGCTCTTTCCAAGAATGATGCAGTGAACATCCTTGAACAGACACCGCTGTGTACGAGTGAGTGTTTCTATAAGTTCAAACACTGGAAGTGGTATTGTGTCAATTTGTAATGCTAACAGATGCTGCCAAAATGCTTTCTCTCTAGATGTTGTATCAGTTTACATTTCCACTAGTAATGTATAGGAATGTCCCCTATATATAGAATGTTTTCCCCCACTCTTGCCAAATCTTGGCCAATAGGATAGGCAAAACTTAATCCCAGCCCTTTGGATGGAGCCCTATCACTCTGCCTTGCAGTTGAGAGCACATTTTTCCAGGGGGCTGAATCTTGTCCTCTAAGCTGTTCACTGGAGTCATCTAAGCTGTTAAGGGAACCTCTTTGTTGCCTCTTTATGTCAATTCAAAATATTGTCTGCTGTCTGTATTTCCTCATGTCGCACCTTCTAGAATAATGGAGGCAGCCCAAATCAAGCCTAAACTCCTCATTTCCATCTTCAGTATTAGGTATCGGAAAGTAGGGGGCATGCCTTGGAAGTCAGCCTTATAACCAAGTCATTTCCCTAAGTCCTGGTTTTAACTTTCTCAAGCCTGTGCAACTGAGGGGTCAGCACGCCTCAAAGCAAATCAAAATTATTCAAATCATGACTAGGTTTCTGAAAGTTGGGACTATATATCTTCATCTCCAGTCTTCCTACGCTTCCCCTTTCTCCTCACTTACTTCCTTGGGGATCAGCAGTTGCAGTTTCAGTGGCTTTCTGTGTGAGGGCTCAGACCCTGGTCAGGATCAGCAAATTACATAGGGGCGGCCACCAGAGCCCCAGCCTTTGCTTGCTCTAGGCTGGAGCTCATTACTTGGCTGTCTCAGTGTTATTCCTTCTTCCCAGTATTGGCTCGTTCTTTTATAGTTTCCTGCTCCTTCTCTCTCCTCTGTAATTTAAGGTCAGATGGCCTGGGTGTGAGTCCCAGAGGGACCACGAACAGGCCATGTGACCCGAGGCAGCTTCTCTAACTTCTCTAAGCCTTAGTTTACTCGCCAATAACAAGGAGATGACATGCTGACCTTTCTGGGTTTTGAGGAGGGCCAAGATAATATTGTAAAACCCATCAATCACAAGGCTTAGCACAAACCTCAAATGCAATAAATTATAGTTTCCTTCTATTACTCCCTTGGCAGAGAAGCAAAATGCTATTTTATCAATATTTGACTTTCTCTTAAGCCTATACTGTCATTGCATCTTCAGCCCCAAACCCAGGCCTACTCCTTCCTTATCTCTTACTATTGCTAAAATGTAAAGTTGAACAAACAAAAAAGAGATTCTTTTATTGCCCTTAGGACTTGGTTTTTGTTGTTGTTAGTTTTGTTTAGTTTGATTGTTTTTTGCAAGGCTTCTGCTGATCCAGACTTAGACTTATTGTTATTATTACAAAGTGAGTGTTTTAGAGTCTCCCATGGTTGAATGCATTATCATTAATGACTGAAAGCCTAAAGCATCCAAGAAACAGCAGGACCCTTATTTCTGCATTTGCATTAGGTAAAAAATATGAGAGAGTTGGCAGTGCCACAGGGCCTGTGGCTTACAGACCCTGTGCTCAGCTCCTGGGGAAGTCTGTCTACAAGGGAGAAGACACTTGATTCCTGCAACTGTTTCTGTAACCAAAATCTCTATCGCGCAAATAACAATAAATTGTACTATGTCTTGAAAATTCACAGGGCACGTTAGAAGAGAACATAAAAGAGAAAGAACATAGAGGAGCAGATGCCACGGGAGAAGAGAAAAACAATTTTGCTTTCAGTTTATCTGATTAGGCTGTGATAATGCCCTCTACAGAACTGTCCATCACTGCCTCACTTAGGTCAGACCAGAGTCTGACCCGAATGCCTAGGCGACAAAGGGCAAACAATGCCAAATTCAATTTTAGCTGATCCTTGAAAGAAGGAAAAAATATTCTTCAAGGAGCCTGTTGAGAGCACCACAGGAACCCCACATTTTTCATTTCGGACATGTTAGATCTTGTGTTAACACTTTATGATATAAAATAGAAAGTAAAATAAAGAGTAAGATAAAGAGAGCAGAGACAGATAAATGTGTAAATGCTGTCCAGGTTCCCAGTTTCTGCTCCCAATCCCAGGAATTTAATCTCTTACCTGGATCCACTTTCAAATTTTATTTCCAAGAGTGACACTTTCCCTTTTAGAGCATAGATGTTTTTCTAGTGGAAAGAAACCAACTCTATTCAGGAGTTTTATGTATGGCACATTTAATTAATTTTTCAAAAAACTTTCAGTTACTAGGAAAGAGTAAAATTATGGTCCCCAGGGCCCAGCAATCTTGTACTTGTCAACAATCTAATATTCAATGGACTTTAGGCTTTTTTCCATGATTAGTTGATTTCTGTGTCAAATCAGGTCCTCTGAGGAACAAACGCCAAAGTGACTAGACGTGCAAGACACGCATTAGGGGGAACATCTGTGGAAAGTAAAGGGCAGAGATCAGGAATAGGAGGGGGGAGTCTTCTGACTACAATGCATGCTGACACCTGTGAAAGGAGAGAGGGAAGGAAGGAGGACTGAGTAAGAGGAGACTCAGCCTGCAGTGCAACTCTGAGAAAGTCTTGGCCAGGCTGATGGAGAGCCCTAGAGCAAAGATTGCCTATCAGAGCAGTCATCGGGCATCACCTAGTATATACACACGTACCTTGGATAAACAAGTGATGTGGATCAACCTTCCTAATAAGAGTCAAGTGAAGTCTCGACCTTTTTATTGAGGGAAATTAAAGTCTCTAGATCGTTGAAAGTTTCAAGATACTGGTTCTTAATGGATACTAATTCCTGGGGACCCAAAACATCACTGGAGGTCAATAGTCAAAGAGCAAACTGATGGTGCTCAGATGATAATTGAGGTTTGGGTTCAAGTCTATCTTACAGGAGCCACTCTATGGTTATTGCTTTAGTTCAGTGTATAATTGATGTAGACACTCTTGGAAACTGCTCTAATCACCACATTGGGATGTGTCTAAAGAGCTAATACTGTAGGAGGGTCAAGTGGAAGCTCTTGGAACTCCCTCCACCCCACCCTAAACAGTAAACTAAAAGCAATACCACATCCCTAGGAGAACTGCCAAGATTAATGCCACCACCAAAGACTTAAAAGATGCAGGCATGGCAATTCCTAATATTCTCATTTAACTTACCTGTTTGGCCAGCACAGAAGATATATTCATCTTGGATAGTTATTTTGGATTATTGTAAACTTAATCAGGCAATGCCAATTGGAGCTGCTGTTCCAGATGTGATAATTGTACTTGAGCAAATGAATACAAGTATCTGGCATCTGGTACGCAGCTATTGATTTAATTTTTTCCCTTCAAACAATTCTCAAGGATTACAAGCCTTTTGCTTTCTACTAACAGGGACAACAATATGCCTTCACTCTCTTATCTCAGAGCTATGTCACCTCGTCTGCCCTCTGTCATAGTCCAGTCCCCAGAGATCTTGATCATTTGTCTACTTCATTGAGGATATCATGCTAAATTGCTCCTCATGAGCAGGTAGTAGTAAATATCCTTATGCTTATTTCCTGTATTAAATTTCCTCTGCTGAAATAACTAGTGTAAATTCTATTTTCCCATCAGACACAACTCCAAATCCCACTTTCCAAACCAAAAATTATGGACCAAATGTCTAAACCTAACCAAACATTATTGCCAAGCGTCTATTATTTTTCCATGAAAGTCTCAGTTTCTCCATAAAAGTCAGATATCTTTCATATGATTGATATAAGTACCACACGAGCTATTCAAACTAATTTCGCTACTGGACTCACAATTACCTTTGACTCTATATGATACTGGAGTAAATTCTGGTCCTTTGGCTAATTCCTCACTGTCTGTGGGGCAAAAATCCTGTTATGGGCTGAATTGTATCCCCTTCAATTCACACATTGAATCCCTAATCCTCAGTACCTCAGAGGACGGCTGTATCTGGAAATAGGCCCTTTAAAAAGGTGATTAAGTTAAAATGAGGCTGTTAGAGCGGGCCCTAATCCCACGACTGGTGTCTTATAAGAAGAGGAAATTTGGACACACAAAGAGACATCAGGGATGTGCGCACACAGATGGGAGACTATATGAGGACATAGTGAGAAGGTGCTATCTGCAAACCAAGAAGAGAGGCCTCAGAAGAAATCAAACCTGCCGACACCTTGATCTTGGACTTCTAGCCTCCAGAACTGTAGGAAATATTTCTGTTGTTTAAGCCACCCAGTCTATGTGTGGTATTTTACGGGAGCCCTAGCAAACTAACACACAGCCCGTGGTATAAAGATATAATATGGCTTTTAAAACTTTCAGTAATAACAGACATAAAGGTCACAATACAAGGGTAAAAGTGTCTTGTCGTTGTGTTTGTGCATCTGTGTCTGTATCTGGATCCCCACCTTCCCCAGTCTTTCCCTCTCTTGATGACTCCTGTCTTGTTTTTTGGGGGCTGGGGGTTTTTATTTGACCCCCTCTTTCTTCTTCCTTCCCCAAAATTCTCTTCCAATTAACTAGATGACACTAATGATACTTACTCTGCGTTAACCACTGTTCCAAGAACTTTACTTCCATTAACTTATTAAAACTTCACAATGATCTTATGAAGTAATTACCACCTTTTATCCCAATTTTATAAATGGGGAAATAGAAAGACAGAATGGTTAAATAACTTGTCCAAGGCACACGGTTAGCAAGTGACAGAGCTCAGATTTGGGCCCAAAAATTCTGGCTCTGGAGCTGATGTTCTTCATCACTATGCTATGCCCGATTTTGCATAAATGAGAAAGATGCCTGTGGTCCATTCACAAATACGCTCTTTTTACTGAATTGAAGGCAAATGGAGACAGCATTTTAGATCTTATACCTAAGTTAAAGTCACTTTTAAACTTACATAGCCCTCAACACTTTTCCTTGGGTAAGTAATATTTAAAAAGCTGTCTCTCTTGGTAATGGCTGAAGTCCATACACACATAATCCAGAAGAATCATATACATATGACTTCTAGATTCAAATATAAAAATTTTAATGAAAATGAATAAGAAGTATACCTTGATATTGTAACAAACATATGAGTTAACCCTATTTGATCTTCACAAGAACCAATATCCATACTTTACAGATGCAGAAATTGAGGCAAGGAGAGATTGACAAGGAGGGAGACTGTAAGGCCGTGAGGAGGGACCTTTGGTATCAACTGCAGGCCCCCAGCTCTTTTACGAGACTCTCACTGCTTCTCAGAGACAAGTCAAGTGAGCTGACATCACCGCGAATAGGCAATGCAGCTAGAACGAGGATTTTAAAGATTTCTGTGCCTTAGCCTAGACTGCCTCATGACTCAGCATCAGCGAAAGGAAAAAGTGGATCCATGGCACCATATCTGGCTGTGTGGGATTTTCCTCCATTGATTTTTTTTTTCTCCATATACTGCTCCAACTTGATCTTGTTAGTGAATGAGCCCTGACAGCAAACCGAAGCCTGAATAAAAAGCTCCCCGCTGAAGCGCTGTCACAGCCGCTCAACCTAGGCTCCCCAGAACTTTGGCAAGCGGAAGAATCCTTTGTCTTCAGACCATGACAAGAGTGGAAAAAAATCCCAACTATTCGGCTGTGTAGCATCATTCAAGCATGCCTTAATAGGGAAGGTCTAATGAGGAATGTAGTCTTTGAAAAATCGAGCTTTAAAAACTCCCAGAGCATTCTCACTGTACAATTCTACACAATTATAATTAATAGGATTCAAACTACAAACCAGAGATTACGTTACTATTTTCCCCAGTTTGATGGCCACGGATGCTTCTTTTCTTTACTGGTTATGTTCAAAGAGATGTTGGCCTGTTATTATAATCAAATGTGTAGGAGAAAACATCCCTATTCTTCGCGGATTCTATGGGGGTAGCAGGAATAAGAGAATAAAAGAAAAGCCAATTTTAAACTACCAAATGACCCACAGCTGCTTGGCGCCTTCCAATCCCGGCTTCCTCTCCTGCTGTTGACCTATTAATGGATTCCTCCTCTTGAGCTTAACTCAGCTTTCAGAGGGGAGCTGAACCTAAAACTAGTTTGAACAGTTTTTGAAGATACCCAGAGCCCATTTCCAAACATAGAACACGGGTTTGTGGCAGGTAAAATTCACTTATAATTATTCCTCTATAACTTCTCCCAAAGAAAGCTAAGAGCATTCACCTCCAACATTGTACTTCATGCATGGTTAAAATGTTTCCAATTAAAACAAAAAAAAGGACAGGGCTAAAATACTCCAAAAGTGTATGATGGGAGATTTGTATGGTACGTGAATTATATCTCAATAAAATTATTTTTTTAAAGTATATGTGTAGTTGGGAAGGGGAAAGAATGGATAAACGTAATTGAATATAGAATTTTCCTAATTTTAAAAAGTCATCACTAGGGGAGGGGGTAATGGAAAGTTATTGCTTAATGGGTACAGAGTTTCAGTTTGGGAAGATGAAAAGGTTCTGAAGATGGATGGTAGTGATGGTTGCACAGCAATATGAATGTACTTAATGCCTCTGAATTATATACTTAGAAAAATGATTAAAATGGTAAATATTATGTGTTGTATATTTTACCATAATAAAAAAGCCATCACTATTTTTTAATTAACAAAAACCATTGCTACAAGATTACTTGTTCATTGTAGAAGTCTTAGAAAAAGAAATGAAAAAAGAGGAAAACATAAATCACTTAAAATCCCACTACCGAGATGCAATTATTTTTAATACTTTTGTATATATATACTCCCAAATTTTGTGGAAAACAAGTAAATTAATAAAACTTGGGTTTACTAGGCATGTTATTTAGCAATCTCCTTCTCACTCAAAAATATATAAATTTATATATCTTTCTGTGCTGATATATATAGGTACACATATATACATATATACGGTTGTGTATTCATATACACACTACATCTGCAGGATCATTTTTAGTGGCCCCATTGTTGTTGGACATTTAGATATTTTCCAATTTTTTGCTCTTTTAGATAACATATCAGTGACATCCTTGTGCATACATCTCCCATGATATTTTCTTTAGGATAAACTCAGAGTTCTATAATTGTTGTGTATCGTATGCAAATTTTCAAGAGTTAATACTTGGTGCCCTCTAGAAAAGACTGAATCAATTTGTACTCTCATGGAAAATGTATGAAATTACTACCACCAAGTGCATGTTATTACTCTTCCTCATCCTTGTCAGTCTTACAGGTTAAAAAAAAAGTTTCAAAATTAAAAAAATTCCATCTCATTTCAATTTTATTTCTGTAATTACTAGGGAAAATAAACACTTTTCCTAGATACTGTTTGACTCCCTATCGTTCTTTTCTTGTGAATTGCATGTTCATGTCCTTGCCAATTTAGCTTTTGGGGGGGTGGGGCTCTTGTTTATATGTAAGAGTTCTTTTATATTAAGGATCTTACCCCTATTTGTCATATTTTAGTTTATGGAGCTTTTGCCGTATAGATATTTTCAATTTTTTACATAGTCAAATCTATCACCCTTTTCTTTTGCTTATAATTTTTGCCTTTGGTTATCATGCTTTCCTTCCTCCAAATGATGTAAATACTTATCTATATTTTATTTCAGTATTTAGTAAGTTAAAAAGTATTTTAGTACTTTTATAGATTTTTTAAATTGTGACATAATAAAGGCCATATATAAAAAACTCAGGGCTGGCCCTGTGGCTTGGTGGTTAAGTGCGCGCGCTGCGATGCTGGTGGCCCGGGTTCGGATCCCGGGTGCGCATCGAGGCACCACTTCTCCGTTCATCCTGAGGCTGAGTCCCACATACAGCAACTAGAAGGATGTGCAGCTACGACACACAACTATCCACTGGGGCTTTGTGGGGGAAAAAATAAAATAAACAAAATCTTTAAAAATCATTGTTTAAAAAAAAATAATAAAATAAAAAATAAAAAAATAAAAAACTCAGAGCTAACATTGCACTCAATGGTGAAAGACAGGGCCGGCCCCGTGGCTTGGTGGTTAAGTGCGCGTGCTCCGATGCTGGCGGCCCGGGTTCGGATCTCGGGCGCGCACCGAGGCACCACTTCTCCGTCCATCCTGAGGCTGAGTCCCACATACAGCAACTAGAAGGATGTGCAGCTATGACATACGACTATCTACTAGGGCTTTGGGGGAAAAAATAAATAAATAAAATCTTTAAAAAAAAAATGGTGAAAGACGGAACGTTTTCCTCTAAGATCAGGAATAAGACAAAGATGCTTACTTTCACCACGTCTGTTCAACATAATGTTGAAAATTCTAGCCAGGGCAATTAGGCAAGAAAAAGAAATAAAAGTCATCCAAACTGGAAAGGAAGAAGTAAAATTATCTCTGTTTGCAGATGATTTGATCTTATATTTAGAAAACCCCAAAGATAGCCACAAAAAAAAACCCAGATAGAATAAACAAATTCATCAAAGCTGCAGGATACAAAATCAACATACAAAAATTAGTTCTGTTTCTTTTTTTTTTTATAATTTTATTTATTTATTTATTTCCCCCCCAAAGCCCCAGTAGATAGTTGTATGTCATAGTTGCACATCCTTCTAGTTACTGTATGTGGGACACAGCCTCAGCATGGCCGGAGAAGTGGTGCGTTGGTGCGCTCCTGGGATCCGAACCCGGGCCACCAGTAGCGGAGCGCGAGCACTTAACCGCTAAGCCATGGGGCCGGCCCTAGTTCTGTTTCTATACACTAACAATGAACAATTTGAAAAGGAACTTTAGAAAACAATTCCATTTACAAAAACATCAAAAAGAAAAAATACTTAGAAATAAACTTAACCAAGGAGGCGAAAGACTTGTACACTGAAAACTACAAAACATTGCTGAAAGACTAAAGAAGACACAAATAAATGGAAAGACATCCCATGTTCACGGATTGGAAGACTCAATATTGTTAAAATGTCAATACTGCCCCAAACGATCTACAGATTCAGTGCAATCCCTATCAAAATCCCAATGACATTTATTGCAGAAATAGAAAACCCTATCCTAAAATTCATGTGGAATCTCAAGGGACCCCAAATAGCCAAAAAAATCTTTAAAAATAAGAACAAAATTGTAGGTCTCACACTTCTTGATTTCAAAACTTACTACAAAGCTATCATAATCAAAACAGTGTTGTACTGACATACAGACAAACATATGGACCAATGGAACAGAATAGAGAGCCCAGGAATAAACTCTCACACATATAGTCAAATGATTTTCTACAAGAGTGCCAAGACTATTCAATATTGGAAAGACAATCTTTTCAATATACAATGTTGGTAAAACTGGATAACCACATGCAAAAGAATGAAGTAGGACCCTTACTTTACACCACATATGAAAATAAACTCAAAATTGATCAAAGACCTAAATATAAGAGTTAAAACTATAAAACTCTTAAAAGAAGATACAAAGGAAAAGCTTCATGATGATACTTTGGTAATGATTTCTTGAATATGACACCAGAAGCACAGGCAACAAAAGAAAAAATAGTGTGCGCCATCAAAATTTAAAAGTTTTCTGCATCAAACGACACTATCAACAGAGTGAAAAGGCAACCCACAGAATGTGAGAAAATATTTGCAAATCATATATCTGATAAAGGATTAATGTCCAGAATATATAAAGAACTACAACATGATAACAACAAAACCAACCAATCTAATTAAAAATGGGCAATGGACTTGAATAGACATTTCTCCAAAGAAGATATACAGATGGCCAATAAGCACATGAAAAGATACTCAACATCACTAATCATTAGGGAAATGCAATTAAAACCACAATGAGATACCACTTCATACTGGTTAGAAGGGCTATTATTTAAAAAAAAAAAGAAGAAGAAGGAAAATAACAAATCTTGGCAAGGATGTGGAGAAACTAAACCCTTTGTGCATTACTGGTAGGAATGTAAAATGGTGCAGCCACTGTGGAAACAGTGGGCAGTTCCTCAAAAAATTAAACATAGAATTACCACATGATCCAGCAATTCCACTTCTACTTATATACCCAAAAAAATTGGAATAAGATATAATGGACTGAATGTTTGTATCCTCCCAAAATTCATATGTATGGCTGTATCTGGAGTAAGGAAGTATTTAAGATTAAATGAGGTCATAAGGGTGGGGACCTTGTCTGATAGAATTAGTGTCCTTATAAGAAGAGACACCAGAGAGCGCCCTTCCAATCCCACCATACCCTATCCCTGTCTGTAAGCCAGGAAGAAAGGTCTCACCAGAAACCAAATTGGCCAGAAATTTGATCTTGGACTTCTAGCCTCCAAGAACTGTGAGAAAATAAATTTCTGTTGTTTAAGCCGCCCAGTATTTTGTTATGGCAGTCCGAGTAGACTAAGACAGAAGGTACTTGAACAATATTTGTACACTTATGTTCGTAGCAGCATTATTCACAATAGTCAAAAGGTGGGAACAACCCACATGTCCATCAATGGATGAATGGATAAACAAAATACAATGGAATACAATACAATTCAGCCTTAAAAATGAAGGAAATTCTGACACACGCTACAACACGGATGGACCTTGAAGACACATTAAGTGAAATAAGCCAGTCATAGAAGGACAAATACTGTGTGATTCCACTTACATGAAGTACCTAGAGTAGTCAAATTTATAGATACAGCAAGTAGAATTGTGGGGAGAGGTTGCCAGGGATTGGGGAGAGAGGAGAATGGAGAGTTGTTTAATGGGTACAGAGTTTCAGTCTGAGAAGATGAAAAATTTCTGGAGATAGATGGTTACACAACAATGAATGTACTTAATACCACTGAAATGTACACTTAACAATGACTAAAGTGGTAAATTTTATGGTATGTATATTTCACCATAATCAAAAAAATTTTGAGGGGCCGGCCTGCGGGTGCAGCGGTTAAGTGCACGTGCTCTGCTTTGGTGGCCCGGGGTGCACAGGTTCGGATCCCAGGCGTGCACTGATGCACCGCTCATCAAGTCACGCTGTGGCGGCGTCCCATATAAAGTAGAGGAAGATGGGCACAGATGTTAGCCCAGGGCCAATCTTCCTCAGCAAAAAAGAGGAGGATTAGCATCCGATGTTAGCTCAGGGCTGATCTTCCTCACACACAAAAAAAAATTTGAAGAAAAATATGCTTTCTGAAAGAATTCAGACAATACAGAAATACGTGAAGTAAATTTATTTCACTTTTTATATGTGAATCTTTAATTCATCTGGCTTTATTTTGGTGTTAGAAATCAAGTGAATCCAGCTTTTATCTTTCCTGGTCCCAATATTATTCTTAAATAATCCTTTCCCTTTGCTATGTTCTGATTTTTCTTTGGTCATCTGAATGATGAAAATATATTTCTCATATATATTTGGTCTTCATTCACAGTTCCTAGCTCACAGCTCCCAAAACCCTTGGAACTTCCTAAGCGTTAGAATTAATAAAGGTGTCTTTTGTTATGTTAATGAGGTGACTTTTGGAAAGAACCTAAGGATGGGGGCTGGTCACTAGGAAACGAGACCATGTGGTTAGAGGGTTGGAACTTTCAGTCCCAGCCCCTGATTTCCAAGGAGGGGAGGGGGGCTTGAGATTGAATAAGTCACCAATGGCCAAAGACTTAGTCAATCATGACTACGTAATGAAATCTCCATAAAAACACAAAAGGACAGCAGTTGCCCTCTTTTTCCTCGTTGAGAGCTTCCTCACTGGGGAACCAGAACACTTCATTCTATCTCATTCCCTAAATTGCCTTATGAACAACTTTTTAGATTGTCCTGATTCCATAAATAGTTAGGACACTGCAATGTTTGTTAGATCTTCATTTTGGTCATCTTCTCTACTACTTGAAGGTTCAGTTAATTGAATCAATACTGAGTGCTTAACATGGCAAGTAATAATCTACTTTGTGATTCTTATTTTCTTTTTTTGTTTCTTCTAATTTTATTACCAGAATAAAAAGTACAATTCAATCATTACAATTCATTGATTTTTAATATAGTTACAGAATTACGTAAGCATCACTGTGATCTACTTTCAGAACATTTTCATCACCTCACAAAGAAACTTGGTACCTATTTATAACCATTCTCCATCACCATCCCCAGCCTTAGGCAACCATTAACCTACTTTCTGTCTCCATAGATTTGCCTCTTCTGGACATCTCATATAAACAGAATTACATAATATATTATTATTTTGTATCTGGCTTCTTTAACTGAGTATATATTTTTGAGGTTCATCAATGTTGTAACATATTTCAGTATTCAGTTCCTTTTCATTGCCAAATAGTATTCCATTATATGGCTACACCACATTTTATTTATCCAGTGGATGGCATTCAGATTTTTTTACACTTTGTGACTATTGTGAACAATGTGGCTATGAACATTTGAGTAAGTCTTTGTAAAGACATGTTTTTATTTTTCCTGGTATGTACTTAGAAGAATAATAGCTGGATGATAAGGTAACTCTATGTTTAACATTTTAAGAAACTGCCAACTGTTTTTCCAAAGTGGCTGTACTATTTTACATTCCCGCCAGCGATGTATTGAAATGTGGTTTTTTTTCTGTGTGTGTGAGAAAGATTGGCCTTGAGCGAACATCTGTGCCCATCTTCCTCTATTTTGTACGTGTGGTAAAACCACAGCATGGCTTGATGAGTGGTGTGTAGGTCCACACCCGGGAGTTGAACCTGCAAACCCCAGCCACTGAAGGGAAACACGGGAACTTAACCACTATGCCACCAGGCCGGCCTCAGAGATGTGCATTTTTAATCTCCATGAAATGACAGCCTAAATAGGGCAAACCAAGGAATTTTAACAAAAAAGAATGCATTTTAGGCCGGCCCCGTGGCTTAGCGGTTAAGTGCGTGCCCTCTGCTACTGGCGGCCGGGGTTTGGATCCCGGGCGCGCACCGATGCACCGCTTCTCTGGCCATGCTGAGGCCGCGTCCCACATACAGCAACTAGAAGGATGTGCAACTATGACGTACAACTATCTACTGGGGTTTTAGGGAGGAAAAGGGAAAAAAGAGGAGGAGGATTGGCAATAGATGTTAGCTCAGAGCTGGTCTTCCTCAGCAAAAAGAGGAGGATTGGCACGGATGTTAGCTCAGGGCTGATCTTCCTCACCAAAAAAAAAAAAAAAAAAGGAATGCATCTTTCCCCCTGCTTGAGAGATGGGAGGATGGGAGATGGTTTTCTTCTGTACTACTTTTTTTTTTTGTATGTGAGGAAGATCAGCCCTGAGCTAACATCCATGCTAATCCTCCTCTTTTTGCTGAGGAAGACCGGCTCTGAGCTAACATCTATTGCCAATCCTCCTCCTCTTTTTCCCCAAAGCCCCAGTAGATAGTTGTGTGTCATAGTTGCACACCTTCTAGTTGCTGTATGTGGAACGCGGCCTCAGCATGGCCGGAGAAGCGGTGGGTCGGTGCGCGCCCGGGATCTGAACCCCGGCTGCCAGTAGTGGAGCGCAAGCACTTAACCACTAAGCAATGGGGCCGGCCCCTCTGTATTACTTTCTGAATCTATATTCTATTCCACTGCCTCCCTGGAGCTAGAGTAGGCATAAATGTGTTCAGCAGTCAATGTCATGATGTTAAAATGAACATTGACTTGCCAAGACCTTCCTCTTTATGATGAAATGCCACTCTCTATGCTCACACACACACACACAAACACAATTTTTTAAAACACTTATTAATTTCCACTAACACAAAGAAGCAAATACTTATCTTGCTTACCTTTTGTTTTTTGATAGAATATATGTTTATTGCTCACTTATTCAGAGTTCAGACTGCTATAAAAGGGCTTTAACTGAAACAATGCCTTTGCATTATTATATTCAAATATGAATTTAGAAAAGAGAGGACTGGAAGCGTATTTAGTTTCTCTTGAACTGCCAATTTCATATAGCTGACAACATGAATTATGGTACATGAAATCTATTCATTATTCTATTCACTCAAGATCAAGTTGAAGTTTAAGGCAGACTAATGGCTGTCACATGAAGCTACTGTTTGTCAGTCTTCAAGGAACTAAGCAAAAAACAAGGAAATTGGGGAAGGACAACATAGGGAGTCAAAGAATATTCATATTGTGGGGAAACAGCTCCAAAAGAAAAGAAGCTTCTTGTATTGAATTTGGCAGCGGTACAAGTTATGCAAGGAAAACGCATTTTAGTGTTGAAAGTTATTCTGCTATTTTGGGGTTGGGATGGGTTGGAAATTATGTTATATTTTATTGCTTGCTTAGGTGCCAAACCTCATACCACTGCCATGTTACACTGTCTAATATTCTGGGCTTAAAAACAGTAAGCTGTCCACTTTTCTTCTTGTGCTACGTTTATAGTATGAATTGAGATAGAGAAGAAGCAACATAAATAAAATTCTAGAAAAGAAGCTATGCTCAGACAGCCCCAAAAAATCAGATATAATTTTCTGTCTATTCTGCTCAGAGGACCACATTTTCCTTACCCACTAACCTATAAAACCTATAGAATAGAAGAACCTATAGAAAAAAGGATAGACTGGATCTCCCTCTCAGAGGGGAGGATGAAATCTCTTGGTGCTTAATTGATACGGAAAAAAGTGATCATTAAAACAGAATGTGGCTCATCAACCCATTCAGTGGAGAAAAAGAGAAAGGCATGTCCATCAGTGAGAAGGTAAAAGATGAAAGGGAATTGCAAAACATCAGATCTAGGAATGAATTCCTCCTTTTCTCAGCACCCAATAAAATATTAGGTTTAAGATACTATGGGATGACAAAGGAGCCAAGAACATACAATGCAGAAAAGAAAGTCTCTTCAACAAATGGTGTTGGGAAAACTGGATAGCCATATGCAAAAAAATGAAAGTGGATCCTTACCTTACACCATACACAAAAATTAACTCCAAATGGATTAAAGACTTGAATGTAAGACCTGAAACTGTGAAACTTCTAGAAGAAAACAGGCAGTACTCTTCGACATCGGTCTTAACAACATCTTTTCAAACACCATGTCTGACCCGGCAAGAGAAACAATAGAAAAAATAAACAAATGGGACTACATCAAACTAAAAAGCTTCTGCACAGCAAAGGAAACCATCAACAAAACGAAAAAATAACCTAACAATTGGGAGAAGATATTTGCAAACCATACATCTGATAAGGGCTTAATCTCCAAAATATATAAAGAACTCATGCATCTCAACAACAAAAAAACTAACAACCCAATTAAAAAATGGTCAAAAGACCTGAACAGATATTTCTCCAAAGAAGATATACAGATGGCCAACAGACACATGAAAAGATGTTCAAAATCACTAACTATTAGGGAAATGCAAATCAAAACTACAATGAGATATCACCTGACGCCCGTCAGAATGGCTGTAATTAACAAGACAGGAAACAACACGTGTTGGAGAGGATGTGGAGAGAAGGGAACTCTCATACACTGCTGGTGGGAGTGCAAACTGGTGCAGCCACTATGGAAAACAGTGTGGAGATTCCTCAAAAAATCAAGGATAGAACTACCATATGATCCAGCTATTCCACTGCTGGGTATTTATCCAAAGAACTTGAAAACACCAATTTGTAAAGGAACATGCACCCCTGTGTTCATTGCAGCGTTATTCACAATAGCCAAAACTTGGAAGCAACCTAAGTGCCCATCAAGGGACGAATGGATAAAGAAGATGTGGTATATATACACAATGGAATACTACTCAGCCATAAGAAATGATGAAATCCAGCCATTTGTGACATCATGGATGGGCATTGAGGGTATAATGCAAAGTGAAATAAGTCAGAGGGAGAAGGTCAAATACCGTATGATTTCCTTCATTAAGTAGTAGATAATAACAACAATAAACAAACACATAGGGACAGAGATTGGATTGGTGGTTACCAGAGGGGAAGGGGGGAGGGAGGAGGGTGAAAGGGATAATTCGGTACATGTGTGTGGTGATGGGTTGTAATTAGTATTTGGGTGGTGAACATGATGTAATCTATGCAGAAATAGAAGTATAATGATGTACACCTGAAATTTATACAATGTTATAAACCAATGTTACTGCAATAAACAAAAAATTAAAAAAAAAAAAAGATACCATGGGATTCCTCCTGCTTGAGTTCCATAGCAGAGTGGAAGGACCATAGACTTTGGAACAGATCTACATTAGACTTTAGGTTCTGGCTTTCACTTACTAAGCACTTCTTCAATGGTGGCAAGTAGTTAATCTGGGAAGTAAAGAAAACAGAGGGAAGTAGGCAGAAAAGGTCAGAGAAAGAAAGGCAGTCCATACAGATGCATTATCAAGCCAGCTACAACGTGGACAAGTGCAGCTTAATTCTGCAGGGGCAACTCTAAGAGCTAGTAGAAAACACACACCTCAGAGTTATCCCATCCGAGGGCTAAGAGAGCTGGGCTCTTTATCCACCAACTCCACTCAGTCATGGGTTGAGGGTTGCTCCCAGAATCATTAACCAGGTGCTATTGAGGAGGCAAAATAAAGTCCTTCAGCCAAGAAATGCAGATGCTAACAGTTGAAAGTGAAGCCAGTGTGCACAGAAGTGAAAGGTGAGGGAATGTGGGTGTGGCAGCCACTGGGTCAGCTTCAAGTCGTGTAAAAGGAAACAGAACGCTCGCCATCTTTGGGTGCAGGGACCTTGTTTGCTGTTTCCCCTATGCTGTCATATTTTAGGCATTCCATAAACAATGTGTTGACTAAATGTGTTAGTGAATGCATGAAGTAACTTAGCTTTAATCCTGGCTTCCTCATTTATGAAAAACCTCTTTTCTCGTATATAAAAACAAATCTCATTCTACAAAATAATAAAGAAAAGAACTTAACATAGTGCCTGACCCATAGAGGCAACTGAGTAAATATAAATATCGTTATTATGTGTCCATTTCCTTCTTTCTACCATGCAGTCCTCTCTCCTTTATATTGCCTTCTCTTATAAAGAGGAGAGGTGGCTGTAGTACTTTATAGTGCCTGGGTTCAGAAATTTGCAATGCATCTTGGCCCACTGGAAGGGCCCACACCAACGGTTTCTTCTTACAGGTCAAATTCATTGACTTACATATGTATGGGAAACTGTGATAGTTATTCTTTCAAGAGAGTGCCAACACCTTATTTAATTGTAAACACTGAGCCAAGAGCACCACTACGCAACTATGAATGCACTCTTGAAGGACAAGACTAATTCTTTTACCCTTCCTGCTGCTTATACTTAAGTGAATGGCTGCCTTGGTTTTGACCTGCTGCTCGTCGGTAAATACTCAAAAGTAAAAATACAAAAAACAAAACAAAAAAATCAAGGAATAATATGAAAGTGTCAAGTATTTTCTGCCTTCTTATTCCCAACAGTTTGCTCACACTCCTATTCTTTTAATGTTCGATCTCACCACCCAACATGTGTATTTATTTCTGGAACCCAGCCAGATCCTGGGTCTGAATTCTGGCAGCTCATTTCCCAGTTTCCATGAGACAAGGCCTAAAAAATGTGAACTTCTCAGAGAACTATACACAACAAGATAAAAGCTTAAATTATACCCATACGACTTTACAACTTCCTCCATTAAAAATTTCAACTTTTCAAAGGAAAAGAATAAGACAATTAGTTCTAGAAGTCCAATCTTTCTTTCCACCTTCGAGCAAATGTGCGGCTCAGGATATAATTTAGTACCCAAAGTGCTAAGCACTTAGTCCAACTAACCTAAAGAATGCTTATTTCACTTAAATTGTCTGTGTTTTGATTCTGAATTCATATCATAGTTATTTTTAAATTTGGAGATCTTTAGAATTCTAGGATCTGTCTGAACCAAGTTCCCAGGAGCCAAGAATGGCTGAGGGATGAGTCCAGTTGAGCTAGGACCCTACCAGGCAGCAATGGCTTTGAGCAATTGCAGTCCCAAGATTATGTCAATTGAATGTACTATTGAGAGAACCAGAAAGTATACCTTTCAGGGAAGGTGAGTGCTAATGAGAGTCATAGAACCAGTGCAACCAGGTGGAGAGTAGAGAGAGCCAGCTAAGCAGGAGATCAAGCGGGAAGAGCAGAGCAGAGGCACTATATTATGAACTAAGCAAGAGTGAGAAAGGGACAAACAAAACAAAGCTTGGTGCAATGGCCACTTCCTCCATGAAAGACCATCTGTTGTGGTGCTGATCTCATAACCAGGTCTCTTCACTAAGTTGGGAAGCGTGAATTTGAAGTATCCCAGAAAATCAGTGCTCTATCATTTTGAACCTCAAGTCTGATTTCCTGTACTAACTGGATCCAGCCCCTGTTGAACACGTTCATTTTGTCAGTGTTTCTCCTTGGGTGACAGGCCTGATTTGAAAGTTAGGGTTTCATTTACCATGGCTTATCCAGGTAATGGAACGTATCCAGCCCAAGAGGCAAGCCTTAGGGTTTAGGCTGGTGGAGAGTGGGGAGTTTAAGTCAGTTAAGGACACAAAGGCATGATAGAGAAACCAAGGCAATGCTGATTGCTGTGCATTAAGATGAAACACAAGATCCCAGTTGAAAACCAACAATCAGAGAGGTGAACTGAGACCCAGGTTAGAACTTCGCAGAAGTAAAAGGTAGCAGGAAGCAGGGTCTGGGAAGATGTGGGGAGTCCAGTTTAATTCTCGAGGCTGACATCTCGGGTGCACTCCTCATTTCACAGCACAAGCTGCCTTCGAAATGCCATTGAGCCACCTGACTTTTCAGAGTGCACACATCCCACTTCTCCCAGTTTATCGTGACATGGGATAAAGTAGATGGAAGTATTCTTTGGAACTACAAAGTGACAATGCAGTTTTTACTTTAAAGAGTATTTTTCAGACGTAAAGTTTAAAAAGTCTGAGATCAACACCTAAATAGTTTTATGACCTTAAGCCAGCTTCCAGTTTCTTTTTTTTTTTTTTTTTTGTTGAGGAAGATTAGCCCTGAGCTAACATCTGCTGCCAATCCTCCTCTTTTTGCTGAGGAAGATTGGCCCTGAGCTAACATTCGTGCCCATCTTCCTCTACTTTATATGTGGGACAGCTGCCACAGCATGGCTTGATAGGCAGTGCATAGGTCCGCGCCTGGGATCTGAACCTGCAAACCCCAGACCACCAAAGCAGACCACGTGAACTTAACCATTACACCACCGGGCTGGCCCTGGAGCTCCCAGTGTCTTCATCTATAAAATGGAAATAATAATAGGACCTCTACCTCACAGAGTTTTGTGACGCTTACGTGAGGCAGTGTGCCTGTTACAGAGCAAGACCTCAGTAAAGTTAGTCACACTACTGTGACAAAAGCAACCCCAGCAAATCTTATTGACTTAAAGTGAAAAATAACCCAAGAGATCAACAGTTATGGGGTAGAGGAGAATAACCTTCTCCTCTAATCAAAAAAAAGAATACTGTTTGTTTGGGCATTGTTACATAAATTACAATGAATTTTGACAGTTGTCTTTTGGGAGACCCTATCCTGTCGTAGACCCGCGAAGTGTCCTAGAAATGTATATGAGGGACAGAAGAGAAGGTGGCTTTAAGAGCCAGCACTAAAAATCTCCCAGAGTTTAAATACAAGCAATCCGTCCATCTCACCATAAGTAGAGAAAGACTCATGATGTGATATACCCTTACACCCTGCATTTAAATCCAGTCCAAGTTCCTTCCCACAACATCCAAGTCCCAAGGCCCTATATGATCCGACCCCTGCCTACTTTTCCATTTTCATATCATACCACTCTCTCTTGCTAACTGCTATAGACTGAATATGTATCCCCCCAAAATTCATATGTTGAAACCAATTCCCCCAGTGTGATGGTATGTGTAGGTACGAATCTTGGGGGGTGATTAAATCATGAGAGCGGAGCCTTCATGAACGGGATTCATGCCCTTATAAAAGAGACCCCAGAGAGCTCCCTTGCCCCTTCCGCCATGTGAGGACACGGTGAGAAGATGGTCATCTACGGACCAGGAAGTGAGCACTCACCAGACATCAAATCTACATCAAATCTTGATCTTGGACTTGATGTCCAGAACTCTGAGAAATAAATTTCTGTTGTTTATGAGCCACTCTGTCTATGACATTCTGTTACCGCAGTCTGAACGGACTAAGACACTTACCATGCTCCAATAACAGTGACTTTCTTTTTATTTCTGGAACATTCCAAGACTTTCCTGCCTCAGCCCAACTTATAAACCTCTTTCCATGTCTGATTTCTTATTTCTCATCCATCAAGTCTTAGCTCAGATGTCATCTTATCATAAAACTCTTCTCTAATCACCCTATTTAAAGTAAACTCTGCTCCCCATACCTACACCCCACAGACACTACCACACTACCATCATATTGTTTGGTTTTTTTAAATGCAGTTGACGTAAGAGCAAATTCAGGCTCAGATGCCCAGGACAGAGTGTTCTGCACATCAGTCTGCCAAGTTAGAAAAGCCTCCGGTTTTTTTTAAATAACACTTACCAACCCTGAAATTATCATGGACAAATATATTTATTGCCAGTCTCTTTCTACTGGAATATAAGCTCCACGAGGGCAGAGAATTATCTGTTCAGTGTTTCAGTGTGAGGTGGCGACTGCTGGTCATGATACAGAAAATCAGCCAAGTATTATCTTTGTTATGTGAGTTGCTACCTTGTATTCAGTACCTGTTATTCTCCCACCAGTCCACATCATCATAACTAAACTCTGGATTGTGTTTTGCCATTTCAAAGCACTGTTATTTGGTTTAATCCACTGGATACTTATAAGAACTCCATTAGGTGAGAATGTTCGATTTTTATCTTTTTTTTGCTTTGTGTGTGTGTGTGTGTGTGTGTGTGTGTGTGTGTGGAAGATCAGCCTTAAGCTAACATCTGTCACCAATCCTCCTCTTTTTGCTGAGGAAGACTGGCCCTGGGCTAACATCCGTGCCCATCTTCCTCTACTTTATATAGGATGCCGCCACAGCATGGCTTGACAAGCAGTGCATCGGTGCGCGCCTGGGATCCGAACCTGTGAACCCCCAGGGCCACCAAAGCGGAGCGCGTGCACTTAACCGCTACGCCACCAGGCCGGCCCTCCATTTTTAAAGATAAGGAAAGTGAGGTCCAGGAAAGCTAAGTTACTTGCCCACAGTCACATAGCCAGTAAAGACTATGATAGAAATGAAACTTGTTCATTTTCACTCCAAGTCCTATATTGTCTGGATGTGTATTTTGTTACACTGGACAGCCTTGCCTAAAAAAAGATAACAGAAACTACAACCCTAAATCAATACAAACATACCAAAGAGCATTTAAAAATAGACTTTAAATCTCTAAGATAAAATTCAGTTCAAAATGGAGAAGGATATAATGAATAGATGCATGAATGGCTGAGGAATGAAAAAATGCAGTTGACGTAAGAGCAAAGTCAGGCTCAGATGCCCAGGACAGAGTGTTCTGTACATCAGTCTGCCAAGTTAGAAAAGCCTCCTCTGAAGGCAGGAAAGAATTGTCACTTCCATTCTACACAAGTTATCTTTTGCAGGGAAAGTCATTAGAAGAGGGGGAGAAACAGTGCTTGGACTGGGCAGAGAATCTTTGCCTCATTTTGTTTCATTGAGAAGAGCCTGGGATGTCAGAGCGTGAGAGAAGGATGGACTCCTGGGATGGACCGGGTGGGAGGACACTGACTCTGCAGCTCTTCGGATCAAGATGTTTGCTCTTTGGAAGTACATCAAAGGAAGAGATGTGGAAAAATCTGTCTATGAATTAGTTAAAACCCAGAATGTCCTTTGAGGTTTTGTTTTTTTCAAAGATTGATAGAAAGTCTCTCATTATGTGTCTCCAATCACATTGTGGGTTCACTAAAATAAGACAGACAAATATTTCTTAAATTGTGTTCCCTGCATAGGAGGCAACGCCTGGGGAATCTATTAGCTTTAAAACAAAGCAGAGTTCTTACTGATGCTAAGATCCATTTGGCACACCACCTCAGCATGCTACTTGAATAAAAGATATTTCCAACAACATTGATAGTATCATAAGCTTAGTTTGTGTCTAAAAAGACATAACAACATAAGCAAAGTTTAGGTAATTTCTAAAAAGTCAAATAAAACCACAAATTTCTCTTTATTTTCAATCTAATTCAATTCAACAGACGTTTACCAAACATTAAATATGTACAAGACATTCAATTGAGAGTCAAACTCAACTTACTCGCCTTACTTTTTTAAACAGGTTTTTCTAGTATCATATTTGCACACTGCCCTACACTCTCTCTAACAAAGATTTTTAAGAAGATCCTCTTTAATATTCATTTGTCTGCCTCTTCATTCGATAATACATTTACATTTTCATCACTGTTATGCATAGTTTAGGCACTGTGGATAACAGAAAGAGAGGAAAGAAGAAAGGAAGGTAGAAAGGAAGGAAGGAAGGGAGGGAGGGAGGGAGGGAGACAGAAAACGTCCTTAGCTTCTAGAAGTTAACGGCCTAACAGGGGAGCTAGGATTCATACGAAAGTATGAACGGCACAACCAGAAAGCAATTATTCCCTTACTAGCTGAGCTTTACATACACACACATAAATTTGTTTGCTAAGGCAGAAACCATCTTGGTAAATAAATAACCTCTATTGTGTCTCAGTTTTCTCTCTGTGTAATGCGGAAGTCAGATTAGATGATTGACGAGATTCTTTATAGCTCTAAAATCCTATAAATCATCTGACATCTATTAAGCATTTGTTGCGTGTGAAATGAGAAGTATTTTGCTGGGAGAAGTAGGATATACAGCATGAGTAAAACTCATTTGGCTTTAAACAGATTACAGTTTGTTGGTAGGATGCCAAATGCAAACCACTACCTGTCTCAGAAGATGGCATGAATAAACGTGCTGGGGAGATGAGAGGAAGGAGGAATTGGTGCAAATACAGGACAAAGGGAGATGGAACAATGAGGGAACAAACAAATTAGTTTAAAGACAGCAGAGAGATGAGGCTACCCTGGTATGAAGGGCAAAGGATGTTAAAGGAAAAAGCAAGAAAGTAAGGAGAGGACCTCAGAAAGGATTGGCTCTGTGAAAAGGCTGATAACAAGCTGATCTAGCCTGGTGCTCGGAAGGAGGCAAAAAAGATGACTTTGGATGAACTAAATAAACTAGCCCAAGGTCTTGGGGAACTGCCTAAAAATCAATTCAAATTGAATTCAGGGACCATGGCTGAAGAGCTGGTAAAATAATCCTCGTTTTAGTGCAGAAGAAATGGGCCAAGAGAGATTGAATGTGTTGAAACTGAGGAGCACTAAGGCAGCTAGAAGGTTGAAAAGTACTGAATCTGGACAGATGGATACAGAAAATCCAGAAATGAGGAAAACTCAACAATTTTATTATCTTTCAATGAGTAATTTCCTAACCTACGGACTATTTCTATTTCCAAGGTTTCTAACAGTGCAGGAAAGCAGTTCATTTCACTTTTAAATGGCAGGTTGATTAAGATGTTTTGGATGATTCTTTCCAGAGGAGGAATTGTAAAGAGGACAGAGGGATTAGATAATATCTCTAAGGCTAGAAAAACCCAATGAAAGACTCCATTTTAAAATCTGAGTAGTGTCAGCCAACGGGAAGCCTAGGGACATATGTTTGATCAGGCCTCTGACGTCACATAGCACACACACCGCCACAGATAAAGAATGGGAAGATGGGGGGCCGGCCCCATGGCTTAGTGGTTAAGTGTGCACGCTCCGCTGCTGGCGGCCCAGGTTCGGATCCCAGGCACGCACCGACGCACCGCTTCTTCGGCCATGCTGAGGCCGGGTCCCACATACAGCAACTAGAAGGATGTGCAGCTATGACATACAACTATCTATTGGGGCTTTGGGGGAAAAAATAAATAAATAAATAAATAAAATTATAAAAAAAAAAAAAAAGAATGGGAAGATGGGGATGGGATAGGGTTACTGAGCCGAGCCTTGGTAGACAAAGCCTAAGGGAAGGCTGTGATTTGGATTGACAGGAAGAGGATGGTGGTGTTATAGGTGGAAGGAGTTTCAGAGAAGGAGGGGTGATAGTGTGGAAGATGGAACCAGCAGGATTTATACATGAGATGGCACAGAAGAGAGTCCCGCTAGAGCACAGATATCTCCAGAGGGGTAGGAATCAGGAACATGTGCTCTGAGTGTCGACGACGTAAGAGACATAAGAGACCCAGGCAACGGCTTACCTTAAATTCTGAAGCCCATGTTTGAAGTGCACAAAAAGATGTCTCTCCTGGTGAAGACACCACAAAGATACTTACTGAGAACTGCTAAGGGGGCCCTCCTCAAACGGGTCTTGAATTACTTAAAGCATTTGCTTGAGCAGTAGTCACATCTATTTTATGGGACCTTATAGGACTAAGTTGTGTTTTTTTAAATTATTTTCCTGGAACAAATTTAAAACCATATTTAACAATATATCAATCCTATATTTTACCCCGATAATAGCTCTAGAATCTAAACAGAGCCAAATATTTGGTGGGCAATGGTGACTGAACGGTATAGTGTGTTAAGTGCATGGAGTCTGGGGAAGCAGAATGCCTGGATTCCAATTCCAGCTCTGTGGTTCCTACCAGCTATGAGAGCTTTAGAAAGACACTCAAATTCTGTGTCTCAGTTTCTCACGTATACAAGTGGCATAATAATATTACCTTCCTCGTGGAGTTTGGAAATTAAATGAGTTAGCACATGTGAATCCCTTGGAACAGAGCCTGGCACATGGGAAGCACTCGGTAAGTGCCAGCTGTTGTTGATGATGTTCACTGTTGTTACAGTTCTTACCTATTTAGGAACTCTGGGGGCAGGTGCATCCCCACGGCAGGTGGACCTGCTTTTCTCAGCCACAATACAGAGTGAGTCATAATAAAATCATGCTGCCAACTTCCTGAACTATTGAATTACTTGAGCTTCCACATACAATCACTATTTTTTTTTAAAAGTTACCCTTTCTTTTTGAAGTTCACAGATTACAGAGGCTCTTTCCTCAACCCCACCTTTCCTTTTCAAAGATGTTAAATCTCAAAGAAAGAGATTTGAACATGATTTCTTTTATTGCTCCCCTTTTGTGCTTCCTTTTTTCCATTCATTCTGCTGCCTTATTTGTACCTAAAGACAAATGATAGTTCATTCATTATATTGTCGTCCATACCGGGCAGCTTATGATTGCTTTGAATAAGAAGTGTACGTGCCTTTCATATGTATGACTCAATGTGTACTACCCCTTCCCTTCCCTACAGTGGGGGTCACCCTTCTCTGGGGGAATAGTGGACATTTGGTTAGCAATGTATGAGCTAATATGCACATTTTTCATTGTCCTAGAAAGAAGATCTGGGATATGCACGATCAGCCACTAAATTTCACTTTAGTCTCATCCTCGGTACTGTCCTAATTACATAGACTTTCATCAATGCTCAAATGCCTTGTGGTAGGCAGAATAATGCCCTCTCCCCCTAAAGACATCCACACTCTAATCACTGGAAACTGTGAATATGTAAGGTCATATGGCAAAGGAGAACTAAGGTTACAGATGGAATTAAGGTTGTTACTCAGCTCATCTTAAAATAGGGAGATTATCCTGGTGGGCCCAATGTAATCCCAAGGGTACTTAAACTTGGAAGAGAGAGGCAGAAGTTAGAGATCAGAGTGATGCAGTATGAGAGGGACTCAACCTGCTGTCACTGGATTTGAAGATGGAGGAAGGGACCATGAGCCAGGGAATGTGGGCAGGCTCTAGAAGCTGGAAAGGGCAAGGAAAAATATTCTCCCCTAGAACCTCCAGAAAGGTGCATAGCCTTGCTGATACTTTGATTATAGCCCAGTGAGACCTGTGTTAGACTTCTGACCTATAGAACTTTAAGATAATAAATTTGTATTGTTTTAAGCCACTAAGTTTGTGGTAATTTGTTACAGCAGCAATGAGAGACTGATACACGCTCTGTCTCTGGAGATCTGCCTGGCATCCTCATCTCATGGGACTCTGCCTCCCTGCTTAAACTGCCCACTGCTCTGTTTTGTCTTTGTTTATTAATTCAATAAAAGTTATTGAGCACCTACTCTGTGCCAGGCACTCTGCTAGATCCTGGAAATGCAAGATGAAGACATAGCACATGCCCTTTCATTTACTAAACAAATATTTGTGTACCCAGGCTCTGAGTTAAATGTGGTAGAGATGAAAAGAAAATAGTCCCTGCCCTAAAGGGACTCTTAGACTTCTGAGAAGACAATCAACATAAATAAAAAAAAAAACAGTGTACTAAGTGCATTCTATAGGAGTATAGAAGAGAGACCACCTAACTCAGCTTGATAAAATCAGGAAAGTTTCAGAGAGAGGAAGAAATGGAGCTTAGATAAATATGAGTTTGCTGGACAGACAGCATGGGGAGAGATATTCAAGAGCTTTGAAGCATGTGGCACTTGAAGTCTGGCTAGGGCATATAAGGAACAGATTTTTAAATTTTATTTCATTTTAGTTACTTTTAATTGAAATGCAAATAGCCACATGTGGCTGGTGGCTACCATAATGGACAGAGCAGATTGCATCAGATTATACCCTTGAAAGGAAAGAGATTACCTTCTCTTTCCCCTTTTTCTACTTCTTACTGACTGGAAGGCAGATGTGGCAAATGACCTTGGACCTTGTAGAGAGGGCATCACCCCAAGGGTGGAAGTAAGAAAGCAGAAGGGCCTTGAGTCCCTGACACCATGCAGCCATCTTCCAGTGTGGCTTATGCTCAGATTGCTACATGAGAGAGATATAAACTCATATATTGTTTAAGCTATTGTTATTTTAGATGTTTGTACAGCAGCCAAATCTGTATCCTAGTACAGATGTCCCCTAGAACAATGAAAAGCAATAATCATAATCTTTGCTAAGATTTTTTTGAGCTCCTTCTGTGTGCCGGGCACTATGCTAACTGCTCTAAGCACATGGTCTCATTTAACCCCCACACTTTCGATAAGGGAGATAATAGGATACTCCCATTCTGCAGGTAAAATGGAGACATAGAGGAGTGGCTCGTTAATGGTAACATTAGGCCTGTCCAACAGCACACCGTACTCTAGTGTACAGATACATAATATCTTATCATTAAAGGCCAGGCCAATTGAATGTACAACCAGAGTTTTAAAATGCAGAGAAGATATTTACGTTTATGGCAGACATTTTCAGTTGTCTACCCAGCACCCATTCCCTCCATTTTCTTGAAAACAGAACTCTAATTTGTTTAAATAGTGGGCAGAAAATCCTTGACATCAGGAATGGTAGGTTCCCATTGCAGAATCCAGGAGAGAAATCCTGACTGGTTTAAACTAGTCATGGTAATCTCATTCCCCTTGGTCTGTAATTGGTCTGAGGATAGCTATGTGGCACAGTTCTGGTCAATGAGACATAAGCAAAAGTCTGATAGGGAGAGTGTCCCTTTCCAAGCAAAGAGCCAAAACCCTGCCCAGAATGAAGATGCAATGCTGGAGGTGTGGCATCCATCACGCAACCATGAAGACAAAAGCCCACATCATAAGGAAGGCAAGGTGGAGAGATAAGTGAAGTCCCTGTTGACGTTGCTGAGCTGCTACTCCTCGCCTGGACAGCCTACCCCCAGACTTCTTGTAATGTGAGAAAAACAAACCTCAATTTACTTAGGCCACTATAAATCAGATTTTCAGTTACTTATAGCTGGAAGCCTTCTTAACTGATATACACACATATACACATACATTTTGTTTTCTTAGGAAAGATAAGGAAATGTCACACAGCTTAGAGTGGTATCCTGCACACTCTTGGTTGACTGCTGAAAATCAGTTTCCGCTGCATCATCCACAGTAAGAATCATTTTGTTCTCTCTCAAAACACACATTTTTGGGGATATGAAAATTAACCTTAAATAGGTAACAGAGCTCAGGCAAAATGCATATTTTTCTCTTTCCTGCCCTCAAACGAAAAAAAATTTTCGCCTCAAGTACAGAGGTTTCCTGAGTAATGCATATGTGTGAAAAGCACTTATATTCTGTTGTTTTAGACTGTTAATGTTCTGAAATTTTAAAATAAATCTCTGCAATCTCTCTTAATCTCTGTAGTTTAAAAGAAAAGCAGAAATATTAAGCCTAATGCATAAAAAGGATTCATTCAATGGATATATCTACCCACACCAAAGATTGATAAAGAATTGAGGCATGTTGCAGGATGACTAAGGTTTAAAAATTGGTTTAAATACACAGATAAATAGAAGAGGCAGAAATGGTGTTTTGCCCTTGAATTATACTGAAAGCTGATTTAATTCTCCTGTGTGCAAAAAGCAATAAATCATATTTATGTAATCAATTATCCAGAATTACAAATTCTAAAATATTTTGGAATGCGAGATATTTTCAACTGCAGGGAGAAAGAGCAGATATTTTTCTAGGCATATGCTAAATAAAGGCGCACAGACGTCAACCTACCACGCCACCGCCTTAACCACGCTGTTAATCTCTAATCTGATTTATAACTGAAAAGATCATGTGGTAGCTGGTTCTACACTATTTCATTCACAAAAAGAGATGATCCATCAAACAAGCAAATTTTTCCCTGGGATTTCACAGAATAAATGAGCTAGACACATTTTTCTTTCAAATACCAGCTATGCAAAATATTTCCAGATAGAATCAGAAACATATCCAGATATAATCAGAAACCGTAAATTAAGCAATATTCAAGCAATCTTCAGCATTATTTTTGCATTTTTGACAGATCTGACAAAAGATTAAAAGTTGAAAAACCAATTTGAATAAAGACAATATTGGAAAAAGAAACCTACCTTGGAGATGATTAATGGTTCTCCATGCTCCAGGCCACCTTTCAAAGTAAAACCCCAGGGAGCTCCTCCCTGCAGGAACGCTTCCAGATAAACGTACCTTCCCTTGGGGGGGGTGGTAGGGTCTCGTGCGGCAGTACTCTCATCGAAGTTCTCTGTGGTTCTCATCATGCCAAACACATGATCCCTGGAGTTAAATCTTAATGTCTGAAGCAGATTCAGGAAAGCAGTGCTTCTATAGCACAAGTTATCCCATCCTTCATGACACACGCCGGCCAAAAGAGAGGTTTTGAGAAAACAATTCTTTCAGACGTAAACTGTCCTTCGGAGCTTAACTCCAAGATGCTGAACCGGGAGGATTTTTCACTTCAACATTTCTGAATGTAAATTCTTCTCCTGGAATTCCGGGTTCTCACTGAAGCCCCCGAGTGGTACATATCTTTCCACTCTGTTTGAAACTACTTCTTTTAATGGCTCTCTCAAGACTGCTTTTCTCTCACACACACCCCCCCCAAAACTTTTTCTGCATATTTTACAGAGAACATTAAAATAGTCTTACAATATAGTAAGAAAATTGCAAACACGCAAATGAATACCTGGTTTTTGATTGATTATCAACCCTTTCTTCCTCTCGAAGTGAAATTTACCATTACAATAGCCTCCCGCCTCCCCAGAAGTAGCTTTACAAGAAAGCACTTACTATGCTTCTGCTCGCTTCAGAATTTTCTAACTTGTCCCAAAGAGACAGGGAAGCTGTGATAAAACATTTTGCTTATGTTTTTTCAGCAATAAGTTCATGGTTTATTTCTTGCAAAAAATAAAGAAAAGTTTTTGCAGGATGTAGAGAAAAATGAAAAAAGTATGGTAAATTAATCCAGGAGGCAGCCTAGTTCTTTCTTTGGTATTTTTAGTGATGTTTGGCCACCGCTGCTGCCGAGGCAGCCACTTGCTTCCTCTTAGAGAAAGAGTAAGGAAGTGAGAGGAAAATGGATTAAGGCAAATAGAGGCACCCGACCTTTCTGCACAGCAAGCACTGCGACGCAGAGTTCAGTTCAGCACAAAGACCTGACCAATCAAAACATTCTTACCATACAGATGGCTGATCACCAAGAAGTAGAAAATAGCTGATAGAATAGCCCACCTTGTACCAATTAAAGCTGAATCCCTGGGGGTGAGACACAGGCATTGGTATTTTTTAAAACTCTGGGCCATTCTGCTGGGCAGCCAAGTTTGAGAAGCTGTGCCCTAATCGGTTTTGGTAAACATTTATGTAAACGTCAAACTGGTGGCACAAGGGCTTTATTCTTTTCATTAGAAGAAAATACCAAGTATCGCATACTATATGACCAGCCTCTCCTGTTGAAATCGGACTCTCCAATCAAATTTCTGCTTGTTTGACTCAATACAAACAGGAGGCAGGCTTTCTTCTATATTTTAATTGTTACCTACTCCCAGACTGTTTGCTATCCATTCTTTAAATGAAAAGAAATAATGCCTGGCAAGTAACAGACACCCAAGGTTGAATGTTGTTCTGATTTCGGGTTATCAATGGAATTTTGTAATACTGTTATATAAAATTTCAAATTACTACTTTTTATTAAAAATTTGAATAGTGTAAAATAACTATATATTTTACCCAGAAGCCTCCGCTATTCAGTTATTGGCACCTTAGAATTCTTTGCAAGAGATATGTTTGCTAAAACTTTTTCTGTTTAAAAGTATGTGATAATGTGAATTACGTTGGAAACTGAGGTTGAAAATTACTGTGGGTTTTGATACCAATTTAATTTTGGTGTTTGTACTTATAATTAACGAAAAGTTAATATAATAGAGAAGTAGACATAATATGTAAATAAGTTTAGGCGATATTTAATGTACAACACATGACAAGTGTTATTTGATTTTCGGTAGTAACTTCATCTGAAGGGCTCAAAGACAGAAAAAAATAAAATCTCATTTTTATGTAATGATTTGTATTTTGTCATGTAATGTAATGAATGTAAGTATTTTAGTGAAAATATAAAGTGTACCAAATGAAAGTATATGGCAAATATTGTCTGATTCTTGAGAGTAATTTATGCAATTTTTATTGGGGCTTCTTTTTCAGCCTAATTTATAAATTAAGAATAAAAGGAGAAACATTGGCTTTTCTTTCACTCCATCATTCAAAGTACATATATATATTTAAATAAAAGTCCTAAGTAAATGAATAGTTTTTTCGTGAAAATTATTTTTTGTGGCACTTACGATCTTGCTCCTGATTCGCTTTGTAAAAAATGGGATTTTTACAGAATCAACATTTAATATTAAAAGTAATGAAGCTGAAAACAAAAGGCAAAGGAAATGAGAAAAAGGTAAGCAGTAAAGAATAGAACTCAGTGCTTGTAGACTGATGAAATCTATTTTATATTATCACCAAAAATATTTCAGACATATTTAATGAAAATTGATACATAATCTGAAAAAAATGTAAAACTTCAGTTGGCAGATATTCAGTGTAGCAACTGATAGATCAGGGTTAGAATAACTTTTTTCTCCATCTTCCATTGCTCAGATTCAAAGAATGTATCCTGTTTTTACAGGTACGGACACAGAGGCCATGGAAATGTTAAGTGACCTGACCAGAGTCATCCTGCAAGCAGCATAAGTGGGCATGAAATTAAAATCTTCAGACACTTAGGAATGGAATCTCAGCTTAACGTAGGTCTTTTGCATAATTTATGGCAAAAAGACAACTTTCTATGTGGCCAGCATTGCTAATTCACAGGGAGAACTTCTGTTAGGGCATGTGATTTGGACCCAAACTCTAATTAGAGAATGAAATTGGACCCTCTATCCTCCCCAGGGAGAGAAAAACCACCCTATTGTCTCAAGATGCTGACAGTGGAAGGGACAGGGATTCTAACTGAGAACAGGGTAGTTGTCTCCCTAAATCTTTGGCATTGGATTCAGGCTTTCTGGGAGGACTATTTTTGTCTGCTCAGTATCTCTCCGGGGAGCCACTCCTTCACCTATCCTGTGGTGCTGGTAGGCTGACCCTGCCCCCAGCTCCAGGAGTCGACATATGATCCAAATGTCAACTGTCCCTTGGCTCAAATGATTGGTATATGGATGGGCATGTGACTCAAGCTTGGCCAATGTAATAACTAGAAATTTTACTGGAGCTATCCAAAAGGGGCATTCTCTCCTACGGGTTGCTAAGCTGGTAGATACAATCCTGGATTTGTAGAAGGTCATCTTTGCCATCACAAGCCTGAGCAGGAAGCCAACCCCTAGGAAATCAGTCCAAGATACGGAGACAGTGTTCTGGTGATACCATTTCAGTCCTGGGCCCAACTCTACCTCACTTAAGCCAGCAATTCTCAAATTTTTTGGCTTCAGGACCCTTTTACATTCTTAAAAATTATTGAGGACTCCAAAGAAATTTTGTTTATGTCTGTTATATTTATCAATATTTACTGTACTAGAAAATTAAAACAGAACATATAAAATATTTATGAATTAATTTTTAAAAATCTATTACATGTTAACTAATATATTTTAATGTAAAATAACTATATTTTCTCAAACAAAAAAATTACTGAGAAGCACGACATTTGCAATTCTCCTTAATGGCCAGTTTAGTAGAGACAGTTGGATCCCACTATCTACTTCTGCATTCTGTCTGTTCGATATCACGTGTCATGTAGGCCCTGGAAAACTCCACTATACATTTGTGAGAGAACAAGTGGGAAAAAACAAACAATGTCTTAGTATTATTATCAAAATGGTTTTGACCTCGTGGACCCAAAAGGGTCTCAGGGGATCCCTGAGGTCCCCAGACCACACTTTGAGAATTTCTACCTTAACCAGATACAGCCATACCTGAAGCCATCCCACTTCTACCAGTTTTTGAGCCCATAAATATCTGTTTATGTTTTTCTTAAACAGCTGGAGTTGGGTTTCTGCTACTTGCAACTGAAAGAGTTCTAAGCAATACACAATGAAACACTTCATGATTCTTCCTGGTTTAGGAGAAAGTTTAAGGAAGCTTACTGCAGTCCCACAGACGCAACTTTGCATCTTGTTTTCTCTCTTTCTATTGCTTCCCTCCTTCCTTCTGCCTCTCGCTTAGAATTACTCATATTTTTAATCAAAGTCTTCCTTTCATGACAAATAGATCCAACGCAGCACAACTTGACTTTCTGTCTCTATATGAAAAATTCCCACTGTTAGTAATTGAGGTCATGCTGCTCTGTTACTGTGAATATGACCTCAGGGCAGAAAAATATTTCAATCATATTGACTCTCCTATTCATCTGGAATTCTTATATGAAATACTTGTGTGTGTGTGTGTGTGTGTGTGTGTGTGTGAGGAAGATTAGCCCTGAGCTAACATCCATTGCCAATCCTCCTCTTTTTTTTTGCTGAGGAAGACTGGCCCTAGGGTAACATCCATGCCCATCTTCCTCTACTTTATATGGGATGCCACCACAGCATGACCTGACAAGCAGTGTGTCAGTCTGCACCTGCGATCCAAACCTGCAAACCCTGGGCCACCGAAGCAGAGCACACAAACTTAACTGCTATGCCGCCGGGCCGGGCCTTAAACACTTTTATGTCATTTGCCTAATCACTGTTTTGACTTCTTAGATATTGTGCATCACTCTATTTGTTAACATCATTTAAGAAAAAATTAACTTATTCTTTTAAAAATTCATATTTATTGATTTTATTTTTTCATAGTAATCCCTAATGCTTTTCTCTTTATCTTTGCTAGCATTTCAAATGTGATTTTTAACTTACCGGATTTTTTTAATGCCTTTCAATTTAATATTTCAAAGACTGAAAATGTCACTAGATTACCTCTGAAAATAAAGTCAGAGTGACATCTAGTGGTTCTCCTGGCTCCCTAAGTAATCATTAAAGTAACTGTGGACAATAAATTGTTAAATTGTAGGTTTGGAAGGTTATTTAGTCTGAGAAAGATCATCTCAGAACCATCCCAAATAGACAAAAATCAACCTTATTTTAAAGTTTGCAGAATCTCTCTAGGCAACCCTCCAGAGGCATAAAAGAATCATCTCTTCATGTGTCTCCTTAAGATTGAGGAAAACTTTCCCAGCAGACCTTCCTGACTCTAAATGCCGAGAAGCCTCCCCTGAAAACAGTCACTGGGAAGAGGAATGAAAGCCCAAAGATTAGTTTAAAATACTCAGGATCCACCCTGAGTGGATCCACCCAGGCTAGAACTTCCCCTGAAGCAATATCATGGCTCTGTAGAATGTTGTGTTGAATTCTCAAACAACACCAGGATTCTCTGAGAAAGGAGGATGGGGAAATGGATGTTGGGTCTGCAGTTTACAGCATCTGCCTCACCACCTATCCTAACAGTTGTCACGAAACCATCAAAGCACAGTCAATTCAAATCTTTTGGGAATGATCAAAATGTTCTGTGTCTGGATTGAGGCAGTAGTTTCACAGGTGCATATATCCGTCAAAACTCATCAAATGGTACACTTTAAACGGATGCAGTTTATTGAATGAAAATTATACCTCAGTAAAGTTAGTTTTTAAAAAACTCAAGGACTTCATCAATGGATGAATAGATAAACAAAATGTGGTATATACGTACAATGGAATATTATTCAGCCTTTAAAAAGGAGGCAGTTCTGACACGTGCTATAACATGGATGAACCTTGAAGATATTATGCTAAGTGAAATAAGCCAGTCACAGAAGGACAAATACTGTATGATTCCACTTATATGATGTATACAGAGTAGTCAAATTCATAGAGACAGAAAGCAGAATGATGGTTGCCAGAGGTTTGGGGAAGGGGGACTGGGGAGTTAGTGTTTAATGGATACAGAGTTCAGTTTGGGAAGATGAAAAAGTTCTGGAGATGGATGGTGGTGATGATTGTAAACCAATGTGAATATACTTAATGCCACTGAACTGTATACTTAAACATGGTTAAAAGCATAAATTTTATGTTATGTATATTTTACCACAATATAAAGTTTTTTAAAAAGCACTGGTAAAAGGTAAAGAAGCATTATCAGGGGCCAGCCCGGTGGCGCAAGTGGTTAAGCGTGCGCACTCCTCTGCGGCGGCCCAGGGTTCGCCGGTTCGGATCCCGGGCGCACACCGTCGCACCGCTTGTCAAGCCATGCTGTGGCGCGTCCCAGGGCACGGATGTTAGTCCAGGGCATGGATGTAGTCCAGGGCTAGTCTTCCTCAGCAAAAAGAGGGGGATTGGCAGGCGTTAGCTCAGGGCTGATCTTTCTCACAAAAAAAAAAGGTAAAGAAACATTATCAAATATGATACTATAATTAATCGTTTCATTATTCATCACTTAACCACGCTGAGCAAGGTTGTGGGTAGGTGTCACAAGATTGCCAGATGCATCAAGAACCACATAATAATAATACCTGACAACATGTACTAAACATTACACATCTGACAGAAGTTATAACTGTTACAGGAATTATTGTAATAGGTTACTATAAAAAAGCTGGTAGAAATATATCCATAAACTTATTTTATTTCCTAGATGAGAAGTAAAAGATCTTAATAAGAATATACTTAGCAGAAGCAATAGTATTAAGATCTTAAACACTGGATGGTTATGATAAAGGGTATAAGTTTTCTTTACTTTGGAAGAAACAGAGCCAGCTTTAAAGATGCTAGTGACGATGGTGATTGCCCTCAACTGCAGGAAGATAGCCTAGAGGACAAAAGACGGTCTGTCTTTATTGTATTAGCTATTTGACTTCTGTCTCCTACTTCTATCCCCTTTTTCAGACTTCTGTAAAATAAAGCATTTGTCCTCAAAACAAACAAACTCAAGGACGTGTATTTTTTAAAAAACTCAACTCATATCAGTGTTGGGAGAGAGAATGACTGCAAAGGGATGCAAAGGAACCTTCTGGGTAGACAAAAATGTTTTGCCTCTAGATTGGAAGGCTGGTTACTAGGTGTATACATTTCTCAACAGTCATCAATCCGTACACTTAAAATGAATGAATTTTATTGTAAGTGAAGTACACCTCAATACAACTGATTTTAAAGACTTGCACTCTAAAGAGTAGAAACATTCCTGCACTTAGGATGGTATATGCAAGTCTTCTTTTAAAATTAGTTTCAAAAGTAACCCGAAGTTAGAAATTGCTCATCTTCTTAGTCCGCCCTGCCAGGAAATGTTCCTAGAAATCTAATCACAATTTTCCTGGGAAGCAGGTGGGTCTTTCCCTGCTCTATTTAAATTTCCATACATCCCACAATCCCTCTTCTTCCCTGCTTTATTTGTCTCCGCAGCACTTACATCTTCTAATATCTCAGTTAGGTTATAGTGATTATTTAGGATCTGTCTCTCCCAACTAGAAGGTTAAGCACCATGAGGGCAGGGTTTGGTTTGTTTTGTTCACTGATGTTTCTGGTTGGTGTTTAATAAATATTTGTTGAATCAATTCAAACTTTATTATTAAATATATTTCTTTCCATGTGTTCTTGGTGGAGAGAAGAATATCAGAACATTAACTATATGGTCTTTAATATGTTATACCCTATCTACTTGCAAAAATTGTTGGAGATAATTTGCCATTTATTTCTTCTACAATATATATTGAGTCACTTCTACGTGTCTGTGTTGTACTAGGCACTGGGGGAAATATGGCTGTCAAACCAGACTTAAAATAGAGAATTTTAAAAGTCAGAAAGAGAAAATAACTATACTAAAAATCCAGGGTATTCTGTAATTCTGGTTTGGCATTACATTTAGTTTTGAAGATCTTTGGCAAAATACTTTTTTTTTTTTTTTAATTTATTTATTTATTTTAATTTTTTGTTTATTGCAGTAACATTGGTTTATAACATTGTAAAAATTTCAGGTGTACATCATTGTACTTCTATTTCTGCATAGATTACATCATGTTCACCACCCAAATACTAATTACAACCCATCACCACACACATGTACCGAATTATCCCTTTCACCCTCCTCCCTCCCCTCTTCCCCTCTGGTAACCACCAATCCAATCTCTGTCCCTATGTGTTTGTTTATTGTTGTTATTATCTACTACTTAATGAAGGAAATCATACGGTATTTGACCTTCTCCCTCTGACTTATTTCACTTTGCATTATACCCTCAATGCCCATCCATGATGTCACAAATGGCTGGATTTCATCGTTTCTTATGGCTGAGTAGTATTCCATTGTGTATATATACCACATCTTCTTTATCCATTCGTCCTTTGATGGGCACTTAGGTTGCTTCCAAGTCTTGGCTATTGTGAATAACGCTGCAATGAACACATGGGTGCATGTACCTTTACAAATTGGTGTTTTCAAGTTCTTTGGATAAATACCCAGCAGTGGGATAGCTGGATCATATGGTAGTTCTAGCCTTGATTTTTTGAGGAATCTCCACACTGTTTTCCATAGTGGCTGCACCAGTTTGCACTCCCACCAGCAGTGTATGAGAGTTCCCTTCTCTCCACATCCTCTCCAACACATGTTGTTTCCTGTCTTGTTAATTATAGCCATTCTGACAGGCGTCAGGCGATATCTCATTGTAGTTTTGATTTGCATTTCCCTGATAGTGATTTTGAACATCTTTTCATGTGTCTGTTGGCCATCTGTATATCTTCTTTGGAGAAATGTCTGTTCAGGTCTTTTGCCCATTTTTTAATTGGGTTGGTAGTTTTTTTGTTGGTAAGATGCATGAGTTCTTTATATATTTTGGAGATTAAGCCCTTATCAGAAGTATGGTTTGCAAATATCTTCTCCCAATTGTTAGGTTGTCTTTTCGTTTTCTTGATGGTTTCCTTTGCTGTGCAGAAGCTTTTTAGTTTGATGTAGTCCCATTTGTTTATTTTTTCTATTGTTTCTCTTGCCCGGTCAGACGTGGTGTTTGAAAAGATGTTGCTAAGACTGATGTCGAAGAGCGTACTGCCTATGTTTTCTTCTAGAAGTTTCACAGTTTCAGGTCTTACATTCAAGTCTTTAATCCATTTGGAGTTAATTTTTGTGTATGGTGTAAGGTAAGGGTCTACTTTCATTTTTTTGCATATGGCTATCCAGTTTTCCCAACACCATTTGTTGAAGAGACTTTATTTTCTCCATTATATGTTCTTGGCTCCTTTGTCAAAGATTAGCTGTCCATAGATGTGTGGGTTTCTTTCTGGGCTTTTGATTCTATTCCATTGATCTGTGTGTCTGTTTTTGTGCCAGTACCATGCTGTTTTGGTTACTACAGCTTTGTAGTATATTTTGAAATCAGGGAGTGTGATACCTCCAGCTTTGTTCTTTTTACTCAGGATTCCTTTAGCTATTCGGGGTCTTTTGTTGTTCCATATAAATTTTAGGATTCTTTGTTCTATTTCTGTGAAAAATGTTGTTGGAACTTTGATAGGGATTGCATTGAATCTATAGATGGCTTTAGGAAGTATGGACATCTTAACTATGTTAATTCTTCCAATCCAAGAGCACGGAATATCTTTCCATTTCTTTGTGTCTTCTTCAATTTCTTTCAGAAATGTTTTATAGTTTTCGGTGTACAGATCTTTCACCTCTTTGGTTAAGTTTATTCCTAGGTATTTTATTCTTTTTGTTGCAATTGTAAATGGGATGGTATTCTTAATTTCTCTTTCTGCTACTTCGTTGTTAGTGTACAGAAATGCAACTGATTTTTGTATGTTGATTTTGTATCCTGCAACTTTACCATATTCGTTTATTACTTCTAAAAGTTTTCTGGTGGATTCTTTGGGGTTTTCTATATATAAAATCATGTCATCTGCAAATAGTGACAGTTTCACTTCTTCCTTTCCAATTTGGATCCCTTTTATTTCTTTCTCTTGCCTGATTGCTCTGGCTAGGACTTCCAGTACTATGTTCAATAGGAGTGGTGACAGTGGGCATCCTTGTCTGGTTCCTGTTCTTAGAGGGATGGCTTTCAGTTTTTCACCATTGAGGATGATATTAGCTGTGGGTTTCTCATATATGGTCTTTATTATGTTGAGGTACTTTCCTTCTATACCCATTTTATTCAGAGTTTTTATCATAAATGGATGCTGTATCTTGTCAAATGCTTTCTCTACATCTATTGAGATGATCATGTGATTTTTATTCTTCATTTTATTAATGTGGTGTATTACGTTGATTGATTTGCGAATGTTAAACCATCCCTGCATCCCTGGAATAAATCCCACTTGATCATGGTGTATAATCTTTTTAACGTTTTGTTGTATGTGATTTGCTAGTATTTTATTGAGGATTTTTGCATCGATGTTCATCAGTGATATTGGCCTGTAATTTTCTTTTTTTTTGTTGTCCTTGTCTGGTTTTGGTATCAGGGTAATGTCAGCTTCGTAGAATGAGTTAGGGAGCTTCCCCCCCTCCTCAATTTTTTGGAAGAGTTTGAGAAGGATAGGTATTAAGTCTTCTTTGAATGTTTGGTAGAATTCACCAGGGAAGCCGTCTGGTCCTGGACTTTTATTTTTGGGGAGGTTTGTGATTACTGTTTCAATCTCCTTACTGGTGATTGGTCTATTCAAATTCTCTACTTCTTCTTGATCCAGTTTTGGAAGGTTGTATGATTCTAAGAATTTATCCATTTCTTCCAGATTGTCGAATTGGTTGGCATATAGCTTTTCATAGTATTCTCTTATAATCTTTTGTATTTCTGAGGTGTCTGTTGTAACCTCTCCTCTTTCATT